>NC_064620.1:444054743-444375100 GCF_023898315.1 Schistocerca nitens
GGTGTTTATGATGCTATTTTATGCTTCAATCATGGTGTAATTAGAAAATTGTTTTTTTTTAATTATTGGGCATAAAAGCTAGTGGAAATACGGCAAAATTCGTAGGGCAAATAGATAAAGAGAGAATTCGCAAAGTAGATATTGTTTATTTAAAATGTACAAAAGAAGCCAGACAGAAAAGATGAGGGACCAAGTGAAGAAAAGAGCAATATGATCCAGATGATGCTGAGTATGGTACAGGAAAATATTAATGGTAAGTCATTCTCATCAATAACAATACTAGAACTGCAATATTCAACTTTAAATCGATTCTTCTCAAAACTACATGGGACTTAACTGCTAAGGACATCAGTCCCGAAGCTTGCACACTACTTAACCTAAATTATCCTAACGACAAACACACACACACACCCACGTCCGAGGGAGGACTCGAACCTCCGCCGGGACCAGCCGCACAGTCCATGACTGCAGCGCCCTAGACCGCTTGGCTGTTCCCGCGCGGCAATAGCCCCCCACCACCACCCCCAGCTCTCCTCGTGGTTATTGCACATTGCCATCGAGCATAGATCGTTGTCGTATTAAAGTGACTGGACCGTATAGGATGCTATAATTTACATAAACACATATGAAGCAAAAAGGCACAGTACGCTTCGAAAATAGCTTACCAGTAAAAGACAAAATGTATGTTGACCGTTTGCTAAGGCAACAAAACCTAGACAGTTTGGCGACAGAGAGCGAACGTAACCGGTAAATCATCTGTAAAATCATGTGAATAATAGATGAGATCCCGTGCAAAAGATATACGTACACTAAGAGAATGATACAGGAAAAGGAAGAGACAGTCGATTTAATGAAGGAGAATAATTGTTAGAAAATAATAATTAGTGCAAGAATTCTTCAAATGCAGTTTTGAGAGTGTCTCAGCATTTGAATTTTCGTAAGAGATTAAAAATATGTGCCAGAATGGATGTCAACGAAAGGGAATTGACTTTCTTGGACAGTGAACTGTCGGGATTCGCGTACGTGGATTGCTCAGTAAATACGAATATAAAATTCTCCGGACTACGGTGTGATTCCGACTCTCGGCCACACTGAAGGCTCATAAAGTTCATAAAAGCGCACTTCCAGCTGAAAAGTGGAACATTCATTCTGGGAATGCGCTATTTGCGAAAGTTTCTGGCAGAAGGCGTGCAACAGGTATTTTCATATCTGTAGTGTACTTGGAGTGCAGAGAACGTGCTAAGAAACTAAAATATTCTCATACAAGTTTCAAACGGATCTAAAGATAACTTATGAGAACGTTTTCCAAACAAGTAAACTGTTATGTGTAACTATGTAAATGTAAAATTTCCGTAAGGAATTGCCAACATGTAATCAGTTTAGTAATTCGGTAATATTCTCAGTGTTGTATGTGACATCACTTGTGAATTAATGGGTCAAATGGCTCTGAGCGCTATGGAACTTAAATTCTGAGGTCATCAGTTCCCTAGAACTTAGAACTACTTAAACCTAACTAACCTAAGACATCACACACATCCATGCGTGAGGCAGGATTCGAAACTGCGACCGTAGCGGTCGCGCGGTTGCAGACTGAAGTGGCTAGAACTGCTCGGCCATCCCGACCGGCACTTGTGAATTAATTCATGCTGTATGCATTACTATAAATTTGTATGTTCTATCGAATCGGTTCTAATTTTGTGTGCTGGAACGAATCAGCTCTCTAAAATGGCAATTCATACTTTACGTGGTCTTGTAATTTTACATGGTGGAACGAACTGATTCTCTACAATGGCGATTTGAGTAATATTAAACTGAATGACGAACATTTTGAACAAGCGGTGCTCCACAACTGTAACAAATTTATGTTGAAAGTGCTGTCAGCTGCAAAGATAGATCTCTGAATTTTGATACGAGTTTCGGACATAAATGATCGTCCTGAGTTAGAGAAGCTGTCTCTTTATCGTCCCTGTAAGTCAGCAATCTTGACTTCAGAAACGACCATTCTGTTACGAACTAGTTATCATAACGTCAAATCTAATACAATTTTTTTATCTTCGGTAAAATTTAAATTAAATACAAGCTGAGAGTATGCCACGATTGTCTGTAATTGCTAATTAATTGGCTAATTACACACTGACGTAATCACATTGGTTATTAATTAGTAATTAATAGGATCATTACATCCATGAAATAACCTCATGTGTTCGAAAGCAAATCTTATTTTATCAGTAATAACAATTTTTTGAGAAGATTTAACATTTTAGTAACTAAATCGAACAAATATTATTTTCGATATAATGATTTCTTACTTGTAAGGATGAAAAGTTGATGATTACTGAGAATGAATCTGGCGTCATATGTTTGAAACTCTGAGCAGCAGTTCGTGTTTCCAGCGTGACTTTTTATGAACAAGAATAGTGGCGCACCGTTGCTGTTCGGTTACAGCTTCGCTCACTGTATCGCAGAGCAGTGCTGCCGACGGCGTCGGGACGCGGATGAGTGGGTAGCTAATAAATTTAGAATAGGGCGTGCGTGTTTCGTGAGCCTCCGGGTGGTTGCACCTGCAGAAGAACTTTTTCAGCGGCGCCTCAGCGCAGGCAGGCTAATGGAGAGGAGTGGTGTGGTGTGTTGGCTGCTTGTAGTGGGAGGGGGGAATGGCAGCAGCGCGACGGGGGCGGAGTTGGTTAGGTAGGACTGGGGAGGGGGAGGGGGGCGAGAGCCGTGGAGTGCTCCGCAGCAGCAATTAGTGTCTCACGAGGCCAGTCGGGGTAACTCTGACACCTCAGGTGCCACTTGTCGCAAGGCTCCTACCAACAGGCCGGGTGTTGTAGCTCCCGCCACGGTATTTTATGTAGCACCACAATACCCGACGCTTGTATAAAATACATTGAAACTCTTCGCTCACATCAACTTGTTTGGGCTATAGTTTATCTACGCATTTATTTGTCGGGACATATTTTGAGTAATATGAGATTAACGATGAACTTCACATCAAATGTGACCCCCACGAAGTAGGCGATTGTAGAAATCCTGCTACATTGGAGACAAAATGATGGGTTACGGTGGAAAGAAGAACGATACAAGATTTACAATACTACTGATGAACAGCACCTTCCTCGCTAAAATGACTCGACTGCTTCCCGCTGCGGATTCCCATTTGAGTTCCCGAAGCATCTCCGTAATACCTGCGCGCAACCAGCGGAAAAATGTTCCTTAGCGGAGCTCAAAGACGGCAAATATCTGTTGTTTAAAATTCTCTGAATGAAGAGTTTGCATACCATTCTGTAGTACAACATGGGATTTCCAGAACTTTGCAGCATATTTCTCCGTCACGTTATAAACTACGTTTCCACCTCACACCGTATTTTACGTGCGCTGTTTACATGTACAAGTCGCATAACTTCGAACCTTTGTATCTTGGATACGGGTAAAAATACCAAGAAAATATTCAAGCTTTTTCAAGATCAGTATCTTAGCATTATTACGTAAAAATTTCAGCCATTTTCTGGAATCCGGCTTGTTTTCGGTACGAAAAACATGGTATAATAACGCTGTCTGGGTTTTTGTAAGAAACTACCCGTGAATTAACGAAGGATTTTGAGAACGCCCAGATGGCGCTTCTAGATAAATGCCCCGATAATATACTGTTAAAACCTAAGCAGTTTTCTGTGGTTATTTAATATTTGGTTTACGCCTCGTACTGGAAAACAATTGTTCGAATGGCTCTGAGCACTATGGGACTCAACTTCTGAGGTCATTCGTCCCCTAGAACTTAGAACTAGTTAAACCTAACTAACCTAAGGACATCACACACATCCATGCCCGAGGCAGGATTCGAGCCTGCGACCGTAGCGGTCTCGCGGTTCCAGACTGCAACGCCTACAACCGCACGGCCACTTCGGCCGGCCCTCGTACTGGATTTTACACGCGTATTTTAAGTGTAGATGAGGTATACTTTTCAATCTCTGTATCTCGGAAACGGGTAAAGGTAACAAGAAAATTTTTCAGCCTGTACGAAGTCGAGATCTCAGGAATATATCGTAAAAATTTCTGCCGTTTGCTCTGCGTAGCTGTCTTGGAATCTGGAGTTCGATTTCGGTGAGAAGAAATGGTAAATAAATCTTTTTTGTGTTCTAGTTCTCCATAAGCCTCTTAAGTCCCACTATACACGACATATAATGCAAAAATACATGATTTGCTCTATTTACCTACCAGTAGGAAGTGTGTAAAATGCATACTTTTATCCAGTACTGTAATATAGTCACACTAAGACCGTCCTTCTTTGGTTATGCAAAGGGTACCTAGTTGAAGGGCTGTCCAATGTGAGCCTTCCTATTTATCACCAACAGAATCAGAGATATGAGCCCAGAAAGAATCCTATTTTATGACCGGCCTTTTTGGAATATATTAAATCTAGAGCCTCGCCTCTTAGCCGGCCGCGGTGGTCTAGCGGTTATAGGCGCTCAGTCCGGAACCGCGCGACTGCTACGGTCGCAGGTTCGAATCCTGCCTCGGGCATGGATGTGTGTGATGTCCTTAGGTTAGTTAGGTTTAAGTAGTTCACAGTTAGGGGACTGATGACCACAGATGTTAAGTCCCATAGTGCTCAGAGCCATTTGAACCTCGCCTCTTAATTGTTTCGATGTCTTCCTTTAATTCGAACTGGAGGGGTCCCAAGAACTCGAACAGTACTCAAGAATGGGTCACTTTTGTCTTATATATATGGTGTCCTTGACAGATGAACTTTCTTTCATTTTTTATTTTATTTTTTACTCTTCTTCTGACTGGAGTAATGCGACTGGTCAGGAACTTCTCTCCTGTGCCAACCTTTTCGTCTCAGAGTAGCACCTGCAACCTACGTCCTCAGTTATTTGCTGGACGTTTTCCAATATATGTCGTGCTCCATAGTTTTTACCCTCTACAGCTCCCTCTAGTACCATGGAAGTTAGTCCGTGATGTCTTAACACATGTCCTATCACCCTGCCTCTTCTTCGTACAAGTGTTTTCCATACATTGCTTTCCTTGCAGATTCTGCGGAGAACATCCTCTTTCCTTGTCTTATGAGTCCACCCAACTTTCAACATTTTTCTCTAGCACCACAGATCAAATGTTTCGATCCTCTTCCGTTCTGGTTTTCCCGCAGTCGACGTTTCACTACCATAACAGTGCATTTCTCCGAACTAACGTTATTCTTAAATATCTAATAGATATGACTTGTCAAACATCACACTACTAATGCTGTATACGAACTTAACTGGATTGTTTTTCTTACTAAGCTACATTAACGTAAATTTTTTTACATTTACAGCCAGCTGTCTTTTATCACACCAACTAGTGGATCGAGGGCTTCTATCCAGTCACTCGTCATTCAGTCCTGGGTAGCAACTGAAGACAGCAAAACGAAAGCGGAAGTTTTAAATTTCTGATTTAAAAAAGCCATTCACTCTGGAGGATCGTAGAAACATACCGTCTTCTACTATCTCACAGAATCCCGCATGGAGAACGTAGAAATCAGCATCCCTAACGTAGAGAGGTAACTGAAAGAGTTTAAAACAAATGTAACCAGGTGAAAGTGGAATCCCAGTTCGGTTTTACAGAGAGTGCTCTGCGGCATTGACCCCTTACTTTGTTTTTATTTATTACGAATCCCTAAAGACTGAAAAAAGAGCAGGTGTCTCCAGAAATACAAGAGAAGAAAAGGAATGGACCCGCGTTATTATATACATCGGTTTACTGCAGAATTCTTGAACACATTCCGAATTCGAATATAATTAATTTCCTTGAGACAGAAGGGCTCCAGGCCACAAATCAGCAGGAATTTAGAAAACATCGCTCGTGCGAAACTCAGCTTTCAGTTTCCTCCCATGTTATCCTAAGAAACGTGGAATGCGGGTAAATGGCAGATTCCATATCTCAAGATTTCCGGAAAGCGTTTGGTACGGTTCCCCACTGCTACAGTTGACGAAGGCCTGAGCATACGGATTAGGTCCCTGATTTGTGAATGGCCCTAAAGCTTTTGAGTAATAGAACCCATTATGTTGTCCTCGACGGCAGGTGTTCACTGGAGACAAGGGTATCGTAGCAGTGTGGCAGAAAAGTGTAATGGGACAGCTCTTGTTCTTTATAAACACATATGCTTTGGTGGACAGAGTGGGCTGAAATCTGTGGTTGTTTTCTGATGGTGCTGTGGTGTACAGTAAGGTTCCTAAGTTGAGAAAAATGGTTCATATGGCTCAGAGCAATATGGGACTTAACATTTGAGTTCATCAGTCCCCTATAACTTAGAACTACTTAAACCTTACTAACCTAAGGACATCACACACATCCATGCCCGACGCAGGATTCGAACCTGCAACCGTAGCGGTCACGCGGTTCCAGACTGAAGCCCCTATAACTGCTCGGTCACAGCGGCCGGCTAATTTGAGGACTGTGGGAAGATACGACTCAGAAAACATTTCTAGTAGTGTAATGAGTGGTAGCTTGCTCCAAATGTAGAAAAATGTAAGTTAATGCGGATGTGTAGGAAAAAGAATCCAGCAACGTCTAGGATTAATGAAAGATTTCGAAGAAATTCAGAGGCGTGCTGCTAGATTTGTTTGCGGTAGGTTCGATCAGCATGCAAGTATTAGGAACCTACTTCTTGAACTCATATTGGAATCCATTGAGGGAAAGCAATATTCTTTCCGCAAGGCACCGTTGAGGAAATTTAGAGAACGGGCATTTGCAACCCACTGTGGTTCGATTCTACTGCATCCAACGTAGGAAGAGAAGATGACAGAAGTTAGGAATCTTACTCTTGCATGTAGACAGTCGTTTTCCCCTCGCTCTATTCGCGAGTCGAACAGGGAAAGGAAGGTAATAATGGTACAAGACAACGTCACGCTCCGTACGGTAGATTCCCGAGTATGTATTCGGATGTAAATATCGAAATTATGTCCAAGTCATATTGTACCTTCCTACAGTTACTAAATGGTGCCAACTTCCCAAACACCATAGCATCATCACCAAAAAGCTGTCGTTTGCTGCTCACCATGTTCGTCATATCATTTATGTACACGCGAAATAATAGTGGATCACACATTTCCCGGTCCACTCCTGACGATACCTGTGGCTCTGATGAACAGACGCCGTCGAGAGCAATGTACTGAATTCCGTTACTTAAGAAGTCTTGCAGCCAATCACATGTCTGTGAATCTGTCCCATATGTTAGAACTTTCGTTAACAGTCTACAATTGGGTCCTTTTCGCAAATCTAACAAAATGAAATCTGCCTGTTTCCTTCCATCCATGATCGCAGGAATCATGTGAAAAAAGGCTAAGCTGAGTTCCTCACGAGCGAATCTTTTCAAAATCTTGCTGATTACATCTGCATCTATACCAAAGCAAGTTTACAATATTTGGCGAAGTGTACTTCTGGTACCACTAACTGATCCCACGTTCCCTGTTCCACTTGAGAATGACAAGTAGGAAGATTGTTAGAAAGCCGTGTATTAGCTATAATTTCTCGAATTTTCTCCACGTAGTCATTTCGCTAGATGTACGTAGGAGGAAGTATTATGTTGGTCGATGCTACCCGCAAAGTGCTCTCTCGAAATTTCAATAGTAGACATCTACATCTACATATGTACTCCACTAGTCACCAAGCGGTGTGTGGGGGAGGGCACAACTCGCGCCAAAGTCATATTTCCCCCCTTCTGTTCCACTTGCGGATCGCGCGAGGGAAAAACGACTGTCTGAACACCTCAGTACATGCTTGTATTTCCCTTATCTTTTAATGGTGATCAATGCTAAACTTTCTATGAGATTTGTAACGCTCTCACGATGGCTAAATGTACCAGTCACGAATCTTGCCGCTCTTCTTTGCACCTTCTCAATCTCTTGAATCAGACCCAACTGGTTAAGGTCCTATACAGACGAACAATACTCCAAGACTGGACAAACCAAGTACTGTAAGCTATTTCCTTTGTTGAAGGACTGCATCGCTTCAGGATTCTACCAATAAACCGCAATTTACAGTTCACCCTACCCGTTGCTTGTGTAATCTGATCATTCCATTTGAGACCATTTCGAATAGTCACACCCAGATACTTGACGGACGTTACCGCTTCCAAAGACTGAGAATTTATTCTGTACTCGTACATTAAAGGGGAATCCGCCTTGTTATACGCAGTAGGTTACACTTATTGCGAGATAACTGCCAGTCATTACACCAAACATTTATTTTCTGCAAATCCTCTTTGATTTGTTCATAACTTTCGTGTGATACTACTTTCCTGTAGACTACAGCACCATCAGCAAACAGTCTAAGGCCACTGTCAATACCTTCAACCAGATCGTTTATGTAAATCGTAAAAAGCAGAGGACCTATTACGCTGCCCTGGGGCACACCTGAAGTTACGCTTGTTTCTGTTGAAGTCACCCCGTTCAGCACGACATACTACTGCCTGTCTGTCAGAAAACTTTCTATCCAACCTCGTATATCATCGGATAGACCGTAAGCGCGCACTTTTTGTAGCGAGCGACAGTGCGGAATTGAGTCGAACGCCTTTTGAAAGTCGAGAAATATGGCATCAACCTGGGAGCCGGTATCTAGAGCCTGTTGTATGTCATGCGCAAAGAGTGCCAGCTGTGTCTCGCATGACCGCTGTTTCCTAAAACCGTGCTGGTTTCTGCAGATGAGCTTCTCAGAGTCTAGAAAGGTCATTATGTATGAATACAAAATATGTTCTATGATTCTACAACAAATCGATGTCAGAGAAATTGGCCAGTAATTGTGTGCATCCGATTTTCTACCCTTTTTATAGACTGCTATCACCTGGGCCTTCTTCCAGTCCCTTGGATCTTACCGCTGTTCCAATGATCTCTGACAGATGATGGATAAGAATGATGCTTCCTGACATGAACATCTTGCTTAGGCGACAGTCAACAGCAAGTACAAATTAAAAAAAAATGCGTAACACAGTTCTGTCTGTACTAACGGTATTTCATTTTTCTAACGGTTTCGGTTCTGAACCATCATCGACGGCATTCTTTCATTCCTGCCGTTGGTGATGGTTCACAACCGAAACCGGTAGAAAAATGAAATTTACTTATTACAGACAGCACAGCGTTATGCATTTTTAAAACTGTCTGTGATGCATAGAACCTCTCCTGTAGCGTCTGCCACTGGAGTTTGTTGAGTATCTCTGCTTGCGGAATCCATTTTGACAATATATAGGAGATTTCCATTTTGCACAAACGTCATATTCCTTGAGCATAAAACATATTTCTTAATTCTCCAGCAGATCGACACCAACGATATAGGTCTATAATAATATGCATCTCTCCTACAACTCTTCTTGTAAACGGGAATGACCTGCACTTTCTTGCTGTCGGTAGATACCGATCGTTGCTCACGCGAACAACGATAAACTGCTGCCAAATCGAGAACAAGTTCTTTGACATAAACTTTGTTGAATCTTACAGGTATCTCATCTGGCCCTGACGTCTTTCTACTACCATTCGACTATAGTTGCGTGTCTTCTCCGCCACCGGTTATCTCCGTATCTACCATTTCGACGTCCGTACGGTGATTGAAAGGAGGGACCGTCTTATGACCCGTCTCGAGGAAATTTATTACATTCGAACTCAGAATGAGACTTATTGAAGGTGGGACACAATGCAACTCAGCAGCACAGTATTTTATGGAAAGGAAAACCGAGCAAGAAAAGACTCGGAGCATTTCAGAATTGGTGCTATAGACAGTTGATGAAATTTAGGTAGCCGATAAGGTAAGAAATGATGAGGTTCATCGTAGAACCGGCGAAGAAAGTATCTTGAAAACACTACCACAAGAAGACAGGAATTCATTTTTTTATACTCTAACACCTGGACTAAAATGTGCTAAGGCAGAAAGAAGCAACTTACGCGCTACTTAGTGAAATTTAGAGGGTAGGAACTGTAGGAAAGACACCATTTTGGAAAACATCCAACAAATAAATGGGAATGTAGCAGCAAACTGCCTGTTTGGACAATAGGAATGGGGGTCGTGGGGTACTAGACCCCATCAAGCAAGGCGGAAGATTGAAGGAAAAACAAATATTTTTTTTGCCTCTAGTATTTGGTTGGCAACTGGAGGAGAATTGGTGCCCACCAATTCTTTATCATCACGTTTTGCGCTAAAGTTGTAAGTTAAGGTTCAAACCTCTACACAATATCTCATGGTGTGTGGTCACGTGACACTGTCGGCGATGAGCCGTCTGTCGTACGGGCACGTAAAGCTCTACGGCCACCTTACTGTTCACACGAGGAGAACTCTATGTGCCGCCAATGAGCTTTCCCTTCATCCCGAGAAAAATGAGTGCGACACCACACTTTCCAACCACTCACTCGAGTGAACAATGCGATACGGATGCTAACTCAACAATTCATAAGGGGCCAGACACAAATATCGCAATCAGATATTAAATTTTGAGGTGTACCCAGGGGCCCATACAAACTCGAATCATGGTTAAACAATGATTGAGATTAGACAGAAGTTTAGGAGACTCATCTTGAAGAGTCAGTGTAATAAGAAGTGTGGCACTGAAGAACTAAGGAATGATGATATACAGGTGTTCTCTAAAGCTGTAGAAACAGCGATAACGACTTCGAAAGTAGGCAGTTCAGTTCAAGAGGTGTGGTAATTGTAATTACAGATTTTGGAGAGGCAAATATAGGGACAAGGAAGGAAACTGCGAATAAACATTCCTTAACACAAATGTTTGGCAATAGAAGGAGGCACAAAAATGTTAATGAAAGAGAGGAATACAGCAATATAAGTAACGAATGAAATAATTAGGAAGTGCAGGGAAGCCAAGACGAAACTGCTGCAGGAAAACTGTGAAGATGTCGAAAAAGAATTTGTCGTCTGAAGGACAGATTCAGCACACATGTATCTCACAATAACCTTCGGCAAAATTAAAACCAAGGGAGTGAACGTTAACAGTGCAACAGGACTTCTACTATTGAAGACGAAGAAGATTCGGGGATAATGTATATTCAAGGCCTCTAGAATAAGGAGGACTTATCTGATGACATAATAAAACGGGAGACATTGTGGAACCTAGGGAATACAGCGACGAACTTTGAGTGTAGCATAGGTTTGTAATAATTGCGATCAAATAACATGGAAGGGACAGATAATATATTCAGACTTCCTGAAATCATTGGAGAAGTTACAACTAAACGAGTAGTCAAGATGATTTGTAGAATCTTAGAGACTGGAAATATACCTTCCGATTTTCGGAAAAAGAAAGCATCCATACAATCCCTAAGGGAGCTAGGCAGATGACTGTGAGAAGTAGTGCACAAATATCTAACGTATCATCCATACCAGCCGCTGGCATGAACAATACACAGAAGAAGCGAGAAGCATTATGAGCTGGTGTGAGATAATGATCAGTAAAGGTGCTAGAATTGCCGTTATTATGATGCATTTGATAATCGACGCAAGACTTAAGAAAAATCAAGACACGGTCAAAGGTTTTGTTGTTATAGAAAGGACATCGGCAATTTTAAATGGTGCAGGATTGCCTAAATTTTTAGCAACATAGGTGTAATCTTTAGGGATAGACGGATAATGTACAGTTTGTAAATAATCCAAGAGGGAATAATAAGAACGGAAGACCGATAATAAAGTGCTCAGATTAAAAAGGGTGTAAGACAGTGATGCATTCTTTCGGCCCTACTGTTCAATAAGTACGTCGATGAAGCAATGATCGATATAAAAGAAATATTCAAGTTGAAAGGATACCAATGATTCGATTCGCTGTTGACGTTGCTACCCCGATAGAACTGAACAGGAATTACAAGACCTGTTGAATGTAATGAAAAACATAATAAGCACCGAATATGGATTTAGAGTGAACCGAAGAAACAGGAGAGTAATTACTAGTGGAAGAAACGAGATTAGTGTCGCAATTATCGAATCTTGGGACGACGATGTGAGTGACTCTGGTAACTTGGAAGTTGGTTTTTGGGGACCAATTGAAAGAATTATTTTTACGCGAAAGAGATGATTAAATGCAACCATTTGTTAATTATTCGTTTGAAACGCTACATTATACAATGTTCAAGTAATCAAGGAGCATCATAAAAGTGTCATGTAAGTAGTAAAAAACAGACTTACCTCATTTTCTCACCTCTGGAACGACTTGCCGGCACTAACTTAACTTGGAAGAATTAGTTACAATAAGAAAAACCGGTCACCTGGTGGTCAACTCCTGAACTGATTGCAGTCAATTCAAACATTCCGGAATGTTTTATAATCCACGCAGTGCTTTGCCCCCACTTAATCCACATTCTTTCTGTTCCTGAAAACCCTTGTAATAGGTATACTCGTATTATTACTGCATAAATATTTTAATTTGTAGCCGATATGTTAGGCGAGAGAGTGCCACGGATATGATACACCAACCGGAGTGACAGTCATTAAAACAAAGACGTTTTTCGCTGGGGCGGGGTCTTCTCATGAAATTTCAATCACCATATTTCCCCTCAGAGTGTGAAAATATTTTGTTCGCACCCATACACTTAGGGAGAAATGATCATCATAATAAAATAAGAGGAATCAAAACTCAGATGCGGAGATTTAAGTTTTCGTTTTTTCCGCGTGTGCTGCTTGAGAGTGGAATAGTTCGAGAGTGGAACGGCAGAGAAGCAGCTTAAAGGAGTTTCGATGAACCCTCTGTCAGGCACTTAATTGTGAACTGCGAAGTAATTTTGAAGTTGTCGCTCTCTGCTTACTTATATTTCGTACTATATCGAAGCAGCGGCGTATCTTGCTTACTAGATTCCACGGGAGTTTGTACACATCAGATCAGTTGCAGAAAACGTTTCGTCACGATGTTAATGGCCAGATTGCTTTTTTGGGCTAGTGACATTGCTTCTTGTCTTATAGGGATCAGGTACCGCAGCACTGCGCCCCATTTATTTAAGGAGGTCCTTTACAATCAAGCCGCATTGTCTAAGCGAGACTTCTTGATAAAAGGTTGTGAAGTCAGTTTAAAGGTTAGCGCGTAGTAAGTTTTGAAAATAAAGTAATGCGAGCATGGTCTTTGCCTTCAAACCAAACAAATAAAACAATGTACAGCACTGATTCCCTGATCTGAGAGTTTGTATTATTACATATCTCACTTAGACGTGATGTTACTTAATAGCATTCCAATAAGTCAGATACTGGACTATTGCCACTTCCTATGGCAATGATAAGTGTAGATTTAGAGTTGTTACTGATCTCACAGCTCCGTCATAGAGGTGTTAGGGGAAGCCTTATTGAAGTCGTTCGAGTCTCGTTTACATCTTCTTATAGCACAAGTCATGAAGACAGTGATGTAGAGATTGTTGTTCGGTACCAGTGACAAACCTGACTGGATCGCTAGGCTGGACGCCAATCTTGCCGACATGCCAACTTCCAGGCCACGCATGAGCGCAATATGTGGTAATAGAATTATACGTAACGATGAAGGTATTCATTGTCAGAGGCTGAGAAGACGGCGCCGCTTAGCGTAATTTAATTCTAGTGTGACTTAGGTACACACTGAGGTGACTAAAGTCGTAAGATATCTCCTAAAATATCGTACCGAACCTCCTTTGGTGCGGCGTAGTGCAGCATCTCGACGTGGCATTGACTCACAAGTCGTTGAAAGTCTCCTGCAGAAATACTGAGCCGTGCTGCCCCTATAACCGTCCATAACTGCGAAACTGTCGCAGATTATTAAAAAAATGGTTCAAATGGCTCTGAGCACTACGGAACTTAACATCTGAGGTCACCAGTCCCCTAGAACTTAGAACTACTTAAACCTAACTAACCTAAGGACAGCACACGTCCATGCCCAAGGCAGGATTCGAACCTGGGACCGTAGCGGTCGCGCGGTTCCAGACTGAAGCGCCTAGAGCCGGTCGGCCACATCGGCCGGAGCAGATGATTATTTTGTGCACGAACTGACCACTCGACTATGCCCCCTAAATGTTCAAATGCGTGTGAATTGGTTCAAATGGTTCTGAGCACTATGGGACTCAACTGCTGAGGTCATTAGTCCCCTAGAACTTAGAACTAGTTAAACCTAACTAACCTAAGGACATCACAAACATCCATGCCCGAGGCAGGATTCGAACCTGCGACCGTAGCGGTCTTGCGGTTCCAGACTGCAGCGCCTTTAACCGCACGGCCACTTCGGCCGGCGCGTGTGAATTCCTAAGGGACTAAACTGCTGAGGTCATCGCTCCCTAGACTTAAATACTACGTAAACTAACTTCAACCAACTTACGTTAAGAACAGCACACACACACCCATGCCTGAGCCTAAATGTTCAATGGGATTCATGTCGGGCAATCTGTATGGCCAAATTACTCGTTCGAAATGTCCAGAAAGTTCCTCAAACAAATCAAGAAGAGCAGTTGTCCAGTGACATGGCGCATTGTCGTCCAAAAATTTCATCGTTGTCTGGAAACATGAAGTTCATGAAAGACTACAAATGGTTTCCAACCAACCGAAGGGTAAACATTACCAATCTACGATCGGTTCACTTGCACCAGAGGACCCAGTCGATTCCATGTAAACACGGCTCACACCATTATGGAGCAACCACCAGCTTACACAGTGACTTGTTTATAACGGGCTTCATGGTTTCGTGTGGTCTGCGCCAAACTAGAACCCAATCACCAGCTCTTACCAACTGATATCGGGACTGACCAGGTCACGGTTTTCCAGCTGTCTAGGATCTAACCGATATGGTCACGAGCCTAGAAGATTAGCTGCAGGCGATGCGAAGCTGTTAGCAAAGGCACATGCTTCGGTCGTCTGCTGCCAAAGCTCATTAACGCCTAATTTCACTGCAGTGACAAACGGATATGTTCGTCGTACTCACATCAAAAACACTTTTGCATCACCCCATTTCCCAGAACTCCTGATGATAGACGTTGACTGTGGATATTATATCACAGACACAGTCCCTTTGACTGTCCAGAGATGTCACTAAACTGGCCCAAAGGTGTAAATAACCATGCATGAGTAGCGCGTATTAGACGGAGGTCCGACAGCCGATCAGTTCCAGTCATTCCACTAGGAAGGAGGTACTCAGATCGAGTTGTCTGTAATTCAGCCTAGACGGTCAATACTGTGGTTCGATCGCGTCCGCATTGTTACTTGTGCCAAGAAGGGCTTTCAACAAGGGAAGTGTCCAGATGTCTCGGAGTGAAACAAAGTGATGTTGTTTGAACATGGAGGAGATACAGAGAGACAGGAACTGTCGATGAGAAGCATCGCTCAAGTCGCCCAAGGGCTCTTGCTGCAGTGGATGACCACTAGCTATGCATTATGGCTCGGAGGAACCCTGACAGCAACGACACCATGTTGAATAATCCTTTTCGTATAGCCACAGGACGTCGTGTTACGACTCAAACTGTGTGCAATAGGCTTCATTATGCGCAACTTCACTCCCCACGTCCATGGTGAGGTCCATCTCTGCAACCACGACACCATGCAGCATGTTACATATGGGCCCAACAACATGCCGAATGCACCGCTCAGGATTGGCATCACGTTCTATTAACCGATGAGTGTCGCATATGGCTTCAACCATACAATCGCTGGAGACGTGTTTGGAGGCAACCCAGTTAGGCTGAAAGCTTTAGGCACACTGACCAGTGAGTGCAGCAGTGTGGAGGTTCCATGCTGTTTTGGGATGGCATTATGGGGGCCGGCGTAAGCCGCTGTTGGTCATGGAAGGCGCCGTAAAGCCTGTACCATACGTGAATGCCATCCTCCGACCGATAGTGCAACCGTATCGGCAGCTATTGGCGAGGCATTCGTTATCATGGACAGCAATTCGCGCCCCCATCGTACAAATCTTGTGTATGACTGCCTTCAGGATAACGACATCGCTCGACTATAATGGCCAGCATGTTCTCCAGACATGAACCATGTCGAACATGCCTGGGATAAACTAAAAGGGGCTGTTTATTTAACGACGTGACCCACCAACCACTCTGAGGGATCTACGCCGAATCGCCGTTAAGGAGTGGAACAATATGGACCAATAGTACCTTGATGAACTTGTGGATAATACGCCATGACGAATACAGGCATGCATCAATGCAAGAGGAGGACGTGCTACTGGATATTAGAGGTAAGGGTGTGTGCAGCATTATGGACCACCACCTCTGAAGGTCTCGCTGTATGGTGGTACAACACGCAATGCATGAGCAATAAAAAGGGCGGAAATAATGATTATGTTGATGTCCACTCCAATTTTTTGAAGAGGTTCCGAAACTCTGGGAACCGAGGTGATGAAAAACTTTTTTTGATATGTGTACTTCCCACTTTGATTTCTGTGATTATTTAGGCTATTTAACGCAGCGTTGCTTGATTGTTAGTATTGACAACTCTTCACAAACGCCGCTGCTCTCGGTAGTTAAGTGAAGGCCGTCGGTAGCTATCTTGCCCGTGATGAGAGGTAATGCCAGAGTCAGCGACATTGCCCCAAATCACAGCCGCGTTCAAAAAAATCGAATGGCTGTGAGCACTATGGGACTTAACATCTGAGGTCATCAGATATTAAAGTTTATGAATCGGTAAGATAAGAAAAGATATTTCGAGATATGTACTGAGTTATATAATTTATAAAATTTCTGAAAATATCGCGGAGAGACCGCTGTAAGAGACATTACAAGTTCATTCCATAAATTATCAGGGAGTAGGCATTAGGAGTGATTTAAAATGGAATGACCATATAAAATTAATTGTCGGTGAAGCAGATGCCAGACAGAGATTCATTGCAAGAATCTTAAGGAAATGCAATCCGAAAACAAAGGAAGTAGGTTACAGTAAACCTGTTCGCTCACTGCTTGAATACTGCTTACCGGTGTGGGATCCATACCAAATAGGGTTGATAGAAGAGATAGAGGAGATCCAACGGAGAGCAACGCGCTTCGTTACGGGATCATTTAGTAATAGCCAAAGCGTTACGTAGATGACAGATAAACTCCAGTGGAAGAGTCTGCAAGAGAGACGCTCAGTAGCTCGGTACGGGCTTTTGTTGAAGTTTCGAGAACATACTTTCACCGAGGAGTTAAGCAGTATATTGCTCCCTCCTACGTATATCTCGCGAAGAGACCATGATGATAAAATCAGAGAGATTAGACCCAACACAGAGGCATACCGGCAATCTTTCTTTCCACGAACAATACGAGATTGGAATAGAAGGGAGAACCGATAGAGGTACTCAAAGTACACTCCGCCACACACCGTCAGGTGGCTTGCGGAGTATGGATGTAGATGTAGATGTGCATAAATGGAGATGATGGTTTTTGCTTAAATTCTGCATGGAATCCTGCTCTCTCCCCACAAAGGGACAGAGTTTAGGCTACCTCATCCGTTGATTATTAATTTCCTATCCATAATTTGTGACGTCCGTCATCGTTGATTTGTGATGGCACTAGTGTTTACAGCGTGTGTGTGTGTGTGTGTGTGTGTGTGTTTCTGTGAAAACCCAGACATAAATTAGCTTGCACAGTGCTTACGTGGTGCAGTTTTGCCTTGAAAATGGCACGGTGTGCACATGTGAAAATATCGAAGGTTGTCGACGACATCACCCAGGTGCATTCACGAACGTGATTTGAACAGTATCAAACCAGTCTTCGGACAGAAGATCACAACAGCATTAAGCTTCCTTGTGGCACACCCGATGTTGCTTCCAATTTTCCGCTGTAACAACAGGTGCGCTAATTCAGTCGTGATAAGTGGACGCAGTATGGAAAATCCGAAGCGTCTGTTACGCTGATACTGTTTGTTCGGCGAGGACGGAGCGTGACGAACGTTCTGGGCGCCGGACTGCGCGCGGCTGACCTGTTTGGGAGCGGAGTGAGTGCCTCGTGTTTACTCTTCCGGGGCAGATTCGGCATCTGGGCACTTGCAAGTTCCGGGGGTTTGCGAACTGTTCCAAGAGCGAACGCGCTCCAGCAGCCGCGGCCGAAACTTTCTGATTTCCCAGATATAATCGTCGGCCCGGCGCTGAGTTGAATGGAAAAACTCCGACTCCCGAAATAAACTTTGGTATTAAAGTGTCGAGCGTCGAGGCGGAAGAAGCAGTTTCATGAAGAGCGGCCGATGAAGACGCCCGCCGACTCATGCACTTTGACGGTTTGGGAGCGAACCGTCTGGAGATCAATAATCTGAGTTTCACTTTGTGTTTCAGTTCAGTCGCGTACTTTGTTCCACTGTTTGCTAAATTTTGGTCTCGACGGCCCTTATACTTCGTGTCTATAACAAATATACATTTCACACGAACGTATGTTTAGCGTAAATGAGGTGATGACAACCATAAGGGTCTAAATCACATCGACATTAATTTTGAGATTGTAGCATGTATGCATGCTCCTGCCATCTGTTGATCTTGTGGTGAACCAGTTTTATCTATGTCTGTAGGCCTACAACGTATATATGAACATTCACGAGTAGCTATCTCACCGATTTCTCGGCTATTCATTTCCGTAAGAGCCGAAAGCACAAAGAACAGTTCTGGTGCTTAGTACTGCTTAATTGATCTCTCGTGGTGACAACATAACCTGGTATCTACGTCATGTATGTAGCTGTAGTACTTCATAACTGGAGTCGTATCAGCAGTTTAATCGGAACATCAAGCCCGGAGAAAGTACTTAATATAACTGATGATAACGATGACTGTGAACTGCTGGAACACGTCATAAGTGTGTGTGTGTGGTGAATCTAGTGGCTGTAAGTTACTTTGTTATTCTGGTTTAACATTAAATACAAACTTCACAATCGTCAAATGACACTATTTTCTCTAGTATATGTGGAAAATAATAATAAATATAATTTTATTTTTATTTACACATCAAGTTCCGTAGGATCAAATTGAGGAACAAATCTCCAAGGTCATGGAACGTGCCAGTACATGAAATTACAACATAAAAATAAGAACAGACACAAATAAAATGTTTATAAACCCGAAAATAGTTAACCCAATAGTTTAAGTAAACGTATTCAACAATACAACAAAGAACTCTTAGACAGAATAGAAGGAGTGAGCCATGAGGAAACTCTTGAGTTTCGATTTGAAAGTGCGTTGGATTACTGCTAAAATTTTGGAATTCGAGTGGTAGCTTATTGAAAATGGATGCAGCAGTATACTGAACACCTTTCTCCACAAGAGTTGAGGGAGTCCGATCCAAATGCACGTTTGATTTCTGCCGAATATTAACTGAGTCAAAGCTGCTTATTCTTGGGAATAAGTTAATATTGTTACAAGGAAATAACAGTAATGAATACATATATATTGGGAGGCCAATGACAAAATACCCAGACTCGTGAACAGGTGTCGACAAGAGCTTCGTGAACTTACTCCACTTCCTGCCCGAACCACCCATTTCTGAGCCAAAAATATAGAATGGAAAGACTTACCCCAAAATATAATGCCATACGACATAAGCGAATGAAAATAAGCAAAGTATACTAATTTTCGTATCGAATGATCACTCAGTACAGATGCCGTTCGAATAGTAGAAAATGGCAGCATTACGTCTTTGAACAAAATCATGAACGTGGGCCTTCCATGACAGTTTACTATCTATCTGAACACCTAGAAATTTGAAATGTTCAATTTCAGTAGTCATTTGCCCTTTCTGTGATATTGAAACCTCAGGTTTTGTAGAATTGGGTGTTACAAACTGTAAAAACTGAAATGATAATTAAATCAAGACCCTACGCTGCCGACAGGCGTTGATATACATCAACGGGAACAGTTGAAAATGTGTGCCCCGACCGGGACTCGAAAACAGGATCTCCTGCTTACATGGCAGACGCTCTATCCATCTTTAATCTTATTTTGTTCGCTTTCGATCGTTGCAACTGCTTGTGGCGGACGTCGTAAGACACTCGTTTAAGTTCGTCGTTGAACGATTAACTCAGTTTTTTCATTACAGAGGGCAGCTAACCCCCTGACCGAACACGCTGAGCTACCGTGCCGGCTAATCTTTGGTGTTCAAGTGTCGAGCGTATCCATCTGAGCTACAGGGATCACAGAGGATAGTGCGACTGCAGGGACTTATCCCTTGCACACTCCCCGTGAAACCCGCATTCTCTACTTAATGTCCACGCACTATATTCGTAGTGCCCCTGCCCATTACACTCACTACTCGCGGCCTACAATATAAACGAGTCCCATAAGAGTTTTGGCAATACGTTGCATCCGCACAGAAGAGGGAGGTCAATGGCCGGTTAGCCCTAACTATTTGAAGATGGTATATGTTCTTTCGGACAAGCTAGTGTCAAGCAAGTGTCATCAGCAAACAGAAATATTTTAGAGTTATCCATAATAATAGAGGGCATAATTTTTTATAAATAAGGAACAGAAGTGGCCCCAACACTGATCCATGGGGCACCCCCCACTTGACTGTACCTCACATCACAGCCATTCTCAACACTGTGAATAATGACCTTTTACTGTCTGTTGCTAAAGTAAGAGGTGAACCAATTGTGAGGTACTCCTCGTATTCCGTAATGGTCCGAGTTCTGGAGCAATATTTTGTGATCAACACAATAAAATGCCTTAGATAAATCAAAAAATATACCTAGCATTCGAAACCTTTTGTTTATCCCATACAGTACCTCACAAAGAAAAGAGAATGTGGCATTTTCAGTTGTGAAACAACTTCTAAAGTTGAACTGTACATTTGATCGTGTCATTTAAAATGATTAATTATCCTTACATACATAGTCTTTTCAATAACCTTAGCAAACACTGATGCATAAAATAGGTCTAAAACTGTCTAAGTTATCCCTTTCTCCCTTTTTACAAAGTGGCTTTACTATTGACTACTTTAATCGTTCAGGAAACTGACCATACCTAAACGAAAAATTACAAATATGGCTCAATACGGGGCTAACATGTGCAGCACAGTATTTTAATATTCTGCCAGGCACCCCACCATAGCCATGAGTGCCCTTAGTCTTCAGTGATTTAATTATTGACAATCTTCCACATGTCTGTATCACGGAGGAGTATTTCAGACATCAATCTCGGAAAGGCATTGGTCAAGAAAGTTATACGATTCCCTGAATAAATTAAAGTTTTATTTAATTCACCAACAGTGCTCAGAAAATGATTGTTAAATATATCTGATTTATCAGTTACAGAAATTTCTGTACTTCGAACTGACTTTATATCGTCGACCTTGTGCTGAAGACATAACACTTCCTTCACAACTGACCATATGGTTATAATTTTATCCTATGAATTAGCTATTCTACTTGCATACCACATCCTCTTTGCCTTCCTAAGAACATTTTTAAGCACCTTACAGTACTGTTTGTAATGAGCTACTGTAGCTTGATTGTGACTACCTCTAATATTTTGATATAAATATTAATTCATACTTCATACCATGAAGTGGATACATCAGTTTTTGTACGAAATACAGAATGTTGAGGCCTTTTTAAAAGACAGTTGAGACCTATACGTTTGGTGGTTTGTCTTTAAATTTAATTTTCACAAATATCTATTTTTCTTTGAACTTGTGTGCTTTGCGCCCTCTCAGTCCCTTATATGTTTACTATAGCTTTTTGGAAAACGGAACTACTGCATGCAGCAATTAAACCTCCCAGAAGCTTTCAAAAACTGTGTACACTCCGCAGCAGAATGAAA
The DNA here is from genome assembly GCF_023898315.1 of Schistocerca nitens. NCBI lineage: Eukaryota > Metazoa > Arthropoda > Insecta > Orthoptera > Acrididae > Schistocerca > Schistocerca nitens. The sequence goes on from NC_064620.1 coordinate 444,076,426, forward strand.
GTCAATTCTGGTTGCTAATCCCTTCCTCCGCAATATACTTTCGAACAGGAGTGTTAGTCCAGTAAGGAGAACTGTAAAATATGGTTCAAATGGCTCTGAGCACTATGGGACTTAACTGCTAACGTCATCAGTCCCCTAGAACGTAAAACTACTTAAACCTAACTAACCTAAGGACGTCACACACAGCCATGTCCGAGGCAGGATTCGAACCTGCGACCGTAGCGGTCGCGCGGTTCCAGACTGTAGCGCCTAGAACCTCTCGGCCACCCCGGCCGGCAAAACTGTAAAGTTTGCCAGATCGGAGAGGTACTGGAAGAAATGGAGCTCTGACTCGTGTCTAGATAGCTCATTCGGTAAAAGCATTGTCTACGAGATGTTAGGTTCTGGGTTCGAATACTGATTCTTGGACAGTTTTAATCTGCTGGGAAGTTCCAGGAACAGTACACTCCGATGTTGAGTGAGGGTAATTATTTAACTAAATTTTAATAAATATGTTCACGTTATAAAATTGAGACAGTAGTGAGGTTACTGCATTAAACACTAAGCAATTTCTGAATTATATTCAACAAACCGAAGACATTCAAAGTAATTAAAAAATCATGTATGTTTATGTTTCATTCGTGACGCTGTCCGTTGTGTTGTTCACAATGTAGGGATGCGAGCACATTTATGACATCGATAACAAACGAGAACTCCCCAAGTGACTAACTTCTCAACTGACTGATTCCGTTTATTACACTCCTGGAAATTGAAATAAGAACACCTTGAATTCATTGTCCCAGGAAGGGGAAACTTTATTGACACATTCCTGGGGTCAGATACATCACATGATCACACTGACAGAACCACAGGCACATAGACACAGGCAACAGATCATGCACAATGTCGGCACTAGTACAGTGTATATCCACCTTTCGCAGCAATGCAGGCAGCTATTCTCCCATGGAGACGATCGTAGAGATGCTGGATGTAGTCCTGTGGAACAGCTTGCCATGCCATTTCCACCTGGCGCCTCAGTTGGACCAGCGTTCGTGCTGGACGTGCAGACCGCGTGAGACAACGCTTCATCCAGTCCCAAACATGCTCAATGGGGGACAGATCCGGAGATCTTGCTGGCCAGGGTAGTTGACTTACACCTTCTAGAGCACGTTGGGTGGCACGGGATATATGCGGACGTGCATTGTCCTGTTGGAACAGCAAGTTCCCTTGCCGGTCTAGGAATGGTAGAACGATGGGTTCGATGACGGTTTGGATGTACCGTGCACTATTCAGTGTCCCCTCGACGATCACCAGTGGTGTACGGCCAGTGTAGGAGATCGCTCCCCACACCATGATGCCGGGTGTTGGCCCTGTGTGCCTCGGTCGTATGCAGTCCTGATTGTGGCGCTCACCTGCACGGCGCCAAACACGCATACGACCATCATTGGCACCAAGGCAGAAGCGACTCTCATCGCTGAAGACGACACGTCTCCATTCGTCCCTCCATTCACGCCTGTCGCGACACCACTGGAGGCGGGCTGCACGATGTTGGGGCGTGAGCGGAAGACGGCCTAACGGTGTGTGGGACCGTAGCCCAGCTTCATGGAGACGGTTGCGAATGGTCCTCGCCGATACCCCAGGAGCAACAGTGTCCCTAATTTGCTGGGAAGTGGCGGTGCGGTCCCCTACGGCACTGCGTAGGATCCTACGGTCTTGGCGTGCATCCGTGCGTCGCTGCGGTCCGGTCCCAGGTCGACGGGCACGTGCACCTTCCGCCGACCACTGGCGCCAACATCGATGTACTGTGGAGACCTCACGCCCCACGTGTTGAGCAATTCGGCGGTACGTCCACCCGGCCTCCCGCATGCCCACTATACGCCCTCGCTCAAAGTCCGTCAACTGCACATACGGTTCACGTCCACGCTGTCGCGGCATGCTACCAGTGTTAAAGACTGCGATGGAGGTCCGTATGCCACGGCAAACTGGCTGACACTGACGGCGGCGGTGCACAAATGCTGCGCAGCTAGCGCCATTCGACGGCCAACACCGCGGTTCCTGGTGTGTCCGCTGGTCCGCTGTGCCGTGCGTGTGATCATTGCTTGTACAGCCCTCTCGCAGTGTCCGGAGCAAGTGTGGTGGGTCTGACACACCGGTGTCAATGTGTTCTTTTTTCCATTTCCAAGAGTGTATATAGCATGCTTTGTACAAATTTTAATTTACCACGTGTTTCACCAGCTGCCCAGCGTCTGTGGAAAGGGACGGTTTTTTTCTGTTACGAACAAAATAATTATTTTTAAGGTGAAATTTTACATACTCATTCGACAGAGCGGTCGCACATTAGTCTAGTACATTTTTCATTTTATCGATATGTATTAGCAGGAACGTAAAACAAGAAGAGTTACCAGTACTGTAGCAATGACAGCACAGCCCTGGCCCCCACTGTCTGCTATCGTCATGTAAAAGCGCTCCTCAGTCGCATCTGGAGAACTGGTTATTCTTCTTGTATTACCGTCCCTGCTGATACATATTGATAAAACGAATAACGTAATAGATTAATGTGGGACCGCTCTAACGAATGGGTACGTAAAATTCCGATTTATAAACAATTTCGTTTTTAATGGGAAGCAAAGGAAAACGATGGGTGTCGCACGAGAGATGCGACGAGCAGAATATCTTTGGGCTGACTCCATCTAAACGTTATAAAAACTAAATTACAAGTATCTGACGAAATGACATAAAAATGCGCCTGACTGCCCATAGGCGACACACCCGGTAGCGATTAGCATCCCAGTTGGGAGTGTGTAACAAAATACAAGTTTGGTTTTATATCAGTAAATTAATGATTTTTAAAATGGAAATGTACATGCCCATTCGACAGGGCGGTCCCGGGTTAGGCTAGCGCGACGTTAGTTTTGTTGTTACGGGGAGAGTAAACCACGAAGAGCACGAATAAGGAATCCCCGGGTTGAGGTCTACTCAAGAAGATGTCATCAGGAGGAACGAAGCTGGCATTCTACGAATCGGAGCGTGAAATTTTAGATCCTTTAATCGGGCAGGTAGGTTAGAAAAATTAAACGTAAATGGAGTGGTTTAAGTTAGACATAGTGGGAACTAGTGAAGTTTGATGACGGGAGGAACAAGGCTTCTTGTTAGGTGAATACAGGATTATAAATGCAGAATGAAATAGGGCAATGCAGAAGCAGGTTTGATTATGAATAAGAAAATAGGAATGCAGGTAAGCTGCTAGGAACAGCGTAGTGAAAGCATAATCGTAGCAAGAAAGACAGGAAGGCCACATCCACCACAGCAGTGCAAGCACATATGACAACTAGTTCTGCAGATGATGAAGAGATTCAAAAATCTATGGCGATGTAAAAGTAACTATCCAGGTAGTTAAGGGATAAGAAAATTAGTGATGGGGGACTGAAATTTGATCATAGGAAGTGGAAGAGAAGTAGCGGATTTAATTGATGCAAGGAGAAAATATAAAAAAGCTGTAACGAAGCAGGCGAAAGGAAATACATATGTCTAAGGAATGAGATTGGTAGGAAGTGCAAAATGTCTATTCAATAATCGTTAGAGGACAAATTTAAGGATTTAGAAGCATGTATCACTAGCGGAAAGAAATACACCGCCTACAGGAGAAGTAAAGACACCTTTGGAGAAATGAGAAGCAGCTGTATAAATATCAAGAGATCATATGGAAGACCAGTCATAAGAAAAGAACGGAAAGTTGAAATGTGGGCGGAGCATATAGAATGTTTATACAAGGGGGATGAACTTGAAAACGATATTATAGAAAGGGAACTGGATGTAGATGAAGATGAGATGGGTGATATGATACCGCGAGAAGAATTTGACAAAGCTAGGAATGATCTAAGGCGAAACAAGGTCCGGGGAGTGGATGCTATTCCATCAGTACCAGTGGCAGCGATGGGAGAGCCAGCCATGACAAAACTCTTCCATATTGTGTGCATGACGTATGAGACAGGCGTAATGCCCTCAACTTTAAGAGCAATGTAAAGTAAGCATTTGCTGATAGGTATTAAAAATTACGAACTATCAGTTTAATAAGTCACGATTGCAAATAGGAACACATATTTTCTACAGAAGAATGGAAAAACTGATAGAACCTAACCTCGGGGAAGAGCAGTATGGATTCTGGAGAAATGTAGGAACACACGATGCAATACTGATCCTAGGACTTATCTTCAAAGATAGGTTAAGGAAAGTAAAATCCACATTTATACTATTTGTAGACGTGGAGAAAGCTTTTGACAATTGTGACTGGAACATTCTCTTTGAAATTCTGAAGGTATCAGAAATAAAGCACAGGGCAGTTGTAAGAGTGAAGGGGCACGAAAGGGCAGTAGTGGTTGAGAAGGGAGTGAGACAGGTTAACATACTATCTCGGGTGTTATTCAATCTGTATATGTAACGGGCAGTAAAGGAAACGAAAGAAAAATTTGGAGTAGGAATTAACATTCAGTGAAGCGAAATAAAAACATTGAGGTTCGCTGATGACATTGTAATTCTGTCAGAGCTAGCAAAAGGAGTTGGAAGAGCAGTTAAACGTAGTGGACATGGTCTTGAAAGGAGGATATAAGATGGACATCAACAAAAGCAAAACAAGGATAATGGATGTAGTCGAATTAAATCAGGTGATGCTGGTGGCTGGTGGCGTTCACATTTGGTGTTTCTACCGGGTAAAGTAATCACTGCCAGCTCCATCGCACATCATGTTATCCACGCTTCACTGTCGTTTCTGCGACAGACGACGTGCTTTCTCAGCAGGACAGTGTACGTGCACACGCGGCTGCTGAAGCTCAAAGTCATCTTCGTGTCGTGTAATAACTGCCCTGGCCAACAAGGTCTCCATGTCTCTCGCCAATTAAACGTATATTGAACATCATGAAGCGGGAAATTATTAATTCGTTTTTTTTTTTATATCAATTCTAAAGAGGCAGATACATTGTAAAAAGTAGTCGCTAGATGCTAATGGAACGTCTTCATTTCCACATCGCATTTCGTATGTGGCCTTTCATTAGATGACCTGCTAAATTAATAAATTTATTAATAACAGATGTGAACACATGCAAAACGTTTTTATACAGGCATAACGTTTTGTACGCAAATTAAAAAAATATATGTACGGGTAACCGTTCCGCAATGCAATATGAGTGCAACGCTGTGATAAATACTTTAGACTTACGAGACATTAAGTTACTATATTCACGTTAAAACAGAATTACTGATACGACTTACAGACAGCTAGCAGACGAGTGAGTATAGTATAAGTAAACTCGCTTGCGCTGGATATCGTGTGAGTGGTGGTGCTCAGGTCGCCAGTACAGATGGTAAACCACTACTTTTTCGTAAGATTTACTTTACGATGGGATATTTATGAGGTATTTATACACATTTTAAAGTGCCTTTTATTTCATGCCAACATATACGCAAGGTAAAACATATTTAAGTCAAATACTAGAAGGTAATATATTAAAGTAAAAAGATGAAAACTGCTGATAAAATCGTAGTTACAAAGTAACCTCTTTTATTTCACACTATGTGTACGTCGTAAATAAAACGAAAGATTGTAGATTCGGATTAATGAAAAAATTTAAAAGAGAGATTAAGTTAGCAACTCTTCAGAAACGCTGAATAACTGTTGTCTATTTCTATTTATTTGTTCATTGATTACATTATTTGGCCTCTTACGACGATGAGCATAAATTTCATTGTCTTCTATAATGTCCAAATCCCTGCCTTTGATTTCCAAATGTAAAGTGTTTGAACTGTTCCCAATAGTAAGCCCTGAGCACGGCCATTACTTGGCCTATGTAAATATTCTCATGGGGCCTGCATCTAATCCTATAGATGCCCGCATGACTGAATTTATCTAATTTTTCATTAAAACTATTGAATGGATAATTCAAGTTTTTTTTTTTGTTTTTACGAAATCCAACCTCTACTTGAGCTTTCCTAAAGGTGTTAGTAATTTTGTCGCAACAGAGGTCAAAATATGGCTTGGAAATGTGGTTGACCTTGTCTTTAAGTGAAATTGTCTGTTTCACAACTTTTAAAGTCTTTTCATCCATATCTAGAATTTTTTTCTCTGCAAACCTGTTAGCTGAAGCAACCTGTATTACCGTGTCAATTTCTTTATTAATTGCAAGTCTGACCATTTCCAACTTCGCCACACGACAGACTACTGAAGAAAAATACACACATTTATATGCAGCTTGGTGACAGCCGCAATTAATTAGATCTGTTGTGGTTGGTTTACGATAAATATCTATATTCAGTTTTGAGCCAACCCTTGAAATTTTCTGATCTACGAAGTCTAACGAAGCCTCGACTCACTTGTTCTCCAGGGCCCGAAAGAACCATTGCAGAATTATGCCGTTCTGCAGGTTTTTGATCGTCTGCATGCTAGAGCACACATCTCCGTTGTCGCCAGAGGGGTGTACATTGCATATTTATGTCAATGTTTTGGCGGCCTATTTGTTATCGTATAGTCTTAAATTGAGAACTACCTGTAATTTTACTTGTCAATAAAATAACATAGTCGTCTTGAGAGATTCAGCAATTATATTGGTAAATAAGGTATTTCTCATTTGCACATTTTAACGTACGTCACATGTTTCGATCACTCAGAATCATCTAATTAGTTACGTCAGCAACCTGTCCTGTCTACTCAGAGGCACGTATCACAGTATTCGGTTGTGTCGTTCTGAGTAGGCAAGACGGGTTGCTGACGCCACTACTTAGATCTGAAGATTATCCTGAGCGATCGAAACATATCTAATTAAGAACGTGCAATTAAGATGGACAATGATTGAAAATTATCTTAAAGATGGTCTTTACCTTTCCGATAGAATAGTAGAATCAAAATGTGAACGTGGCAAGTTTCTGTTAATAACAATGGTTTGAAGACAATTCAGTAGCTCTCAGAGCGGTCACTTTACCCTATTTTCCCCTATATGTGCCGTTCGTAAGTCACACCTTATGATAGCGGACTCGTATCGTGAAATAAATTCCAGTGAAGCGTTGCAGTTCCTGGCTAGTACGTGGCAGAAACGCTTCCGCCTCGGGACGCCGAGTATTCGTGGAATCCCGGTCGTCTGCCTGGAAATAGCCGCGACGCGACGCCGGCGTTTCCCTTGTTTCCAGGGCGCGGCGCCCGTGTTTGCGGCCGTCCCAGGGGCGCCCCGCTCACCGCTAATGAGTCTTTTTATAGAACGGCCTGCCGGCCCCCGTCTGCCGAGAAATTATCCGCTGGGCCCCTGCCGTCACCGCCATCTGTTTTCGGCCACTGTTCTCTGGGACGCATCACGGAACGAATTTGAAATTTAAATTTCTCGTTCGAAGTACTCGAAGCTTTATTCTACGGGGTGCTCCTCCTCCTTCTTTTCTTCGCCGAGTGCGGACTCTATTTGTTCGTTCGAGTGGGACTTTAAAGAAGAATATTGTTTTCGTTAAATTGCGGAATACAAAGGAGTTACAGCAGGGCGCAGAGGGGGAAGCGCTCTCCGTTCGGTTTATTCCGAAAGAAATGTTATGGCGTCGTTAGAGACAACAGCCCACCAGTAAGGCAGTTGGTGCCCTAAGCAGTTGCCTACAGATATGTTAAATATGCCGTGCAAAGCTTAAGAAACTTCTGGTAATTTACGTCCTGAAAATTCATTACAAATGGAAGTAAAATGAACTGCAAGACAACAGTAATTGGTGATTTAGTGTCACAGCCGGTTTCTCTTCATTCATAAAGCATACCGAGGTTAAAACAGTGTCACATTAGGGCACCAAGACGCTCCCAACTTTCGTAGCCAAAAATCAAACCCCTGAAGCCGGGAAGTTGACAAAATAAATAAAACCGGACATCGGGGCGAATTTTGACTACGAACGTTGAGGGTATCTTGGTGTGCTAATGTGACACTATTTTCACCTGAGTATGCAGTTTTAATGCAGTTCAACCGGCTGAGACAAGAAATCATCAATTACAGATGTCCTGAGGGTCATTTTACTTCCACTCACTTTGAAGTTTTACTGCTGTGGCTGCCCGCATTACCAAGTATGAAATTTTTGATCCTTATCCATAGTGGAAGGTTTATCAAAAAAATGGTTCAAATGGCTCTGAGCACTATGGGACTTAACATCTTAGGTCATCAGTCCCCTAGAACTTAGAACTACTTAAACCTAGCTAACCTAAGGACACCACACACATCCATGCCCGGGGCAGGATTCGAACCTGCGACCGTAGCAGTCCCGCGGTTCCGGAATGCAGCGCCTAGAACCGCACGGCCACAGCGGCCGGCGTTTATCAAAACTCCAGAGCTCTACCGTGTACACATATACAGACAGAGGGTTTCAGAAGAGGTATTCTTCGTTGTAATTTAGTAAGTAATAAGTGAGAGAAATATTTATTTAGATTGGTAAACCATAGAAACGTTACTGTTTCTGTGGAATTATGAAAATAGGTTATTTAGTTCTTTATCAGAAAGATATAATTTCATGATAGAACATTATTAGTGTGATGTACTTGATATAATTAAACCGTGTATAGATCATTTTTAAATAAATTTCTAATGGTTGGGGCGAGTGAGCTGGGGGCAGGAGAGGGATAGAAACGTCCAAAGCTTTAAGGGTGGTTGCAACAAGATGTACATTGCCGTCTGAGATCAGAGGGTTGATAAAGTGGTGAAATGTTCATTTAAATGAGACTCCCAAAGGAGTGCCCATTTTCGTGAATTTATAGCTCAGTATCACGATTAATAAAATGTCTTTAGCTATTATTTCGTGGTCGAATGGATCTCACATTGAAAGCCAATGTTTCGTCCTCAACTGCGGAGCCCATTTTCAAGTGGTATCGTAGGTTATTTGATTGTCCTTGTTCGCTGCTTTTAGCCAGGACGTGAACGGATACTCAGGGAAATTACGATCGCCCTTGACAATGTCGTCTGCATATGAGGGCGAAACGTTGGGTTTTAATGTAAAATCCATTCGTTCACAGCATATTAGCGGAGAATATTTGGTAACTGAGACATTTCCAGCTGTGAAAGTTAACATTTTACAATAACTCAATGTGCCGGCTGCCGTTCAGCCACCTTCTCGCTTGCGGCACGGTTCCGCTACCCATTCGTTTTTAATATGGACCACCGATTTTAGCTCGCTATTTGTTAACAAACTTGACGTGAATGATGGTGAGTGGCAAGAGGCAGTTATCTATGGACCACGACTTGTAAAAAAGGAATCTTTTCAAGTACTCTTCAAGCACACTTCCATAATACTACTTTTCTGTATTCATTTACTCTTTACAACACTATTGAGGATTCATTGTAAAAGAATTTTTCCTTATTACTGTACAAATCACCTGCGGATGGGTCTTCTATTTGCGCGAAGCCGCTCGTGACTGTTAATAAAAAGTATTCTTTGGATAGCGAGGATTATTTATTTGAAAATGCTGTCTAATCCAGATGTGTATGAGATGTGAAGTGGTAAGTTACCTTGGTGTAGTGTTGCAATGATGATCTGCTGACCGAAGATGAGGCTGAGTGTCTGGCCAGAGGATCCAGCGATAGTCTAGTGGTTGAAAAGACACTTTATTGCTTTAAATTAGAGCGTTTCTTCGTAGGCAGTGAGCAGTAGGAGTGTTACTCTCTGGCGTAGCAGGGCGATGACTGTCAGCGGGCAGTTGGGCCCTGCCACGGAAGGAGCTACTTGCATCGGTGTCCAGAGATGCTAGCGTCACACCCGAGAAGCAAGCCGGCAGCCCGTCAGAGAGGCGAGGCTCTGACGTCAGCGGCGAGCTCCTTCATCTTGCTTCCTCGGCACTCAGATGTCAGACATCCGTGCCCAGGAGACCAAGACGCAGCTCGCACCTTCCGCAGTGATGATGGATGACTGCTGTGTACAGGGCACGGCCTTCCGGCTCGTGGCCGGAATCGCGCTGCGCTGTGGCAGTAAGTCCTTCAGGGTGGACCTACTACGAGACGCTGCTGCCCAGTCCTGGTCGTCCAGCGTAGCTCTAGGGTCATTGCAGTTCTTCTGGGCTTTGTCGCAAAATTCACCGTGACTCACACTGACTAGCCAGTCATCTGCATAATAGCCTGTTTGTCCGTCATTATAACGAAATACATCACCGATTCTCCGAATCAGGGATCCAACAGTTTTCTGGTAGGTTTGTGGAGGTATGTGGCATTAAAGGTCCACGCACACGTCATGTAATTCTCGTAAATTACGGACCGCTTATTTACGTACGCGACGATGGCGCCCCATAGCGACTGAGGCGGGTTCCATAGGGTTTACATTAAGCGATTTTGTTCGCCGACACATCCTCCAACCACTGAAGCAGTGTTCTTGCTCCGAGACAGTGACAGAGTTGACTGTAATGCTCCTCAAACCACTGTAGCAGTGTTCTAGCTCCGAGACATGAACATTTATACTGCCGGAAGATGACGTCGACGTCGGGGAAGACATTAATCGTGAAGGTATGCAGGTGTTTCGTAGCTATCATCGCGTCTACGATTACTACCATAGGTCCCACGTAAGCGCAGGAGAATATCTCCCTAACATAATACTGCTACCACCAGCCTGCGTCCATAGCTTACGCACGTTTTGAGCCACCGTTCACGTCATTTACGGCGTTTTTGGAGATGACCATCGACCTAGGGCAGCAAAACTGTGATTCACCCGGAGAACCAACACGTTGCTATTGATCGACGGTCGAATCTCGATGGTCCCGTGCCCAATACAGACGTTACTGACGATGTCGTTGGGTCGACATGTGAACAAATAGGGCCTGCCGCGGAGCGCCATGTTCAACAATTTATGGTGAGCAGTGTGCTCCGAAACACTTGTCCGTGCACCAGCATTTTACTCTTTCGGCAGAGATGCTACAAATCCCCGCCTATCCCACATGGTATAGCAGACAAGCCTCCGAACCTTACATTCTGTGAAGAGTGGTGGACGTCCAACCGTTTGGCGCCCAGTGGTAGTTTCACTGTCGTTCTACCTCTTTCGCAGATTCTCACGACAGTATCACGTGAACATTCGACCAACTCTGCTGTTTTGGAGGTATTCGTGCACAGGCTTTGCGTAATAATAAGCTTTCGCTTATCACAGTGAATTTCCCCGTTTACCGTCAATACCTTCGCTATGGTGACCCTCGTCCGTGCCTGCTCCGCACACATACTTTTGTTACCGCGGCTCATGCCTTCAACGCCACCAGGCGGTGTCCAACGCCGCGGTGTGCAGTGGTGATAATGTTTCGGCATATCAGTGTATACAGCTCCGGGGTGCATTTGTTGCACTGTTTTTCAGCTTCCGGTCATGTAACTCATAAAACACTTTGTAAGGGGTTCACCACCCAGCTGGAGCAAATGTAATTTCGATGTATTGCTCACACGCTGCCTGCGACAGAAAATATCTTTGCTGCAATAGAGTCGCAGGTCAGAGCAGTCTCGGCAGTTGCAGTCGCTCGCTGTTACAGGGCAGTTGTAGTCTGCCGCTGGTACAGCGCAGTTCATAGCCATGTATTGTACGGTAAATTTTATTATTTTTATTGGCATTCGCGTAGTTAAGTTCAAATGGTTCAAATGGGTCTGAGCACTACGGGACTTAACCGCTGACGTCTTCAGTCCCCTAGAACTTAGAACTACTTAAACCTAACTAACCTAAGGACATCACACATATCCATGCCCGAGGCAGGATTCGGACCTGCGACCGTAGCGGTCGCGCGGTTCCAGACTGTAGCGCCTAGAACCGCTCGGCCACACCGGCAAGCAGTTAAGTCACTTGTCCGAGATGTTAATATCAATTTCTTTCAAACTTTTTGTGATTCGTCAGCACCAGTTGACCCAGATTTGTAATATTAAATTTTCCATATAATGGATTGCAGATCTTTATCAATAATGAAAACGATTTTCAGAATATAATTTTTACCAGTCTACAAGAAAGGAAGGAATAATTTTGCCTTAAGTCATTACCAGTCCCAATCCAGTCATTTATTTGAATTTCAATATTTCAGAAATTTTCGCAGATCATAGTCATGTGTTTTTCAGTAATCAGACGACCAGCTGTGCAGCTGTGTCAATAAGCAAAGTAAATTTTTGCCAGTTTTTCTAATAATTCAGATCTCAGACAAATGTTATCCAGTATTAGTAGATAGTCCAGCATTGCACTAAGCTGTCGCATTTACGAGCAGATATATAGACAGCGTTATCCAGCGACACCATTATGAGGTAAGAATTTTTCAGATTGATTTCACAGAGCCATGGCCTAGCGCTGCATACGTCAAAATTTATCAGTTTTCACGAGTTAATATATTAACTAAAAAATTATCATTTTTATTTTTATACGGGAAGGTTACAACTTCTAGTCCTGGGGTGGTGTCACCTTTCTGCCTCCTCCAGCTATTAGCAGAGCGCGGTACAGGTTTTGTAGAGCTCAGTTGGCCCACTGCTACTTACACGTCGCCGCGTTGTGCTTATCTTCCCGCGATAGCTGAAGCAGTACTCCATAGCAGCTTCCTACAAATACGAGTTAATATCTGTGTAGCATTTGCACCCTGCATCCCACTTATTTGCTGGATGTTTTCCAATATCTGTCTTACTCTCCAGTTTTGATCCTCTGCAGCTCCTTCTAGTACTAAGGAGGTTATTCCCTTATATCTTAACACATATAACCTAAGGCTAGGTAGCGCACTACAGTTCTAAGGGTACATGCAGCATGCTGTACATCGTCAATAATCAGATAGGTGTTCTCACTGTAAAAATTCATTTAATTGTGGTTTTCAGACGAGTGCCTATTTTCCTGAATGCACATGTCAGTATGCCTCCTAGGCGAACTTTGGATGCTATGTGAATTTGCTGCTATCTTGGTGTAACGCAGCGACAGGCTTCCTCGGTGCGGTGTTTCAATGACGCTGTGAGTCTTATGGAAGACCAACACAGTCACCCGATTTAACAACACGAGATGTACGTTTGAGCTTCTATTTTTAGTCAGCGAACCAACAACCCTGGATGAGTTCACTGAGTTCGTCGAGAAAACACTACACACCGCTAAGAAGATGCACTGAGCTGTGAATTCAGGGTAATGGACAATCGTTTCAAGATCTCACTTATATCGATATCCATCTTAACACAGCCAGTCACGTATATCATGTTTCATCCACCCCATTTGTAGCTACCGAACTAAAATTATCTAAATGCGCGAAATAAAGTATGTTTATAGCTCTTTAAATCATAGTCTTCCGATTGGTTTGAAGTGGCCCGCCACGAATTCCTCTCCTACTTGCGCTAACCTCTTAATATCTGTGTAGCATGTGCACCCTGCATCCCACTTATTTGCTGGATGTTTTCCAATATCTGTCTTACTCTCCAGTTTTGATCCTCTGCAGCTCCTTCTAGTACTAAGGAGGTTATTCCCTTATATCTTAACACATATCCTACCATTCTATCCCTTTTTCTTATCAGTTTTTTGCCACAAGCTCCTTCCTTCACCGATTCTGAGGAGAACTTCCTCATTCCTTACCTTATCAGACCTTGATCATTATTCTGACCATCACATTTCAAATGCGTCGATTCGCTTTTTCTTTAGTTTTCCTTCAGCCCACGATTCACTACCATACAATGCTGTGCTGCAAATATACACTCTCATAAATTTCGTCCTCACATTAAGGCCTGTATTTGATACAGATAGTGTTCTTTAGGCTAGCAATGCCATCTCTGCCTATGGTACTATGCTTTTTACGTCCTCATTGCTTCGTATGTTATGGGTAATTTTTCTTCCGAAGGTAGCAAAATTCTCTATCTTCGTCATTGTGATCTACAATTTTTATCTTAAGTTTCTCGCTGTTCTCATTTCTGCCATTTCTCATTACTTTCGTGTTTCTTTGGTTTACTCTCAGTTCACTTTCTTTTCTTACATTTCCTTACGTAAATAAATAATCCTTTCAATATGCGTCTTGCAAGTTACTGAGAGAGGCATCTTATCTGAAACACACTGTGCAGTCTTAGTTCATATTTCTTCTTAATGTGGGTAACGGTGTTATGATTCAAAGCTAAGAAACGAAATACATAGTTATTGCATGTACATTAAGACGTTGCTACGATAGACTTGTTTCGTTATCGGACATTTTTGGTGATAAATTCTGCGGAAAGAAGGACGCAACAAGTAGCGGAAGTCGACGATCGACGGATGTGATGGTGAAACGTTATTTAGCTCTACCCCGGTATCAATATTTTTGCCCATGTTGTGAACAGCGTCCTTTTATTCTGCTGGCTGCCGGATGGATAAGCATAAATTAGCCCATCAGTGCCAGTTTTAGCAGCTGTCAGTCTTTTAATGTACCGATATTAAAACACGAAACATCAAAAGGGAGCAAAAAACGTTACCATGGATACTGGTTACACGCTGCTTTTAGCTTAACCTGTGGCGATAATTACAACATGTACGGCAGAAAACATACAAAATTTTGAAAACACAAGAACGCTCTCCTGATCAAACTTAGCGTAAGCTACTCGTATTTGCTTCCTTGCTTTTAGTTTCGTTGACTAACGTGCTTCTCTGAAGAAGAAAATGGGTGTCTATTTTTTTTTCAATCACATATCCAGGTTTGCGAGTTACCTAAAATTAATACAAAACTCTTCCAAAATTATTTTGCTTGGAGCTGAATCTGAAGAAATATAAGCCTCCTTGGCTCATATTACGTTAACAAAATACATTCCGATTAAACAGTTTTATCAGATTTTTTCAACCGTTAAGATTTTCTTTGCCCACGTACATACTCGCTAGACTCACATTCTGAAGGGTCTGATTCCAAATTCCTGTCCAGCCCACCTGGTTATGTTTTCCATGTGAGAGATTACGGGACATCACTTCTCACTTTAAAGTGTTTGGTCTTCAATCGAGTTACAGACCAGAATCTTATACAGTAGGTAATTTCAGTCTATGGTAACCACACTAGCCAACAAAATTATCCTAGCACTTGGATGGGTGACCATCCGGTCTGCCGAGCGCTGTTGGCAAGCGGGGTGCACTCAGCCATTTCGATGCAAACTGAGGAGCTACTTGATTGAAAAGTAGCTGCTCCGGTCTCAGAAACTGACATACGGCAGGGAGAGCGGTGTGCTGAGCACATGTCCCTCCGTATCAGCATCCAGTGACGCCTATGAGCTGAGAATGACGCAACGGCCGGTCAGTGCCGTTGGGCCTTCATGGCAACCCTCGGTAGCGGAAATGAAGTCTTTTTGACATACCTTTCGGCCACTTCCCAGAGTGCGTTCATCAGAAATAAAACATTTAAAACTGGCATATCACGTATAAAATAAATATGAAGCGATAACGCTTTAGTCACAAAATACTAAAATAGACAACATAGAGGGAGGCCACTAAGTGCTACACCACATGCCGATCTGCGGTAGCATCAGACTGATGTATATAGTTAACAAACATTTATTTCCTTCCAGTTACATTTTCTCTATTGGGTAGTGCCATCTTCAAGATCTGAGTACAAATGCTACACATCCAGGATATAATTTTACCAAGTATGGTACAGTCAGAAGAATTAGTCACAAAGTTACCTCGTTTTAGGTAAAAGAAGAAGAAGAAGGAAACAGGCAAGTGCTAGCAGAACTCACGTTCTGAGATGTCCGTACAAATTTAATTATGTATATAGATAGTAATAATAATGATTTTATATGGCTCAATGGGTTGATACAAGTCTTTCAGTTTAACGGATCTTCCGACTCGTGTGTCACCAAGCTATCCCACTTATCCATCCGGGGAAAGGGGACCTGCAGTTTAACGTGAAATCCCAACCACGGGGTTGCTTCTGACGACTCCACACAACGTTGAATGATCAACAGTTGTTAAAAAAGAAGACCGAAAGAAAAGAAATTTGCGGTTCGACCGATATCCATCCCTCGAATTCCGGACACGAATTTTACCGCTAGACCACTTGGCCCGACCTGAATATACGTAATTCATCTATAGTATTTGATGAGCCCTACCCCCTTGAACCATGGACCTTGCCGTTGGTGGGGAGGCTTGCGTGCCTCAGCGATACAGATGGCCGTACTGTAGGTGCAACCACAACGGAGGGGTATCTGTTGGGAGGCCAGACAAACGTGTGGTTCCTGAAGAGGGGCAGCAGCCTTTTCAGTAGTTGCAGGGGCTACAGTCTGGATGATTGACTGATCTGGCCTTGCGGCACTAACCAAAACGGCCTTGCTGTGCTGGTATTGCGGACGGCTGAAAGCAAGGGGAAATTACAGCCGTAATTCTTCCCGAGGGCATGCAGCTTTACTGTATGGTTAAATGATGATAGCGTCCTCTTGGGTAAAATATTCCGGAGGTAAAATAGTCCCCCATTTGGATCTCCGGGCGGGGACTACTCAAGAGGACGTCGTTATCAGGAGATAGAAAACTGGCATTCTACGGATCGGAGCGTGGAATGTCAGATCCCTTACTCGGGCAGGTAGATTGGAAAATTTAAAAAGGGAAATGGATAGGTTGAAGTTAGATATAGTGGTAATTAGTGAAGTTCGGTGGCAGGAGGAACAAGACTTTTAGTCAGGTGAATACAGGGTTATAAATACAAAATCAAATAGGGGTAATGCAGGAGTAGGTTTAATAATGAATAAAAAATAGGAGTGCGGGTTAGCTACTACAAACAGCATAGTGAACGCATTATTGTGGCCAAGATAGACACAAAGCCCATGCCTACTACAGTAGTACAAGTTTATATGCAAACTAGCTCTGCAGATGATGAAGAAATTGATGAAATGTATGATGAGATAAAAGAAATTATTCAGGTAGAGACGGGAGACGAAACTTTAATAGTCATGGGTGACTGGAATTCGAGAGTAGGAAAAGGGAGAGAAGAAAACAGTGGGTGAATATCGATTGGGGGAGAGAAATGAAAGAGGAAGCCACCTGGTAGAATATTGCACAGAGCATAACTTAATCATAGCTAACACTTGGTTCAAGAATCATAAAAGAAGGTTGTATACATGGAAGAATCCTGGAGATACTAGAAGGTATCAGATAGACTATATAATTGTAAGACAGAGATTTAGGAACCAGGTTTTAAATTGTAAGACGTTTCCAGGGGCAGATCTGGACTCTGACCACAATCTATTGGCTATGAACTGTAGCTTAAAACTGAAGAAACTGCAAAAAGGTGGAAATTTAAGGAGATGGGACCTGGATAAACTGACTACACCAGAGGTTGTACAGAGTTTCAGGGAGAGCATAAGGGAACAATTGACAAGAATGGGGGAAAGAAATACAGTAGAAGAAGAATGGGTAGCTCTGAGGGATGAAGTAGTGAAGGCGGCAGAGGATCAAGTAGGTAAAAAGACGAGGGCTAGTAGAAATCCTTGGGTAACAGAAGAAATATTGAATTTAATTGATGAAAGGAGAAAATATAAAAACGCAGTAAATGAAGCAGGCAAAAAGGATGTAGAGGCTTATCTCACTAGGAGCAAGATAGATACTGCCTACAGGAAAATTAAAGAGACCTTTGGAGAAAAGAGAGCCACTTGTATGAATAACAAGAGCTGAGATGGAAACCCAGTTCTAAGCAAAGAAGGGAAAGCAGAAAGGTGGAAGGAGTATGTAGAGGGGCTATACAAGGGCGATGTACTTGAGGACAATATTATGGAAATGGAAGAGGATGTAGATGAAGATGAAATGGGAGATACGATACTGCGTGAAGAGTTTGACAGAGCACTGAAAGACCTGAGTCGAAACAAGGCACCGGGAGTAGACAACATTCCATTAGAACTACTGACGGCCTTGGCAGAGCCAGACCTGACAAAACTTTACCACCTAGTGAGCAAGATATATGAGACAGACCAAATACCCTCAGACTTCAAGAAGAATATAATAATTCCAATCCCAAAGAAAGCAGGTGTTGACAGATGTGAAAATTACCGAACTATCAGATTAATAAGTCACAGCTGCAAAATACTAACGCGAATTCTTGACAGACGAATGGAAAAACTGGTAGAAGCCGACCTCGGCGGTTTGGATTCCGCAGAAATGTTGGAACACGTGAGGCAATACTGACCCTACGACCTATCTTAGAAGCTAGATTAAGGAAAGGCAAACCTACATTTCTGGCATTTGTAGACTTAGAGAAAGCTTTTGACAATGTTGAATGGAATACTCTCTTTCAAATTCTAAAGGTGGCAGGGGTAAAATACAGGGAGCGAGAAGCGCTTTACAATTTGTACAGAAACCAGATGGCAGTGATAAGAGTCGAGGGGATGTTATTCAATCTGTATATTGAGCAAGCAGTGAAGGAAACAAAAGAAAAATTCGGAGTAGGTATTAATGTCCATGGAGAAGAAATAAAAACTTTAAGGTTCGCCGATGACATTGTAATTCTGTCAGAGATAGAAAAGGACTTGGAAGAGCTGTTGAACGTAATGGACAGTGTCTTGAAAGAAGGATATAAGATGAACATCAACAAAAGCAAAACGAGGATAATGGAATGTAGTCAAATTAAATCGGGTGATGCTGAGGGAATTCGATTAGGAAATGAGACACTTAAAGTAGTCAAGGAGTTTTGCTTTTTAGGGAGCAAAATAACTGATGATGGTCGAAGTAGAGAGGATATAAAATGTAGACTGGCAATGGCAAGGAAAGCGTTTCTGAAGAAGAGAAATTTGTTAACATCGGGTATAGATTTAAGTGTCAGGAAGTCGTTTCTGGAAGTATTTGTATAGTGGAACATGGCCAATAAATGGTTTGAACAAGAAGAGAATAGAAGCTTCAGAAATGTGGTGCTACAGAAGAATGCTGAAAATTAGATGGGTAGACCACATAACTAATGAGGAGGTATTGAATAGAATTGGGGAGAAGAGGAGTTTGTGGCACAACTTGACAAAAAGAAGGGACCGATTGGTAGGACATGTTCTGAGGCATCAAGGGATCACAAATGTAGCATTGGAGGGCAGCGTGGTGGGTAAAAATCGTAGAGGGAGACCAAGAGATGAATGCATTAAGCAGATTCAGAGGGATGTAGGTTGCAGTAGGTACTGGGAGATGAAGAAGCTTGCACAGGATAGAGTAGCATGGAGAGCTGCATCAAACCAGTCTCAGGACTGAAGACAACAACAACAACAACAACATTTGATGAGCAAGTTTTAAAATATCAAATACTGTGACATACATGGCCGTATGTTTTGATTGCATTGACTTCGAAGCTTAAATTTTATCACACCACCACGCTGTCGTCCCTACAATGTCAACTTAATACCTCGACCCGTTCCAGAGGAAAAATGGTCTTAACAGACGGACGGGCAACATGTGGCAAAAAATATTTTTATGTCATATAATTACATATTATCAATTTCTTAATTTTTTCGTTTACTTGTACTTTGGAACCTTGCTTATTATGGAATTTCATGGTTCTAAGTCAATGAGAAATATCCCACAGGTCGAAGTGTGAGCTTGCCAGTATCGAAATACGTGATGTAAATTCATTTCATTTCATTAACTTGGAAGCCCAGGGACCGTAGACCTGAGTCTCTGTCGTAAACTTCGTCGTGTTACATCCTATCATTCCTGAGATAAAGGGGTCTCAACAATCAGACAGACAGACAGTAGAGTGGGGCTGAAAGGGCTCCGCTTCTCTGATTGTGGTAGGGAACCGCAAAAATTATTAAACAAAACATGCAATTACAAATTAACGGGTGTGAGCATGTTACTGTCACTGAGCATTACAGACACTCAAATACTTAGTAACCACAAGGAATGATATTATCATCATTTGTTAAACAATTATGGGATAGAGTACTCTCAAAATGTAAAAACTGGTACATACGGCCCTCATCTCGCATGGTATTACAATGTAATAAAAAGAAAAATGAATTGTTGTCTCACCTTAGTATTCTCTCTCAAACGGTACGCAAAAACGTGTGAGATATCTAATAGCCAAAACCAACTAAGATAACACGAGGTGTTTAGTGCCGTAATTAAGCGCAAGTAATGCAAATCAGTTTTCATCGCAGACATAATATTTCATAATTATTCGATTCTATAGCCGGGACAGAGACGGTATTTCGGTTGCGAACCCCAGAGTAATCTTCAAGAAGAACCGCCATCTGGGAAATTTTCCAGAGAGTGTTAAGTGCTGCAGTCTCTCCGACGAGGAGACTTTACACTTTTGTGGATGAGATCTTGTTAGTGATCAGCTTGCTCTAGGCTTTATTTACACGGCGGAGTCACCCCGTATCTTTCTTCTGGAATGTTCTCCAATGCCTCCAGCAGAAGAGGTTAAAGGCAGGGGTTGTGTTGTAGCAGAAAATATAGCTTACGAGTGAAAGAGGGAAATCTTGCAAGCGCCGAGTGCAACAAATTCCATGGATTTGCTGCTGCTCTACTTCAGACGCAAACCGGGTGTCATCAGGTGAAGCCTTAACCTCTAGCTCTAGCTGCGTATTACGTCGTAGAAGTGTGCCTCCAAGCATCTGAAACGTAAAATGAATTTGTCTCTGTGTTGTAGTAACTTCTCGTGGACCTGGATACTCCATTTAAGAAAAAAATTGTTCAAATGGCACTGAGCACTATGGGACTTAACTTCTGAGGTCATCAGTCCCCTAGAACGTAGAACAACTTAAACCTAACTAACCTAAGGACATCACATGCCCGAGGCAGGATTCGAACCTGCGATCGTAGAGATCGCGCAGTTCCAGACTGTAGTGCCTAGAACCACTCGGCCACTTAAGACACAAGACTTCCAAAACATCTGTAATTTTTTTATTTTATTGTGCCCTCCAGGCATTATTCACTCACCCAATCTCCACATGCGCTGCAAGTAATGCCTTTCCACTGGTAGGAAGCAGTTGTTCACTAGGCACCAAGCACTGCAGAGTTCGTTTGTCATGTGGCATCGGAGTGGGAAGCCGAAAACGATGTGGTCGACATCCTCTTCTGCGCCACAATCACATAGTGGCGAGTCAATCAACATAACCGACAGAAAAGCAGTCGGAACCGTCCGTGGTTAAAGCGGAGGCGAAAAATGGTAACCATAAATATTCTGTGGTACACACAAAGGGAGTACCACGGTAGTGCAGGAATGTATGGTAGTAAAACTGCGTAATGCCTACCGCCATGTTGGTATTAAACACGCCACTTACTGTTCCACAAGGTCCTTATGTGCTGCCGCACGTCATACAGTAATAGGACGTCTTGTCACGGTTTGCGCAGCTCCCTCCGTCGGAGGTTCGAGTCGTCCCTCGGGCATGGTTGTGTGTGTTGTCCTTAGCGTAAGTTAGGTTCAGTTAGTTTAATTAGTGTGTAAGCCTAGGGACCGATGACCCCAGCAGTTTGGTCCCATAGTCCTAACCACAAATTTCCTAATTTCCATGCAGTAACGAACATGTTCGTACGCCTTTGTCCCGTGGCGGATGACATTCTTCACGAGTCCGTCGACTATTCCATTGTCCCTCATACCGTGGTGCCTCTTTATCCACAGCAAGGTGACTTTCTTGTTACGACGATGTAGTGCTGCAATGCAGTTTGTGACCTGTCACGGTAAGTAATTGTTTGCCCTATTGACGATAAGAATCCTTATGAGCAGCAGTGCTAATCGCTAGTCCGTCAGAATAATGATTGCAAGCCGTCGGAATACTGAAGGCACTCTCCGCTGTCAGTACCAAGGCTTCCGTTGGGAGCTGGAATTGTGCACTGTGGAAAACCTGTTCGTTATAATATGCGCTTCGATTGCCATCTGGAGTCCGTGACCCATCTATGTAAAGACAACCGTTGAGAGCTAATTTTAGGTTCCAAGTGTGGCGTTCCCGTTCGAATGACTAAATCTGTTACTGTATTCCCGTAACTTGTTATAAAGCGTAGATGATGGAAACTGTTGCGCTTCTGTTACATGTTATCCTACCAGTCACGGAAGTTTCCTTATAAACCGGTACCTACCGGTGAAGAATTTCTTTACCAACCTCCGAATTCTCGAAATTGAAAGATCTTGCCCAAATTGTAGGTGTATATGTTTGGAGTTATGGGCACTCATCGGCGAGGTTATCAGCATTCACAAATATTAGAGGAAAAAAACGGATATTTGCCCAAATTACGCGCGTTTGAGTACACTTTTAGACGATACGTACTTAATTGGAATGGAGGCTCTGCAGCATTCGTAGGAGTCGATCGTAGGGCACCCAAGCAGTCCCTGATCGCTTCATCTTTCTAGTGTCTGCGGGGGAGAATCAGTGGCTGAGACAAAGCAAAGTCAACTGTAGTGTTTATACGGCCGGATTAACGTACTTCACATTCGTTTACGAGGGAGTGCTGAAAAGTAATGCCTCCAAGTTTTTTATTCCGTTCTCAACATTGAGGTACCACATGTAATGCATATTACACAGTCGACTTAAACGCTTCGCTGATGGAAGTTACAACCCTCCGCCACGAGAGGGCTCCGAAATGTAGCGCATAACATGTCTGTGTGTAATGTAACTACATTGGTGAGTGAAAAACAGCGTGCTATGAACGAGTTTCTGAAAGCACGAATTAGAAGAGTAAGCCCACACATGGAGATCCCTCTCTTTCAGCATGACAATGCCTGACTCCACACCAGCGCTGCGAGATCTGCAACAATCCAACGCTTTGGGTTCAGTGTCATCGATCATCCTCCATACAGATCCGACTTGGCTCAATCCAATTTTACCAGTTTCCAAAACTTAAAGAACACCTTCGAGAAGTCCCCTTCGGTACTGATAAAAGGGTTCAACCAGAGGTGAGGCGGTTCCGCAAACAAAATAAAACATTCTACAGTGACTCCAAACTTGCGTCGTTGGGAGAAACCTGTTCACCGCCAGGGTGACAAGTATGTTGAGAAACAAATTTGTAGACGTGAAGAACAATGATGTGAAATGTTGATAAAGTTTGGCTAATTTAAAAGTTCGGAGCGTTTTCACATAAAAAATTTTGAGGCATTAACTTTAAGCACGCCCTCGTACATATATGCGCTATTTCGCAGCTTCTTTTTCCGTGTCGCATATGCATTTCACTACACATTGCAGCTGCGTGGCATGGGGCTTTAGCATTTCGTATTAGAAAACAAGACTCACAAGAGGAGGAGGTATACTTGGAAAAGGCCGGATGATACGGGAACATACCAGTTAGCTTACATCAAGGTCAGACAAAGATTTCGAAATCATATTCTGGATTGTAAGGCGTACCCGGCCGGAGTGGCCGAGCGGTTCTAGGCGCTTCAGTCTGGAACTGCGCGACCGCTACGGTCGCAGGTTCGAATCCTGACTTGGGCATTGATGTGTGTAATGTCCTTAGGTTAGCTAGGTATAAGTAGCTCTAAGTTCTGGGGGACTGATGACCTCAGATGTGAAGTCCCATAGCAGAGCCATTTTGTAAGGCGTACCAAGGAGCAGATATAAACTCAGATCACAATGTAATAGTGATGAAAAGTAGGCTAAAGTTTAAGAGATTAGTCAGGAAGAATCAATACGCAAATAATTTGGATACGGAAGTAGTAAGGAATGCCGAGATACGGTTGAAGTTCTCTAAGGCTGTAGGTACAGCAAGAAAGAATAGTCCAGTAGGCAGTACAGTAGAAGAGGAACTCTAAAAACGTCAATCACAGAAACTGGAAAGGAAAAATTTGATGCAAAGAGGTAACTGCAAAGAAACCATGGGTAATAGAAAAAAATACTTGAGCTGATGGATGAAAGAAGGAAGTACAGAGATGTTCAGGGAAATTCAGGAATACAGAAATACAAGTCGCTGAGGAATGAAATAACAGAAAGTGCAGGGAAGCTAAGACGAAATGGATGCAAGATAAACATGAAGAAATCGAGAAAGAAATGACAGTCGGAAGGACTGATTCAGCAAATAGGATAATCAAAACAAACTTCAGTGAAATTAATAGCATGCGTGTTAACATTAACAGTACAACCGGAATTCCATTGATAATTACAGGGGAGTGAGCGGATAGGTGGAAGAGCACATTGAAGGCCTCTATGAGGGGTAGATTTGTCTGAAGTGATAGAAGAAGAGACAGGAGTCGATTTAGATGAAATAGGGGATCCAGTATTAGAATCAGAATTTAAGAGAGCTTACGAAGATTTAAGATCAAATAAGGCAAAAGGGATCATTGGGGAAAGTGGCAACAAAACGACTATTCACGTTGGTGTGTAGAATGTATACGTCTGGCAATATATCGTCTGACTTTCGGAAAAGTATCATCCACACACTTCCGAAGGCTGTCCAATGTATACATCGAAGAAGTAACAGACGGGTTCAGATGTGGAATTAAAAGTCAAGGTGGAAGGATATCAATGACACGATTCGCTGATGCCATTGCTATCCTGAGTGGAAGTGAGTAAGAATTACATGATCTTCTGAATGAAATTGACAGTCTAATGAGTACAGAATATGGACTGAGAGTAAATCAAAGAAAGACGAAAGTAATGAGTAGTAGCAGAAATAATTACAGTGAGAAACTTAACATTAGGATTAATGGTCATGAAATGGATGAAGTTAGGGAATTCTGATACCTAGACAGCAAAATAACCAGTGACGGGCGGAGCAAGAAGGACATCAAAAGCACAGTAGCCCTGGCAAAATTGCATTCCTGACCAAGAGAAGTCTACTAGTATCAAATGTAGGCCTTAATTTGAGGAAGAAATTTCTGAGAATATACTTTTGGAGCACAGCATTGTATGGTTGTGAAACATGGACTATGGGAAAACCGGAGCATTTCAGCTGTAATGCTATAGGCGAATGTCGAAAATTAGGTGGACTGATAAGGTAAGAAACGAAGAGGCTCTGCGCAGAATCGAAGGGGAAGGAATATGTGGAAAACACTGACAAGGAGAAGGGACAGGATGATAAGACGTATGTTAAGACATCAGGAACTGACTTCCGTGGTACTACATGTAGCTGTAGAGGGCAAAAGCTGTTGAGGAAGACAGAGATTGGAAAACATCCAGCAGACAATTGAGGTTTCAAGTCCTAATCTGAGATGAAGAGGTTGGCACAGGAGAGAAATTCGGTGGAGGTCGTCTTGAAGATTTCTGTAAGCTGCGCAACTGAAACATCGGAAGAAGAAATGCTGAAGCACCAGGTACATGCTCGAAGATGACGAAATAATGCAAAAATAGTTTGTTACCTGATATGAGTACTGATGTTCTGCAGTAGCTATACATGTGCTGCTAATTTTTCTGATATATACTTCTTTCTGTTCGTGAATAATCACTAACCGTTCACTGTCGTGAATTCCACTGTTTGCGATCTGTTTTGTTAAAGAAAAGTCTTAAATCTCTTTCTCAACTCTCTTTGACTATAAGTAATTGCTACGTCCAGCCACCAGCGAGAAAGATGTAGCAAAGTAAACCAGCATTCCAAGTAAAGTCAGAAGAACGTTTTTATCTCCAAGCGTCAACGGTACAATGCGTCTTATTTATTTGATTCACTGTGTCAACATGTCTCTGAGAGGAATTGGAAGCGTACGCTGTACGTACAATGTCACCTTACAACACATAGTAAGTGTTGCCAGCACGGTGAGTTTGCCGTCCACTGTTTGGCGTGCACCACAACGACGTCATTCAAATATTGAAACGCAAACACCAGGCACAAACATTTAAGATGTGCCTCGTAGCGGTCCCCCGCGGTCAGTGGCACCACCTGATAAGCTTTGTCTGAAGACTGTGTAACGCTACCGCCCTTAAACGGACGTGCGTTAGCTGTATAAAGCCTGTACTGTAATAAGTTCACGGGCTTCACCTTATAACCAAGGATTTTAGTACAAAAATTGACCGCGTGTACCTAATAGAAGCAATATCGGACTTGTAATCAGTCAATAACTACAGTGATTCATCAAGCATATGTAAAGTATTATTGCTCGTTCGCATGGACAAGAAGTACACACAGTAGATGCTACCTATAATTAATACTTCGGTCGCCAGCCAACTTAGGCAATGATTGAGTTTTTCCTTGTACAAGTGGGTGCATGTACAAGCATAGTAACACGTAGTAATGATGCGTTATATGGCAAAGTTTGGACCCGGAAAAATCCACTGAACTAAAGCTTTCTCTTTTTGTACTAATTTGGACGAGCTAAATTCACACAACACCACACAGCAATGATTATTACGAACTGCATTTCGTATATTGATCAGACTGAAATCGGGCATAGATTTCCCTAGAGTGCACAGTTTTGAAAACACACATACAATGTCACTATTGAAATTGGGAAAACAACACTAATACACTTAGGTTCAATAAAGGACTTAAATTTACTGGTCAAATATTCAAGGTTTGAAAGAATGAACAAGAGAAGGGGGGGGGGGGGGCTGAAACTGTTATGGTCGTTATACTGAAACTGTTAAGTACTAAAAGGCAAATTAACACTCAAATTTATCACTCTATGGATAACTACTCTTTTGTCTTACTTCTGAATAATTTAACTGTCATTAGTTCTGTCTCAAGTTAATTAAATAGCATCGCTAACTCAATTCAAAAAAACTCTCTTTCAGTTTAGTCATACTTTTGTCGTTTACCAACATTTGCAATAATTCACAGAACTTTTAGATTTCTTTATAGCAAAAGTTTAACTGCTGATAATTCTCATTTACACTAATTATAAACTTTCAGTTCAGGATACTCGGGTTGCACAATACGAGGTAAGGATCCAGTCTAGGTCAGTGATCAGGATAAGTCATGGTTAAGGCAATTCTGGTAAAAGTCACGTTATTATTGAACGGTTAGAAACATTTTCGACACTGGTCCACACAAATACACTTCTAAAGATGAAATAAATGTTTGACCTGTGCAAGTCGGTGCGGCGGTTGGCGGGCAGCGAGGTAGCGGGCAGCACGGCACACATACAAGCGCGGCTAAGGCTCACGCTACATAGCCACTTTCCATCTTCTTAGCGTCGTAATCTTTCCAACTTTGTGCCTCAGAATATAGCCATGCCCGGTAGTCGTCGGAATCGGTGTACCCGAGGCTCAATGGAATCCACTGTTCCTAGGTAGCCGCCTCGGTACAGTACTTGTTCCTCTGACCAATTCACCACTCCGACTCTTACTGATGCTCGCCTCCGACTGACTACTGAGCCCGTTGTGCCGAACCGCGCCCAGTGTGCGTTTTCCCGCGCTCGCCTGCCTCCACCTTTTCCCGCTCCCCTACAGGTAGGGTATTCACCACAGGTTTTCTACTACACATATCCTAATGCATTACCTACGTATGGACCAAGTGTTTAAATTACAATTTCCACATTTTACAATAGTTTTAACATTAAGTACACTTTCTTTTGATTATCACATCATTTGAAATCTAACATAATTTATAATATTCATTTCAAAAGTTACTCACAGTTTCTTTAACGTCACGAAAAGAGCAAGAAATTAAATCAACCATTTTTCACACTAATTTAGAGAAATTCATAAAGAAAAAAATTATTATATGTACAGTTGTCGTTACAACTGGTGGTCGTAAAAGAAATGTGGAGGCACTTGGTGCGTAATTAATGGACGACACGGGCATTCGGTCCTTCGAGATCATCACCGACATAAGTCAAGCTTTTAAGGAGAATATTCGTATCTATATTTGCGTTCAATTAACATGTCGTCCGCATATGCATCTTTTGTTGTTTTCTCATGTTAGTGTACGAAATATTTTCTATGTTGATACAAAATTGGTAACAAAAAGAAAAACAGCTATCTTGTATATCGTCTGGATTCGTGTAAGTTTCTGCTTTGATATTACGTACCGTATGACCCAAAAACATTACTCCTTATGACTATTACAATGAAAAGAATATCCTTGCTGCGTACAGGCGTTGATATAAGTCAACGGGGACAGTTGAAAATGTGCGCCCCGACCTAGACTCGAACCCAGGATCTCCTGCTTACATGGCAGACGCTCTATCCATCCTGTCTTTTATTTTTTTTTTAAATATTTTGTTCGCTTTTTTCGTTGCATCTGCTCGAAGCGGACGTCGTAACACATCCGTTTTAGTTCATTGTTGATCAATTAACTCAGTTTTTTATTACAGAGGGCAGCTAACCCTCTGACAGAACACGCTGAGCTATCGTGTCGGCTATCCATCTGAGCCATCGAGGGTACAGAGGATAGTGCGACTGCAGGGACATCTCTGGCAGGCCTCCCGTGAGCCCCACATTCCCAACTTATCGTCCCGCACTATATTCATAGTGCCCTTGCCCATTATACTCATTACTAGCGGCTTTTTCCCGATTGCGATAAGAGTTTGGGCACTGTTTGTGCATCCGCACAGAAGAAGAAGATGGTCAAATGGCCGGTGAGCCTTCAACTATATAAGTTGGGAATGCGGGTCTCAGGAAACGTGCCAGAGATAAGCCACTGCAGTCGCTTTATTCTCTGTGTCCTCAGTGGCTCATAGCCTGTACGGTAGCTCAGCATGTTCTGTCAGAGGGTTTATCTACCGTTTGTAATAAGGAAACCGAGTAAACGGATCACAGAACAGCCTAAACGAGTGTCGTCGGACGTCCGCCACGAACAAACTCAACGAACAGTATATATAACAGAATTAGGTAATTAAAAAAATAGAAGAAGAAGGAGATGGATAGATCGTCTGCCATGTAAGGAGGAGATCCCGGGTTCGAGTCCCGGTCGGGGTACACATTTTCGTCTGTCCCCGTTGATTATATCAACGCCTGTACGCAGCAAGGGGTATTCATTTCACTGTAACTTCATTGTAACGAGTTGCATCGACACCAATGGTATCTGTTCTTTCGGACATGTCAGAAAATGTCCGAAAGATCAGGTATCATCTTCATACATCCATATGGCGACTCCACAGCAAGCGCTACAATTACGTCCCAACTTGGCGCGCATAGAAACGAGAATTTTTCGGATGTCGTACATCAGGTTACATTTGTGATAGAAAGGAACGGTCAAGTGTTCTGGATAGCCCTTGGGCTTGCGACAGTTTGTATACCCAAGACAAAGACCGTCTGACTATAACTGTCCTAGAGCACAGGTTCAAAGCTTGAATATCACACGCCCCGCGGGATTAGCCGAGCGGTCCCAGGCGCAGCAGTCATGGACTGTGCGGCTGGTCCCGGCGGAGGTTCGAGTCCTCCCTCGGGCATGCGTGTGTGTGTTTGTCCTTAGGATAATTTGGGTTAAGTAGTGTGTAAGCTTACGGACTGATGACCTTAGCAGTTAATTCCCATAAGATTTCACACACATTTGAACATTTTTGAATATCACACACTTTTTACAGGTTTTTAGCAGTCAGCAGCTGATATCGATATAATTAACGCAGAAAATTGCTCTAAATGTAACGTTGTATTCTCTACCCATTTATCTAGAAGTTCCATCCTTCTTATTTTCAGAAAGTTTTGTCTATCCAGAAACGTCGTTTTCCGAGATACAGTGGTTCAAAGTTACCCTACTTGTACATGTAAAACACGCACGTAAAATCTGCTGTGAAGCGGAAAAGTAGTTTACAAAGTGACATAGCACGGAGAAACATTCAGTGAAGTGTCTCCATTATTATCAAAAAGGTACTGGAATGCCCATGTTGTATTATTGAAGCATATGCCATATCCAGTCTGTGTGAAATTGGTTTCGCATCATTTCAGTTTCACATATGGAAACCGTAACATAAAGTTATTTTCATTTGAGTGACATGCCTTGCTGTAGCAAGGGAAAGACAGTAACCAGCGGAAATGCAAATTTACTTCTGTTTATTGGAAGACTCTGACTGAAAAGTGGGTTACCAGCTGCCGCAATCTGCCTTCCTCAGTACCTTGGAAAGTTTTCCTAAAAAATTTGCAATGCCACGGTATTCGCACTTCCTTATGCTTAGAGAGAAAGAGACAATGACAGTGGGAAAGAGACGGAAAAGTAACAAATACCGAAAAATAGTGGTTGCTTTATAGAGCGAGCGAACAGGACAGTGACAGGGTGAGAGAAAGTGAGGGAAACAATAGCAGTGACAGAACAGTGCTAGAAAAAGAGTTATGGAGACAGTGACAGCGAGCGAGTAATAAACAGAAGTGGAGGTACTTGAGAGCCAGAGATTATGAGAGACAGAGTCTATGACAATGACAACGACGAAGAGAAAGATAAAAATGGTTCAAATGGCTCTGAGCACTATGGGACTCAACTGCTGAGGTCATTAGTCCCCTAGAACTTAGAACTAGTTAAACCTAACTAACCTAAGGACATCACAAACATCCATGCCCGAGGCAGGATTCGAACCTGCGACTGTAGCGGTCTTGCGGTTCCAGACTGCAGCGCCTTTAACCGCACGGCCACTTCGGCCGGCAGAGAAAGATACTGACAGCGAGAAGAGACAGCAGCAGTGAAAAGGACTGAATGATATAGCAGCAGTAAGAGGTAGGAAGAGGGAGACAGTGATACTGAGAGGAGACAGAAAAAAGGAAACTTTTGTTGTGAGAGAGGAGGGAGTGAAAGTTAAAGAGACACAGAGAGATAATGACAGTGTCAGGCTGGGTGAGTGAGTGAGTGAGCGATTTGCAGTTAGTGGAGCTCGTGGAAGTGAGACGTGAGATGCATGTTAAAAAAAGTACGAATATATTCGCATTCCAAAATTTTTGGGAAAATTTTAAAGAAGCTGAGAAGGTAGAATGAGACCCCACTTATCAGTCAAAGGTTTTTAATAAACAGTAGGATATTTGCCTTTTTATGTGCTACGATGTGACCCTGTTAGGCACATTAACGTTGTCCGAAATTTTTTATTAAATTTGGAACACTACAAGTGGCACTGCGAGAGTGCGGAGTGAAGGAAAACCCGTTGTGCAAAGAATGAGGCGTGATGACATGTCTTGAGAGACATGGAAGAAAGGACTATCAACCCTAAGAATACCATTCTGACGAATCCAGTGTCTAAAAAGATATATTTTGTGAGTGTAGTTAGTATCAATGTTGCAATACTGACGTCTTTCAAACTGTATTTTTTAGGTGTAACGTAGCAAGAGGAAATACGTTCTTGTGGTCGGCCGCCGCCTACTTCAGACCAGCACGAGACCAGTGTCACAGAGCACTCGCCGAGGACAGACATCCTAGTTAGGTATGTCTCAGGAGCCAGTGGAGACAACAGTAACATTTCAGAGGTTACCAACTTTCACGAAGTTTATCAGACCTAAAATCGAGGCTATAACAGATAGTGAACATTTTTTTGAGCCAAGAATTTATTAAAACGTACTCAGTCAGTTAAAATACTGCAACTTTTTGAATACTAGAGGAAATGTTCGCAACCACCAAAGTGCATCCGATATGCAGGATACCACTGCACGAGTAAATGCAATGCGCTCGAAGTGCATCAACTGCGAAGAGGAGCACTACGCCGTGTATCCTAGGTGCACCAATAGCTCGCGTACAGCAGCTGCGATCGAGACAACAGAGCACATAAAGTGCATTGAAAAATATAAAACAGAATCATAATCAAGTCAGAGGAACAGCACGTCACAATTAACTATCTAAGAGCAATAACCATTCTCATAAATATTCTCCCGCATAGACAAGGTGTTTCAGGCCATGAATGAAGTTTTAAAAACATTCTTCACCAGGAAGTTGGATCCGGTATCCATTGGTAATAAGCTACACTTCCACATTCGATCAGCAAAGAGAACAAATGAAGTCAACTACAACACCAAGACACAGACAAACACAAGGGAGAAAGATGCGCTCGCCACAATCATAGTTCATTACAGCGACACTAAAACGAGTGCCCATAGACAAAGTAGCGAAGAGGTCGACTCATCAAGCCATAAGTTCCCGACAAATAGTCCAACACAGACGGAGACTCCCACCAATGAATATCAACAGCACAGCGTAAGCCCATAAGGTCTTAAAGAAGACTCACACACACACGCAAGCAATAAACCAATGGTCCAACATGGCCTGGCCACCTATCCTACGCCTGCTTATCCGATGACTCCTTTGACTGGTAGTATAGGGCGCGTCTCTCTTCTGACCGCGCAAAAAAAATGGTTCAAATGGCTCTGAGCACTTTGGGACTTAACTTCTAAGGTCATCAGTCCCCTAGAACTACTTAAACCTAACTAACCTAAGGACATCACACACATCCATGCCCGAGGCAGGATTCGAACCTGCGACCGTAGCGGCCGCGCGGTTCCAGACTGTAGCGCCTTTAACCGCTTGGCCACCACGGCCGGCCTGACCGCGCAGCTGAGCGCCCAGAAAACCAAACATCGTTCTCATCATCTTCTCTCTTACCTCCTAGAGTTCATTTTCGGCTATTGCTCCGGTAGTTTAACTTCACGCTACCTGCCACTTTCCCCATAGGTGGAAACCTTCACCACCTTGGCTTCGTACTGCGATCCGTCTTGGACATTATTCGCATCCTAAGTACACTACTCCAGACTCGCTTTATCGCCGTAAGTTTCAAGACCATCGCACGGAACTGCGGACTGACCGTGGTGTTGGGATTGCCTTCATCACTGACACCGACTATTTTCTGTATCGGCTTCTGGAACACTGCCCAGTATTGACAGCGGAGCTCTTCGCCTTTTATCAAGTCACGTAGTACATCCGGTGACACGGGCGTTTCAATTGTGTCTTCTGCTCCCACTTTCTACTGCTCTTCAGACCCTCTGTGTGCTGTACACCGTCCATCCCTTAGTGTAACGGGTCCTGGGAAACTATCACTTGCCACTGTGATGTTTATGCGGGTCACGGGCACGTTGGTCTTAGGGCAAGCGAGGCCGCTGTCGCTGCTGCCAAGGCTGCAGTCCTCGTATCTCGCCCAGCTAGTTCTTCCATGCCCTCCAATGATCTCTGTGTTGCAGTCTGTCAGTAGGTGGTGTCACTGGAAAGCCGGGGTGGCCGAGCGGTTCTAGCCACTACAGTCCGCTACGGTCGCAGGTTCGAATCCTGCCTCGGGCATGGATGTGTGTGATGTCCTCAGTTTAGTTAGGTTTAAGTAGTTCTAAGCTCTAGGGGACTGATGACCTGAGAATTTAAGTACCATAGTGCTCAGAGCCATTTGAACCATTTTTTGGTGTCACTTTGGCATCACCTCTGGTCTTCCCTTCATGGGAATAAGCTCTGGGAAATTAAACCTCTCCCAGCAGCTTGGACGACCACCTCTCGGACTTCTTCCCGCTAGATCATTTCAGCTAGGTTGCGTATCGGGCACTGTTTTTTAGCCATCGCAATTTGTTAAATGGCGGTCCCCCACCACTTTTTGCTCATTGTCTTCAAACTTTTACGGTTTGCCATTTCCTGACGGAATGCCCTTTTTAACCACTTACGTTCTCTTTTATGTCTGCCACTGATATATTGGCTGTTTTAGCGAATGACGCACAAGCTGTGTCGACCGCGTTTTACTTTTTAATCTTTAATTCAGGAGCTCCGTTCCCTCTACGGCGTATTTTATGGACCTTTCTTCACTTCCTGCTTTTAGCTGTCTTTCCTTCCGTCGATTGGGCTTGTCCCTTTTAACTCCTTTTTCGTCTCCGTGTTCTGCGGTTCTGACATGGGCGCGTAAGAGTTGTTTTTGTGCCCTATAACAAAACAAACAAACAAGCAACAATACGAATTGACTCAATTCGCAGACATAGAGGCAATTCACCTGAAGCTTCGAACTCGCGCTAACAAAGACCTGCATCTTATAACTGAGTACGTTCCACCAGGAGATGATCTACCAGTAGAGTTCATCCTGTACGTCAAAATCCACAGAGATTTCGTCTTAACGGGAGATCTCAACACACAAGAAACAACTTAGACGGCACTAACTTAGACACGCTATTAGAAGAAGACCGCACCATAGCTGAAGTATTACAAACCAACTTTCATTAGCCCAATTGGAACGTCAACCCACGACCACTTCGTCTGTGCACAATCAATATTCGTCCACCTCAGCTTACATTGGGTAGCACCTAGCATTGGCAGCGACCACATCCCAATACTAATAAACACATCATTATTGTCAGCACCAGAAATAGACAACAGCAGGTAAACGATCATTGATCTCAAACAACTAAACCAAAACAAATACTAAGAATCACTCCTGAAAAATTTACCAAGCACTGCCGAAACCACTGACCAAAGAGAGCTAGAAAAATTAAAGGAGGTTGTCGTGCACGCTATTACATCTACCGCACTAGAAAGTGCCCCAACGAAGGCCATCAAGCCGTACACCAACAAAGCCCAACAGAGAATTTGAAAACATTCAAAAAAGAACAAGGTATATAACCTTTTCAAAAAGAATCGCTGATTGTACATGTAAAACGGGATGGACTACCCGGTAAAGCAACAACTGCGAGAATTCTGCAATGACAGGTGCTCTGAAATCAGTAAAAACCTAGACAACAATGAGGCAAAACACTACTGGCAGACTTTTAAATCAATAACAGGAATACAGCATAAAACCGAACATCAGCTGCATCACCTGGACGAAATAACTATCGAAGACGTAAGAAAAGCAAACATTTTCAAAGAAAGACTTGAGACTAAAGTCACTGCAACAAATATCTACTAATACTAGTATTTCTGGCCCCTGTTTTAATCACAAACAAGGCAAATTATTCCTACACGTCGGCCGGGGGCCTGAAAATGGCGTAGTAAAACGTTGAAACTGGTTGCCCGATGAAATAAGGTAGAAAATTGATGGCTGAAAGGCGTGTAATCCTCCATCGAACAGCCGAATACCACAACCATCTCTGAAAAGATGGACATACCGAGACGAAACCGTTCTCATAATAGAAAACACATAGGAAGAAATCGAACAAACTATCACAAAAGGCAAAAACAGCGCCCAAGGGATTGATGGAATCAAGAGGATTGAAATAAGACTATCCCCCAGAGAAAGGATGGTCTAGAGACTTAAAACACTCTGCCACGGATACCAGAATACACGGTAGGGGCCACGTGCATGCGGGCTGCCAACTGTGACGTCATCGCGAACCCTCTCGCCACGCAACACTGCACTGAACCTTATAGGGACATGGTGCACACTTGTTTAACTCACATGCAGGTACCAAAGTTATCGATTTACCATGCTTTAGTGTATTATTTATTTTATTTTATTTATTTATTTATTTATTGTTCCGTGGGACCAAATTAAGGAGAAATCGCCATGGTCATGGAACGAGTCAATACATGAAATTATAACACGATAGTAGAAACAGCTAAAATGAAATATAAAAAACATATTCAGGCGACAAGTCGTAAGTTCAAATAAAGAAAATCAACAATGTAACACTGGAATTTGCTTAATTTTTTAGCTATTCCAGGAGCTCCTCGACAGAATAGAAGGAATGAGCCATGAGGAAACTCTTCAGTTTAGACTTAAAAGACTTTGGGCTACTGCTACAATTTTTGAGTTCTTGTGGCAGCTTATTGAAAATGGATGCAGCAGAATACTGCACTCCTTTCTGCACAAAAGTCAAGGAAGTGCATTCCACATATAGATCTGATTTCTGCCTAGTATTAACTGAGTGAAAGCTGCTAACTCTTGGGAATAGGCTAATATTGCTAACAACAAACGACATTAAAGAAAATATATACTGTGAGGGCAATGTCAGAATTCCCAGACTATTGAATAGGGGTCGACAAGAGGTTCTCGAACTTACATCACATATAGCTCGAATAGCCCGTTTTTGAGCCAAAAATACCCTTTTTCAATCAGAAGAATTACCCCAAAAAATAATACCATACGACATAAGCGTATGAAAATATGCGCAGTAGACTACTTTTCGTGTTGAACTGTCACTTATTTCAGATACTGTTCTAATGGTAAATAAAGCAGCATTTAGTTTCTGAACAAGATCTTGGACATGGGCTTTCCACAACAGCTTACTATCTATCCGAACGCCTAGGAACTTGAACTGTTCCGTCTCGCTTATAGTATGCCCATTCCGTCTGATCAAAATATCGGTTCTTGTTGAATTGTGAGTTAGAAACTATAAAAACTGAGTCTTACTGTGATTTAGCATCAAATTATTTTCCACAAGCCACGAACTTATTTCATGAACTACATTATTTGATACTGCTTCAATATTACACACAAGATCCTTCACTACCAAGCTGGTGTCATCAGCAAACAGAAATATTCTTGAATCACCTGTAATACTAGAAGGCATATCACTTATATAAATAAGAAACAGCAGTGGCCCCAGCACCGACGCTTGGGGAACGCCCCACTTAACAGTGCCCCATTGTGACTGAACATCACTACCACTCTCAATATTACGGAGAATTACCTTATGCTTTCTGTTCTTAAAGTAAGAGGCGAATCAATTGTAAGCTACTCCCCAACTTCTGCAGTAATATTTTGTGGTCAACAGAGTGAAAAGCCTTCGTTAAATCAAAGAAAACACCTAGCGTTCGCAACCTTTTATTCAATCCGTCCAAAACCTCACAGAGAAAAGAGAATATAGCATTTTCAGTTGTTAAACCATTTCTGAAACCAAACTGTACATTTGACAGCAAATTATGTGGATTTAAATGCTCCAGTAACCTTGTATATACAACCTTCTCGATAACTTTAGCAAACACCGATGGCATGGAAATAGGTCTAAAGTTGTCAACATTATCCCTGTCTCCCTTTTTATAAAGTGGCTTCACTACAGAGTACTTTAATCGGTCAGGAAACCGACCACTCCTAAAGGAAAAGTTACAGATACGGCTAAGTACTGGGATAACATACACAGAACAATACTTCAGTATTCTGTTAGATACCCCGTCATATCCATGAGAGTTCTTGGTCTTTAGTGATTTAATTATTAAGTCAATCTCCCTCTTGTCAGTATCATGAAGGAGCATTTCAGGTAACAGTCTCGGAACACTTTTTTCTAAGAGCGCTGAAAAGGTGCTTGAATGTTGTTCAGGTGTGGTTAAATTTAATAGAGCTAAACATCTAACTCTTGTTATTTATAGATCCCCAGACGCCGATTTCACAACATTTTTGCTAAAGCTAGAGGAGGTTCTTGATTCACTTTATAGGACATACAAAAAGTTAGTTATATGTGGTGACTTCAATATTAATTATATAACTGATTGTGCAAGGAAAAGGATGCTGGTAGACCTCCATAATTCATATAATCTCATGCAAACCGTATTCTTTCCAACGAGAGTGCAAGGGAACAGTAGAACAACCATAGACAACATTTTTGTTCATTCCTCATTACTAGAAAGGCATTCTGTTAGGAAAAAGGTGAATGGCCTTTCAGATCATGATGCACAAATTTTAACTCTAAAAGATTTTTGTGCTGCAATACATGTTAAATATATTATAAACTGTTTAGGAAAGCTGATCCAGTTGCTGTAGAGACCTTTGTAAACCTTATCAAGGAACAAGAGTGGCAAGATGTTTATAGCGCTGATGGCTCTGAGCACTATGGGACTTAACATCTATGGTCATCAGTCCCCTAAAAATTAGAACCACTTAAACCTAACTAACCTAAGGACATTACACAACACCCAGTCATCACGAGGCAGAGAAAATCCCTGACCCCGCCGGGAATCGAACACGTGAACCCGGGCGTGGGAAGCGAGAACGCTACCGCACGACGACGAGCTGCGGACTCCGCTGTACACCTTCTGAGCTTCAGATGTACCGCTGCCAACCAAGTGGAACGAAAGGCTTGAACTCCACGCAAACGATACTGCATACTGGTGCCACTTTCAAACCATCGATGACACAAATCAGTCGACATGTTCCATTCGGGTTCGGCCTCGAAGTGAAAGTCTTATATCATTCGGCATCACATTGGGTGACTTACGGCCGATGATTAGGATGAAACGATGATGAGGACAGCACAACACCCAGTCCATGAGCGAAGAAAATCTTCGATCCGGCCAAGAATCGAAACCGGGCCCAGTGCATGGGAGGCAAGCATGCAATCACCAGGGCGGATAACGAAACTATAGTACACACGTACAAATCGTTCGTGAGGCCAGTCATCGCATACGCCGCCCCAGTACGGTTAGCAAGCAAAACTAACACACAAAAGCTGATGGCCACAGAAAGAAAAATACTTCGAGCTGCCATCAAAATGAATCCAAAAACTATAAATCTCATGGCCTATGAACACGGAAATCAAACCAATTAGCGAAAGATGTCTTCAAATCACTTCTAAAATTGGTCGAATCGCTAAAACGTAAGTACAGCCGCTATAAAAATAATTTGGAAGAAACTAATAAAGGATCCACGATTCCGAGAATACAATACCCGCATCCTCCTAAAATCATGAAAACATCCATTAAGGTCACAAAAGCACCGGCCACAGCAGCCATAAGCGCAAAAAAAGTTGACGTAAGTATAGTTGAACACCTGCGAAGGTCAACAAATCAAGACGACTTGAACACTACAGCAACACAAGAAGAGAACAACTAAAAATAGCCAGAGAACAGTAACTGCAAACGAGCAGACCCTTGCTAATGGAGGCCTTTCCTCCCCCACTTGACCGAATGCCGAGGTCTTACATTTCCTTCATGAAAAAAGATTAGAAAGAAATATTGCCGGCCGAAGTGGCCGTGCGGTTAAAGGCGCTGCAGTCTGGAACCGCAAGACCGCTACGGTCGCAGGTTCGAATCCTGCCTCGGGCATGGATGTTTGTGATGTCCTTAGGTTAGTTAGGTTTAACTAGTTCTAAGTTCTAGGGGACTAATGACCTCAGCAGTTGAGTCCCATAGTGCTCAGAGCCATTTGCACCATTTTTTGAGAAATATTAAATCATAGAAGACAGCCATGGATAAAAATAAAAAAATAGTAATAATAAGTCTTGCTCTACCAATCCAACCCCAAAAGAAATAAAGTACCAACTAATTCTTCACCTTACATTTAAAAATTGTGAAGGTCGCCGGAAGGTGATGAGATAGATTGCTACTAACGTATGTGTATTCACACAGAAACACATACACATACAGAAACTTTTAATTCTTTAGTCGGATAACGGGCAACATTGTTCTAGAAATAAACTGAAAGAGATCCAATCCCCCAGTACGAACAAAGCTGTCGGGAGGTTTCCCTTGGGTTTCAGCGGACCTCCTATCATTACAAAAATGAAATAAGCGTATGGCATTGTTGGCCAGGAGGCCCCTTTCGGTTAAGTTCGGCCGCCAAGTGCAAGTCTTATTGCAGTCGACGCCACATTGTGCGACTTGCTTGCTGGTGATGAAATGTTGATGAGCACAACACATCCAATCCACGAGCAGAGAAAATTTTCAGTCCGGCCGGGAATCGGGGGGCGAGCATGTTACCACCCTTTTGAGAACATCTCAACACATTCCCAGCCTGTTGGGACATTTAGCTGCAAACAACAGTGACTCTATAATGGGACTTCGGTGCATTCGACGTCTTGCATCATTCGAAAGGGTGCAAAATCGTGATTCGTCGAACCTCATTACACGCATTCATTCGGTTACCGTCCCATCTCCGTGTTATTTGACTCACTAAAGACTTGTAGCTCTATGTGCCACCGTGATTTCCCTTCGAACTCTTCACTGGGGATGGACTAATCTTGTTTCAATGTTAGTAGCAATTCCTGCCGTGTGTGAAAGCTCTGTCATTGACAGCGTGTGAACTTGTCTCCAGTTCCTATGGTTACGATTTTTTGCTATCACTGTTTTTACACATTGTTACATGGCTGCATGTGACAAACAATGCTTTGCACCAACAAAACGGACAATATCATTCATGGTAGGTCCTGAGCCCGTCCAAGTAAGATAGCTCCTCTCTATCACTCAGTCACTACTCTACGTCGACACATCATAGTTCGCTGATTCCATACAAGCAACTATGAGATACGCGTCTTTTCAACGTCATGACTCTGGCCAGCGGTGGTGAATCATATGACCGATTGGTACTAGTTCTACACCGTCAGCAGCCCTCCAAAGGCACCAGTGTGCTCTTTTAAAAGGAGAGATGATATTTTGTGAGAGTAACTTATTGTGCATTGCAAACTCTACTTTAATTCGTTTTTAAGACATAGTTTGCAAACACATTTTATTCATTTGTATTTTTTTCTAAACAACGTGTATTTCTGTAACAACTTGAACTCTTCTCTTGGCTCTTCAAAGAATTGTCTCATTATTATCATTCTACTCAACTGCGTGAATTTTACGCACCTTCAGTCGTTAATTGTAACGTTTTTTTAAGCTTTTTGCAAGTGCTGCTCTGAGTTGAAGAATCTGGCACAGGAGAGGAATTCGTGACGGGCCGCAGTAAACCAGAGGACTGACGACTCGCGAAAAAAAAAAAAAAAAAAAAAAAACTTCACGCTACATTCATTTTGCTCAAGTTGACTGATGCAATCCCCTTTTCCACCATTATGGTATCTTTCATGATCGCAACCTCTATCTGCACTTTTTCGGCATAAAATGAACCACGTGCCGTATCGTTTAAGATGGTACATTCGAGTTTTCTTTCCGTTTCCAATCGTAATGCCGACTTTTTCTCTCCTCTACCCGACACTGAAGATTCACGCACGTACTCGCCTCCAACACCTCACCAGTCAAATGTCGACAAAGCTTTGTAATCTTTTTAAACTCTCGATAGCTTGCGAAATGTCTCACACGTCATGTCCTCGGCTAATACACACTTCAAGTGTTTAATCTTATATTAGAACAAATAAGCCCTCGGTCACAAATATTAAGTCAAAATTGACCAGGTTTCGACGCTACTATGAGCGTCGTCCTCAGAATTAGACTAACTATTCTAAAACATATTAGGTATATAATACATCAATAAAATTAAAGTTTCTACTTACTGGAAAAAGATGCAGTACTTACAAGTCACATACTAAAAAAAGAGATCTTTCAGGCCTAGATCTCTTTTTTTAGTATGTAACTTGTAAGTACTGCATCTTTTTCCAGTCAGTACAAACTTTAATTTTATTAATGTATTATATACCTAATATGTTTTAGAACAGTTATCTTAATTCTGAAGATGACGCTCATAGTAGCGTCGAATCCTGGTCAAATTTGACTTAATATTTGTGACCGAGGGCTTATTCGTTCAAATATAATTCTGACACAGTCACTGAACCTTAGCTGCTATGTTCAAAGTTTTATGTTTAATCTTACTCTGTTTGTTATTTTATTTTATGTTCTATGTTTAAGTAAAACATAGCTTTACGAAACATTCCAAACTTCTCCCGTTATTAGCTACAAACCTTACAAATATGTGCCAAGCAGTGAATTTCCGGAGAAAGGAAGTTTTTTACAAGGCCACGTGATGTTGCCCTCCAGGTGTCCGTGTTTGCGCAGCTGTGTTGGCCGAGGTGCCCAGGGGGAGGAAATCGGAAGAGGTGAGGGAACCTCCTGGCTGGAACACCGTTCTCCCACTTCACGATCTCAGACACGTACAAGCACGCTCAGGCGGTTGCACATGGTTGTGAGAAGTATCCTTCTAACGCATCATACAAAAAGTACAAGAACACGTTCTCTACACATACAACTACTACG
Source organism: Schistocerca nitens (assembly GCF_023898315.1). Taxonomy (NCBI): domain Eukaryota; kingdom Metazoa; phylum Arthropoda; class Insecta; order Orthoptera; family Acrididae; genus Schistocerca; species Schistocerca nitens. Next base: position 444,117,832 of record NC_064620.1, read on the forward strand.
TAGTTGTATAAGACCAATCCGCTGAATAAGTGCTTGTATAAATCACTGTTTTTTCACAGTATCCTTAAAATCTGTTGCAAAGTATTTTGCTAATTGTGGGTACTTCGGCATATAGAAGCCTGTACCTCAGATACCGCTTACTGTAGCATCCATATGCGCGTGATATAAAAATTAAAATCAGAAATTTATTCCAATATACCTGTCGACCTAAAGTCTTTGTACAGTTATAAATAATTATTATATAAAAACTATAGAATAAATTATCAAGTTTGTGTGCAAATCTTTGTTGTAGGTAGGTGCTTTAGTACGCACCACTACAATAACTTTGGTTATAAAATGCATCACGGGATAAGAAGGCGCAGTGTGGTCTGTGGTATGACGAGATACAGCGTCCAGTTACTGCGCAGTGAAATATCCGAAGACAATACAGAAGAGAAGCATCTGACAGAGATATTACTGCGTGTTACATGAGGATTAAACAGACGGGTACTGTGCTGGATCCTTCGTGAACACGGCGGCATTCGGTCAGTGAACAAAGTATCCAAGCGCTGCAACAGACGTCCTTACGAAGCTCTTCTAAATCTACTCGACGCATGTCACATGCATTAAGGATCCCTTGGAATGCAGTGCTAAAATTCCACACAATAGATTCCACCTACATGCAATTATGGTCCAGGTAAGATACGCCGAACAGCCAAAGCATTATGAACACTGCTCACCGCGACGTTGAATGTCGCTTGGTGTCGTTGCTGGTACACGACGCGGTAGCAAAAAATATGTAATCAGAGCAGAAACGGTCGGGGGATCACCCTTGCGAAGATATGGCCTGCAAATGGGGAAATTCATTGAGATAAGCGACTTTGACAAATGACAGGTTATTATTGTGGTGTCACCGCCAGACACCACACTTGCTAGGTGGTAGCTTTAAATCGGCCGCGGTCCATTAGTACATGTCGTACACGCGTGTCGCCACTGTCAGTGATCGCAGACCGAGCGCCACCACACGGCAGGTCTCGAGAGACGGACTAGCACTCGCCCCAGTTGTACGGACGACTTTGCTAGCGACTACACTGACAAAGCCGCGCTCCTTTGCCGAGCAGATAGTTAGAATAGCCTTCAGCTAAGTCCATGGCTACGACCTAGCAAGGCGCCATTAGCATTTCATAGCAATTGATAATTATCGTATAAAGCATGTCTCATCAAGAACGATGTATACAACAAGGATGGATTAAAGTTAAGTATTCCGGAAGCTACGTATTTTTCTTTATAGCATTCATTACGTATCCTGTTTCAGACCTCACGCCATCCTTCGTGTGTTTATAGCGTGCATTGCGGTCCCCTCAAATCACACTGTGTCGGCACTTCTGTCGACACATCAATTATCACGCAGAGTCTGTGAAAGAGTATCTCCGAAACAGCGAAACTGGTAGAATGTTCGCATGCTACTCTATTGAACATCTACGGAAAGAGGTAGAAGGACAACGAAACTACCACTAGGCGCTTATGGCCGTTGACGACTCTTCATAGAACGTGGGGTTCGGAGGCTTGTCTGCTCTGCGAAAGAGGATAGACGTTGATCTGTGGCCTCTCTGCCGAAAGAGCACACAGCTGGTTCATGCACAAGTGTTTCGGAGAACACCGTTCATCGTACATTGTTGAACATGGAGCTCCGCTCTTGGACGGAGGATTAGGAGAAGCGAAACCTGTAATTTTCGAATATAGCATGTGTGCTGCTTGACACAGTCACATAGCTTGAATATCTAGGCGTAACTTTGTAGAGTGATGGAGTGAACATGTAAGGATTGTAGTAGCAAAGGCGAATGGTCGACTTCCGTTTATTGGGAGAATCTCTAGAGGAAACCGCTTATATCACACTAGTGTGACGAATTCTTGAGTACTGCTCGACTATTTCGGATCCGCACCGTATCGGATTAAAGGAAGACACCGAAGCAATTCAGAGGCGCGCTAATCGATTTGTTACCGATAGGTTCGAACAACACGCAAGTATTACGGAGGTGCTTCGGGAACGTTATTGAGAAAATTTATAGAACCGACATTTCGAGCTGATTGCAAACCAATTCTACTGCCATCGGCGTACATTTTGCCTAAGGATAACGAAAATAAGATAGAAGAAATTTAAGGTTAATGCGGGGGCATATAGATAGTCGTTTCTCTCTCGCTCCAGTTAAGAGTGGAACAGGAAAGTTATTGATTACTAGAGATACAGGTTACCATCTACCACCCACAGCACGGGGGCTTGCGGAGTATTTATGTAGATGAAGATATAGATGAAAATTTCCATCTCTAATGTTAAATCGATCAGTATATGTTTATTTGGCAAGTTAGTTGTCGTGTCCGGCAGGTAAAACTGTCCGTTATTTATTTTTATTCGCATTAAGATAACCTTTTATGCCTTGATTTCATCGTATATTGGTTCCAAGTGATTGACTGACAGTTATAAACCGTGCACTAATGGTAAATCTAGGCTAACAATTCGATAAATAGTACACAGTGATGTAAATAAGTCTTGCGAACGATACAAGGTTTTGCTTTCGGCCACCTTGTCGAATACCTTTGCTCTTTGCGTATAGTTTCTACACGATTTATAGCAGTTTTATGGTCATTATTTTTCTTCAGCATGTTCCCTATGGAACCCATAACCTAACTTCGTGCTAAGATTGTCTAGCCACTGTAGTTGTTTCTGGCTATGGGCAGTGCGAAAAAAGAATTAAGAGGCGTTAGTGTAACGAAGTTACGATCGGAAAAGATGTAGAACGAAATACGATATGCAATGCCTATGTTATTCTGAATTATAATGCAAAGTTCCTTTGGACATGGATGCATGTCCACAGGAACAGGCACTGCAGTGACTATAGCCGTTATGAAATGCATTAAATGTGTTGGCAATTGCGAAGACATTAAATGGTTGCAATTACGTTTCATGGTGAAGGAAACAGACCGTAAATCTTTCACACGTTCCACGCTAGCACTTTCTTACAGATTTCTGTGGAGACCACTGAAAATTAAATGTGAATAGCGGGACGGTGTTTTTGCTGCTGTCTTCCTGAATGCAAAACCAATTACACCACTCCTGGCTGTCGAAGTAAAACTTTGAATATGTAATTGCGAGCTGCCGTGTGCCTAATGACTTGATTCAGAAGAGAACTTAACTGTGTGTGGAAAATGTGATCGTATGCTATCACGAACTAACATAAATTACAAATAGTCTTATTGTCATCTGACAACCTCCACTGAAGAACCGAGAGTAATTTAATCACAGGAGTAGTGTGCTGTAAACAATTTTTGTCAAACGTAAGCAAGGATACATGGAACACCATAGCGCTCTATTGTAAAGCTGTTCGCCATAATATAAAAGTGAATCGGTCGTTTTAGCAACAACGTAACTCCTGGAGTTCTGGTGGTTCTAATCTTAACGTGGCAGCAGTGTGGATCCTGTTGGCAATGATGTGTGATCTGTTTATTCTAGTAATAAAATGTATCATTGTTGACGAGTTGGTTGTCTCATAGACAGAACAGAACATTCTTCGTCTTGGTCATCTTCTGTATATTACAAGGTGCAAGTTCATAGTAGTTTTATTGTAAATTTCTGTGTTGATAGAAAACTCCAGAGAACGAAAGAGGGGTGTGAGAGTGAAGTTGATTACAAGAGTGAGGTAATTAAAGGAGCACGTATTCAAGGAAGTGAACACATAAAGGAAGGAAAAACAGTTTCAGAGAGGAAAAAAGGTGAGAAATGCAATCTTAAGAAAACACATATTGCTAATGTTGAAATATTTTATCAAATATCTCTGCAGACAGATTTCATAACTTCATGAGCAAAGATGACCATAGCACATGTCTATATCGCCTCATCGTCTCTAGCAGTGTAAAATGTCCTTGTCCGTCCCAAAATATGTCATTCCTTACTTGTAGTCAGAGTTTTAAGCACTTCATCACACTAAGTAACGAAAGGAAGGAGATCTGACAGAAGGCATTTTAGCATTCCAAGGTCTTAAGGGTGACAGAAGACTCCGCCGTATAAGAAGATTGTTGATAGGCAGTAAATATCCAGTTGATTCAGAGGAAAAAACTCCACAGCAAATTTAAAGCCTGCCGAAATGAAGATGCTCATTCTTCAATATATTGAGTCTTTTCGTAGAAAACAGACTCATTATTGCTCCAAGGTCAAAAATTACCTTGACGCGATGTGAAAATCATGTTTCAGATGTTTAACGGAAAATATCCTGACGTAGACGTCACATACGTAGACGATATGCTAATTACTTCAAAGACAATTTTCACCTCAGTTTTGGAAAGGCAAACTTCTGGGACATAAATTGAAGTCGCTGTTCCTTATCGAGAGGGAAATTAATAATCCACAATAGAAGCGCTAAAATTCTTTAGAATACTCTTGAAGTTTCTACTAATCTGTGCAAAGAAAGGGAGGATCTGGCTGCTATAACATTTGAGTACGTGCAACATATTTCATTGTCTAAGATTCAACTGCTGGAGTTGTTTTATCTTCGACAGTTAAACCTCAAAGTTTCTGAAATTCTTAATGAAAAATGGTATTGTGGAGAGGGTTTTGTCAAAGCACGATAGCGTTTATCTTCCATAAAAGGTGTGTGAGATAATAATAAAGTGAAGACTCCCTGGAAGTTCATGGTTACTACAGCAGGCGCTGAAGATGGAATTAATGTCAAGGACTATTGGCCTCCTCTATCTAAGAAGATAGCAATTTCACTGAAAAGCGAACATTTTTCAAGAGACAAGCGTACTACAGTCTAGATTTCAACATTAAGGCATTTCAAGTACTCACCTCAGCATCCAGAGACAGTAATTGCATCGCCATTCATAAACACAGCAGTAAAACATACTGTCATCCTGTGGGGTCCTGGGAAATGAAATCTGTGATTACCGCAAACAAGAAAACACAGTAGATGGCTGTCAGTCACTGGCGCTGAATATGCTGACCTGAAGAAGTTTTGCGGTATATCCTCAGAGAATATAAGCAATTGTACTTATAAATTTTGGACAGTCCTCGATAATGTGAAGCAGTTGTTTTCAGTCTTGTATTTGTACTGGCAAGTTATAATACTATAAGATTATTTTTGTTGCCTAATTTTAAAAAAAAATGTTAGATGCCTCAAATTAATGTTAATGTTAAAGGCATTATATTACTAGTGTCACACATTTGTGCAAGTTTGCTCTATAAATCAGTTTTTGTATGTTTCATAACTTTTGAAAGTAAAATTATTATTAAGTTGATTACAACAGTACGTTGCAGTGAAAATTTTTCACAATATTTTGAGATAATTCTACAAAAAGGTAGCTCCTATCACTTTCATCACTTTGGCTGGACCTACTAGTGGCTGTAGATTCTATTGTATGTTAAATTACTCACCTAACCACACACTTTGCGAAGGACGAAATAATTTTTGATACATGGTTCTTTTAAAAATAGTTTTAGATATTTCCTGAAAAATAATGCATTTATGGAGTCACGCTGTTTTTAAAACGACAGAGCCAAGTGACTAAAATTTCTGTCTTCACTCGAGTAAAAATCTGAGAGGAAGTAAATCCTACTTGTCCGCAGCTCGTGGTCGTGCGGTAGCGTTCTCGCTTCCCACGCCCGGGTTCGATTCCCGGCGGGGTCAGAGATTTTCTCTGCCTCGTGATGACTGGGTGTTGTGTGATGTCCTTAGGTTAGTTAGGTTTAAGTAGTTCTAAGTTCTAGGGGACTGATGACCATAGATGTTAAAGTCCCATAGTGCTCAGAGCCATTTGAACCATTTTCTTTGAAGTAAATACTTGAAGCAGCTGACCGATTTTTTCTACTATCGTCACCAAATAGTAACACGAACCTGTATCCCTAAATGGCGTTTGCCTGTGCTATCAATATTGGATCACTGCCATACTGAATTCTAATTTAGGAATAATTATTGTTTGCAGTTCAGAGGAAAAAAGTTCAGACAGAAGAAACAAAAGTTTTAAGATTTGGCGAAGGTATTTTAATTCTGTCAGAGAGAGCAAGAGACTGAGACTATCTGTCGAACACAACTGATAGCAAATCCTTGTAATGTAAGTCCACATCCTGTGCCAATTCTTTTCATGACGTCATTGTACGGTTTTGCCTATTACTATTTTTGTTGTGGTATTGCAAATTCGGCTTATAATCCATTGTCAGGCGTCTACAAAGATATAACACAATCCATCAAAAGAAGATAACAGGAGAAAATCTGTGTGCACAACAAGTTTGCAATCTGTTAACATTCATACATTCACACACTTGTAAGACAGCTTGAAAAGAACAATGTCTTTATAGGACTGTGTCACCGTTGGTGGGAACAGAGTCGACGGCTGTTCTCAACGTCACTAGTAATATGATATGAAGATTAGATTTATGTTCTTTACTTCGAAACTGGTCACTAAATGTGGGACAGGGGTAACACAGTAAGATGTATGTATAACAAAGAGTAACTAATCAACAGTAAAATATGGGTCACGTCATATTATGAAAACTCTGAAAATTAAAGGACCCACCGACAGTGCTGTCATTAAAGACGGAGCACTAGTTACGAAAGAATGGTAAAGGAAATGGGGCGCGCCCTTTCAAAGGAACCATCCCGATATCTGCGTTAGGGAAATCACGGGCAACCTAAATCCGAATGGCCAGACGGAGATGTGAACCATTGCCGTCCGAGCAACTTTGCTAATCTCTGCGCCGAAACGCTGGGCGTCTGGAGTGAAATGAAATACGGATGATATACAGTACAAGCTAGAAGAGACTATAAGCATAAGAGATGTGATGTTACAGAACCATCGTGTAGATTTGATGGGTAGTAGTTCTGATAACGGGTGGGGAGATACTGATTCGATTCAGGGATACAACTTGGCTAAAAAAAGGTGAATATTCTGAGCCATCATTCGTAATGGAAGGAAGCGCGCGCGAGCACGCGCGCGAGTGTGTATATGTGTGTGTGTGTGTGTGTGTGTGTGTGTGTGTGTGTGTCTTTTGTGTGTGTGTGTTTTTTGTGTGTGTTTAGTAGATCGTGATTAATAAATAATTTTAAAAAAAATAATAATAACGATGGTAATTTGCTGGCGCCGCACAAAAGACGCAACAACAGCGAGTTCGCTCAGGAGCGTATGTCTCAACTAATTTACGCACAGCGACGCACACTCCAGACAGTCAGGCTTATGATACACCCGAAAAATCTATAACACATAATATTGAATTATTAGATGAAAGTTCTTCGAGCCTTGAAGACATTTACCACCCCTTCTTCTTTGAAACTAATGTTACGGCGTCCAGATCCCTTTGCTTAAATTTCTTGCCTCTCCGAAGTATCCAGGTCCCTTTAACGCAGGCAGATAGATCAGGTGAAATGAGGAACTAGAAAGTGAAGTTGACTTTGAACCATAACAATTAACACATTTCACATTATCAGTGAACTAAGCACAAATCCACTTACTCTCTCCTTATCATTGAGGGGAAAAGACAGACAGTACAATATCGATGAAACATCCGATAGGAGTTTCTACAAGCATAAGAAAGTTAATGTTCTTCATCTTCTCTCGCTAGCTCCACGGGCTTGATTGCTGTGGGCATACCACGTTTGAATCTTTGCTGTAAACTACTTAGGGGAATGCAAAGATAAAAAGACAGAAAAAATAAGCCACCATCTTAAGTTCCAACACACCAAGGCTTGAATAAATTAAGAAGATTTAAATGGATTCTGAAACGCACGATATAAGTAGATTAGCATGGGGTCGGACCGAAGAGCACAATAACAGTTTTACAATACTTCCACTTAAACAACACTGAAAATGCACAGAAGGATATTCAACGCTCATAGGCACTGCTACACCAAAATAACAGGAAAACTCACCGTCTAAGAACGTCTGCTGTCGTAATAACAATGCAAACTTCATTCTAAATTAAAACATTTTTATAATTTGGCATATGGAAACATGTTTGAATGCTGGACAGCTTCTTCAAAGGTTTCTAGCTCTCTTTAACAATGGGATAATGAAGCAAAATTATACAAGTTTTAGCCTCCATGAACCAGCTGTTTTAGTGACATAAGTAATTACTTCCGGATGAATTTGCACTTCATGTCTTTCCCGAATATTTTAAAATGATAACAGGAACGATGTAGAAGTTTGATTTTTAAAATAAAAACATGGAATTGAAAGAAATTTGAATTGCGCACCTACGGATTCGCTACACTCTCATTGATGAGAATGCAGGATGAACACATTTATTTGCATCCAGAAGCAAATGCCAAATGACATGTTCGTATGACAGCCTGAATTTCTTTATCACTTCATCGCAGCCTTATCGCTCGGGCTGCCTTTCACCTCTTAACAACAGTCCTATGTTCAGGTACACTGCTCGTCACAGAAGAAAGTAACGTACTAGAATTCGCTGACTCTCACCACATTCTATTTGTCCACCGCATCAGGTATTATTTCCACGATTTATCCTCTTCATGTTAGGAATGGGATATTATGTCACCACTTGTCAATAGTAGAGACACGTTTTTGTCGTTCCATGCTTTTTCCATTTCGATCCTTTTTCTACACTTTAACTTGCTTGTACACATGTTTTTCTTTTCTAATGTTGTTTGTTTTGGAAAGGGTTAAATAAACACACTCTTATGCTAACCTTCTTTGCCACGATATTAGCAAACAAATCCTTTTAATATCGAGAACATAATCAGTAGGGGAAGGTCGCTGTACAACACTTATTGGACTACTTTTTAGTGTGTATTGAACATTCTTCCCCCACGAGGACAGCGACTTGTTGTGTTGGACTTGTAGTCACGGGCGTGACGCCTGCTCAGCCATATCCTTATAGTACAAGGGTGTACTGGCATTCCTGGCTGAAATGTATTCCAATCATCACATGGTGGACATGCGCCTGATATGTGGAGTTGAAAATTGCTACGCTACTATGGCCAGATGTTTGTGTGCTGAGAGATTTTGCTAATGGATATTTACCGTACAATAAGATCTTTCAAAAATACATGGACGTTTTGCGGAGACAGAGTCTTCTGAGATTCCACGCCGTTCGGACCACAGGACGTGATTTTGTGGTCTCAGCGCTCTCCAGCACCAGTTGTCGGCTTTATTTGGCTCGCATTCCACACATTTGGTTCACGAAACTGGAAACGCGCAAAATTCCAATGTTAGCTCTACAGAAAAGCACTTTTTCTGCCCTTGTCCATACTCTAGTCATTTTGTTCCGTCTGTGGGTTACATAAATAAAAACTTCAATACCTGTCAACGTGTAATAAGACAAAAAGGAAAGATACACATCAAAGATACATATCAACGATACATATCAAGATACATATCCAGTCCTGACAAAGAACGCACTTATGTTTACATACCATCAAATAATGGAACGGAATCTCTGCCCCATCCTTAACGTTTCTGCCTTGTAGCCGTTCTTATTACTTACCACTTCATTCCTTACCCTAGTGTTCTTTTCTGCTTCATTTGGGCTTTTATTTAACCGATCACACCATTAATTAACTCTGAATGAACTTATAACTCTTTTTATACCACTGCTGTAACTATTTTCAGTACTCCATTACACTCTGTTATGTGTGTCATATGAAACGCGCGAGCGACTATGATAATAGGACATTTTACGTGTACGTATTACAGATATCACTCCTATTAATTCAATAAAAAACTCGCACAACATTTTATAAAACACGAAGATGAAAAAAAAATTTGACAGAGCAGGATGCCGTCCTTCTGCTATTCTACTTTCTAATCCGCAACGTAGCACTTCTGCTGACTGTGCTACGCTATGGTTGGTTGGTTGGTTTTTGGGGGAGGAGACCAGACAGTGAGGTCATCGGTCTCATCGGATTAGGGGCGGATGGGGAAGAAAGTCGGCCGTGCCCTTTGAAAGGAACCATCCCGGCATTTGCCTGGAGCGATTTAGGGAAATCACGGAAAACCTAAATCAGGATGGCCGGACGCGGGATTGAACCGTCGTCCTCCCGAATGCGAGTCCAGTGTGCTAACCACTGCGCCACCTCGCTCGGTACTACGCTGTGAGTCTACAAGGTGCGACCTTGTATTTTTTGATGCCGCCTTCTTATGGTTTTAAACTGTCATTTAACGATAACAAATCATAACAAGAATGACACGTTTTTTAAGATTATTGAATGTGTCCTTACCTTAAAACTGATTACTTTCGCAACACGAGAGAAATAAAGTAAAACTAACCATATAAGAAAATTCTTTAACCACCACTATAACGTTTGCCGTCGTTTTATTACAAAAAATTGTACCAATAGCGATTCGTTCTCGAGACACTCAATATTCGGGAGCTTTGAAACAGCCTATATTCATACGATGCAAGAAATAACAAAACTCGTAAAATAAGAGCTTTTACTGAACACGACAAGTACAGTATGGCGTCTCGCTTTCTGCTTGTAACATAGGGAGCGTCCTTGCTTCTTATTGGCTATACTTTTACATGGCACTTTGCGAAATATCGCAGAACTTATTGAGTGTTTTACGTGACTAAATGGCTCCTAAACGTTTTATAATGGGAAGCGATGTCACGAAACTCTTAGAGCGCCACGCAAACGTTAGCTAACGAACACCATGTGACGCCGGCTTTGCCCTCGGCGGCGTATGATTGACTGATTTTGAATACAGCGTCGCAGGGTAGCAGTGTGGTGAGATTATTCATGTCACTGGAATTATCCGCGGTCATTGCCTATTGCCGGAGCAATTTAGTTAGATTACGTGAGGTATTCACTATACCACACAATCAGATTTTCTCTGATTGAAGTAATGAAATCGCTATGTTTGTCGCTTGCAGAAGCATGGTCGGCGTCTCACTATTAGTTCTCTTACATCTATATCCCCCCCCCCCCTTGAACCATGGACCTTGCCGTTGGTGGGGAGGCTTGCGGGCCTCAGCGATACAGATAGCCGTACCGTAGGTACAACCACAACGGAGTGGTATCTGTTGAGAGACCAGACAAACGTGTGGTTCCTGAAGAGGGGCAGCAGCCTTTTCAGTAGTTGCAAGGGCAACAGTCTGGATGATTGACTGATCTGGCCTTGTAACAATAACCAAAACGGCCTTGCTGTGCTGGTACTGCGAACGGCTGAAAGCAAGGGGAAACTACGGCCGTAATTTTTCCCGAGGGCATGCAGCTTTACTGTATGATTAAATGATGATGGCGTCCTCTTGGGTAAAATATTCCGGAGGTAAAATAGTCCCCCATTCGGATCTCCGGGCGGGGACTACTCAAGAGGATGTCGTTATCAGGAGAAAGAAAACTGGCGTTCTACGGATCGGAGCGTGGAATGTCAGGTCCCTTAATCGGGCAGGTAGGTTAGAAAATTTGAAAAGGGAAATGGATAGGTTAAAGTTAGATATAGTGGGAATTAGTGAAGTTCGGTGGCAGGAGGAACAAGACTTCTGGTCAGGTGACTACAGGGTTATCAACACAAAGTCAAATAGGGGTAATGCAGGAGTAGGTTTAATAATGAATAGGAAAATAGGAATGCGGGTAAGCTACTACAAACAGCATAGATACGAAGCCCACACCTACTACAGTAGTACAAGTTTATATGCCAACTAGCTCTGCAGATGACGAAGAAATTGAAGAAATGTATGAGGAAATAAAAGAAATTATTCAGATAGTGAAGGGAGACGAAAATTTAATAGTCATGGGTGACTGGAATTCGAGTGTAGGAAAAGGGAGAGAAGGAAACGTAGTAGGTGAATATGGATTGGGGCTAAGAAATGAAAGAGGAAGCCGCCTGGTAGATTTTGCACAGAGCACAACTTAATCATAGCTAACACTTGGTTTAAGAATCATGATAGAAGGTTGTACACATGGAAGAACCCTGGAGATACTAAAAGGTATCAGATAGAATATATAATGGTAAGACAGAGATTTAGGAACCAGGTTTTAAATTGTAAGACATTTCCAGGGGCAGATGTGGACTCTGACCACAATCTATTGGTTATGACCCGAAGATTAAAACTGAAGAAACTGCAAAAAGGTGGGAATTTAAGGAGATGGGACCTGGATAAACTGAAAGAACCAGAGGTTGTACAGAGTTTCGGGGAGACCATAGTGGAACAATTGACAGGAATGGGGGAAAGAAATACAGTAGAAGAAGAATGGGTAGCTTTGAGGGATGAAGTAGTGAAGGCAGCAGAGGATCAAGTAGGTAAAAAGACGAGGGCTAGTAGAAATCCTTGGGTAACAGAAGAAATATTGAATTTAATTGATGAAAGGAGAAAATATAAAAATGCAGTAAATGAAGCAGGCAAAAAGGAATACAAATGTCTCAAAAATGAGATCGACAGGAAGGGCAAAATGGCTAAGCAGGGATGGCTAGAAGACAAATGTAAGGATGTAGAGGCTTATCTCATTAGGGGTAAGATAGATACTGCCTACAGGAAAATTAAAGAGACCTTTGGAGATAAGAGAACCACTTGTATGAACATCAAGAGTTCAGATGGAAACCCAGTTCTAAGCAAAGAAGGGAAAGCAAAAAGGTGGAAGGAGTATATAGAGGGTCTATACAAGGGCGATGTACTTGAGGACAATATTATGGAAATGGAAGAGGATGTAGATGAAGATGAAATGGGAGATACGATACTGCGTGAAGAGTTTGACAGAGCACTGAAAGACCTGAATCGAAACAAGGCCCCCGGAGTAGACAACATTCCATTGGAACTACTGACGGCCTTGGGAGAGCCAGTCATGACAAAACTCTACCATCTGGTGAGCAAGATGTATGAAACAGGCGAAATACCCTCAGACTTCAAGAAGAATATAATAATTCCAATCCCAAAGAAAGCAGGTGTTGACAGATGTGAGAATAACCGAACAATCAGTTTAATAAGCCACAGCTGCAAAATACTAACACGAATTCTTTACAGACGAATGGAAAAACTAGTAGAAGCCGACCTCGGGGAAGATCAGTTTGGATTCCGTAGAAATACTGGAACACGTGAGGCAATACTGACCTTACGACTTATCTTAGAAGAAAGATTAAGGAAAGGCAAACCTACGTTTCTAGCATTTGTGGACTTAGAGAAAGCTTTTGACAATGTTGAATGGAATACTCTCTTTCAAATTCTAAAGGTGGCAGGGGTAAAATACAGGGAGCGAAAGGCTATTTACAATTTGTACAGAAACCAGATGGCAGTTATAAGGGTCGAGGGACATGAAAGGAAGCAGTGGTTGGGAAGGGAGTAAGATAGGGTTGTAGCCAGTCCCCGATATTATTGAATCTGTATATTGAGCAAGGAGTAAAGGAAACAAAAGAAAAATTCGGAGTAGGTATTAAAATCCATGGAGGAGAAATAAAAACTTTGAGGTTCGCCGATGACATTGTAATTCTGTCAGAGACAGCAAAGGACTTGGAAGAGCAGTTGAACGGAATGGATGGTGTCTTGAAGGGAGGATATAAGATGAACATCAACAAAAGCAAAACGAGGATAATGGAATGTAGTCGAATTAAGTCGGGTGATGTTGAGGGTATTAGATTAGGAAATGAGACACTTAAAGTAGTAAAAGAGTTTTGCTATTTTGGGAGCAAAATAACTGATGATGGTCGAAGTAGAGAGGATATAAAATGTAGACTGGCAATGGCAAGGAAAGCGTTTCTGAAGAAGAGAAATTTGTTAACATCGAGTATAGATTTAAGTGTCAGGAAGTCATTTCTGAAAGTATTTGTATGGAGTGTAGCCATGTATGGAAGTGAAACATGGACGGTAAATAGTTTGGACAAGAAGAGAATAGAAGCTTTCGAAATGTGGTGCTACAGAAGAATGCTGAAGATTAGATGGATAGATCACATAACTAATGAGGAGGTACTGAATAGGACTGGGGAGAAGAGGAGTTTGTGGCACAACTTGACCAGAAGAAGGGATCGGTTGGTAGGACATGTTCTGAGGCATCAAGGGATCACCAATTTAGTAATGGAGGGCAGCGTGGAGGGTAAAAATCGTAGGGGGAGACCAAGAGATGAATACACTAAGCAGATTCAGAAGGATGTAGGTTGCAGTAGGTACTGGGAGATGAAGAAGCTTGCACAGGATAGAGTAGCATGGAGAGCTGCATCAAACCAGTCTCAGGACTGAAGACCACAACAACAACAACACATCTATATCTGCGAACCTTAGCGCAGAATCCAATTTCAGTCATTCAAGGCGAATTACTATTCAGTCAACTCAATCACTATTTCAATTCGTTTAATTTATTAAATGTTTTGTATAGAGTATTGATTTTGGTTCATTACTCGCCACGTGTCTGCGTGTAGCAAATTACCTATGTATTATTCTGACCACTTCCTTTTGAGTTAATTATACCACTATTAATTACCACACATTCTTGCATTTAAACTTTCTTCATCGCCAAATTGAGTTTTAGAGTATAGGCATAACCCTGAATCTGTCTCCAGTACGTGATCGCGAGTTGCAAAACGCAATATTATTGCTGATAACTGATAGCATTCCTTATTCTAAACTTTACGAATCCCGTTCTTCGCATGCATCTTATTGTCAACAAGAGAGTTGTACGTGTTTCTGTAGAACATCTGTGCAAGTGCTTCGCAACCGATCACGACCACAGTGACTTACGCACTGCTGTTTAAAACATCTCGATGAACCGTGCATATTCAACCTCGCTAGGATCTTATAAATGATTTCAGGTCCATGTATTTTCAGTTGCTGAAACTGAGCATGTTGATTTGACGTCGTATAGTTACTGTAAGAGTGTTCTGCTCACTTAAATGTCAACAGCTTCATTACAGTCCGATTGCGTATATTCACGGACCACATGGGTCACTACTGGAACTATTAAAACGAAAGTTTCTTCATACTACGGCAAGTTAAGTTTACTTTGCACCATTCTAACGATTTCTGAAACGATCAGACTCCTTACAACACAACCAACTGCCAGGAAGTCACAGAGATGGCTCAACAACAATGATATAATGGATTATCCCTGTGTTTCATTATCTGCCCAGTACTTACCCATCGGCGACAGCCCGGTAGTGGCATCCTGAAGATTTCTTCCCAGACGTTCGGGAAAACAACATTTTATAAGTGTTCACTCGTCCAGAGATACAAGCGATATCTTCAAGAATATCGTTGCAGAGAGATCGAAATGTCGAGCACTGAAGAAGTTTATATGAAACGGCCTAAAGACTCAGAAGATTTTACCGTCTATTAAAAACTAGTTCAGCGCCCGATGCTTCGTTCGTGTGGACTGTGTTGTATGCACAGAGTTTTTTTGTTTAACTCAGTTTACATTTAGTTCACAAACTGCAAGGTCATCTAAACTTTATGTGGTAATTAAAACCATAGAGGCATGGTGTTTTCCGAATATACTTTTCAGCAAAATGCGATACGATAGATGGAGTCCGAGATCTTTGCTACTGCAGCTTTTTTTGATTTCTTGTGGCGATCTTTCCACTGAAACCTTGATCCCCAAACAAGTTTATTTAGAAGATAAATACCAATTTTTTATATTCAGATTTGAAATTGTTTTAAAATGACGAATTACTTTGATAAAAATTTTCGCCTCCTATTTCACAGCCTTAGGGGTTGAATTTCTTAAAATTACAAATTTTGTTGGATTTGGTTTTAAAAACTTTTGGAATGAAATAATTTCAAGCAGGTTTTCATTCCCTGCTTCACCCCCTTAGGGGTGGAATTTCAATGTATCTCTTACTTGGCGATGTCTACAGTACTGGGTGTACGAGAAAGAATCACTAGATTTTAAAACTTCATAACTATTACGATATTTGAGATATGTGCGTGAACAACGTACTGTTGGAAAGAGCAACATATTGAATTTCATGTGCTCCCCGCTATGTAGCAGCAGTGTGCACCCATATTAGTTAAAAATGGTATCGGGGCATCAGAAAGCGTTTCATGTTCTGCATATTGCGCAGTATGGGTCAGAAATACCAGTTCAGCGTAACTTTCGTAGTAGGTATGATGTGGATCCTCCTACAGCATAGAGCATTAGACGATGCCCAGAACAGTTCCAAGAAACAGGTTGTTTCTGTGAAGACAAATCGCCGAGCCGCCCCCGAGTGTCTGGCACAGACGTCGAATCCATCCGCCATCACAAGGAGTCCGCAGAAAACCGTTCGCCGTGCGGCTCGACAGCTCAGCATGCCCCCGATGTCTTTCTGGAGTGTGTTGTGTCGACGTTTACGGATGAAACCATACAAAATTCAGCTACTGGAAGCTTTTCTTGAAGATGATAAACTACAAAGTGCGGAGTTCTGTAATTTAGTTCTTGGAAAGATGGAGGATGACAGTTTCCTTCCACTCTTAGTGTTTAATGAGGAGGCAACATTCCATTTAAATGAAAAGGTGAACAGTCATAATGTGTAATGGGGTATGGAACAACGGCATGAAGTTGTACGACATGAAAGGGCCACTAAATTTTTTTTAGGTTTGTGACCGCATTGTCAAGTGATCTTCAGGGTGTTTTTTGTTTAGGGTAGACAAAAAAAACACCCTGAAGGAGGTCACTGCAACAGTGACCGAAACATCGCTAGTTTTACATTTTGAGAATGCGGGCACAACATAGAAAAATTTTATTGACTGTGACAATGCCCGCGAAAGCCTTCGTTTATATAAGAGGAACTCTCCAAAATTTAGTATGCTTGAGAACTTTCTTTTCCCAGAGTTTGATTCGAACGACTTCATTTACTAACAGGATGGGGAACCGCCACACTGGCATCTGGAAGTGTGGGAATATTTAAATCAAAGGATTACTGAACGATTACTCGGTCGCATCGGACCAAATGATTCAATCTCACATTACTGTCCTCCAAGGTCACCGGACCTGACTGTATGTGATTATTTCTTGTGAGGGTTTATAAAAGACTTTGTTTATGTGCCTCCGTTACCAACAACAGCGAATGAACTTAGACATCGCATAACAGCAGTTGTAGAAGCTGTAACTGAAGACATGCTCGCTGTAGTGTGGGAACAATCTGAATACTGCGTTGACATATGGCGTGCATCTCAAGCGGGGCATATTGGAAACCTATGAAAAGGTATGGAAAAATCTTTTCTACTTTCCCGTTCTTCAAAAAACAAAATTCATTGTATATGTTTATTCATTTCTGAAGTATAGGGGTGCCAAGCCGGATGATTCGTTTTGATACACCTGCATAATCTCAACATCATCTCAAAATTTCAAGTTGTATCCTTAGCTGTTTTGGCTGCACCACAATGAGCCAGTCGGTCAGACAGTCATGACATATATTAATTAAAACTTCCCGGCTGAATTGGCGTGGTCCATATATAAAACTGCTTCTCCTTCCTGACGCTTCGGTGCCTACTGCGGGAAACATCTTCTGAAGTGAGTCGGCGACTGGCTGCTAGGCGCTGGAGGTCCCGCTTATATAGAGCGCTTAGATGACACCACCACTCATCACGTGCTTTTGACTTTAAAACTATCTCTGGCTAGTGCCATCTCTCTCGATTATAGGTAATCGATAGTCACTTCCTTGGTACAGAGTCGACCGCCATATCTTGTCTACTTTTAATGCTTCTTTTCTTATTAAAATTATTTTCGTGCTTGTAGATCTCTATAGCTTCTCTATACATGCGGGTATAATAATGTGAGGTCCTAGCTGTCACGTTTGTCTCACTAAATTTTATTTCGTGATCACCGTCTTTGAAAACTTGTTCCGCTACAGCTGATTTGTCAATATGTCCCAATCTACAGTTCCTTTTGTGTTCCGTTAGGCGGGTATTAACACACCTTTTAGTTGTTCCAATATAAACCCTGCCACAGCTACAGGGAATTTTACACACACCCGGAGTAGCTAAGGGGTGTCGTGCGTCTTTCACCGATCTTAAACTTTCACTAATTTTCTTGGTAGGTCGGAAGATTGTCTCCACTTGAAACTTGGCCAAAACTTTCCCAATACGGTCCGTGATGTTATGAATAAATGGAATAAAAGCTTTTCCAGCCGACGGTTGTTGCTGTCGTGTATTTTCGGACACTTTTCTTCCAGGGTGGAGTGCTCGATCTATTTCGTTGTCAGTGTACCCATTTCTTTTGAAAGCAGTTCGCAAATGGCTTAATTTATCTTCCAAATAAATTGGCTCACAGATGTTATTAGCCCTGTCCACTAAAGTTTTTCTGACTCCTCTCTTCCGCCTAGGATGATGATTCGAATCCTTATGTAGGTAACGATCGGTGTATGTGTCTTTCCTATATACCTTGTGCCCTAAAGTCGCATCTGCCTGTTTAATAACCAATACATCCAAAAAATTTAGTTGCCCATTACTCTCTTTCTCCATGGTGAATTGTGTCTTTGGATTGAAACTGTTTATGTGCTCCAAAAACTCACTCAGCTCCTCTTCAGCGTGATTCCATATCACAAAGGTGTCATCCACGTATCGATACCATTTCAAAGGGCTTTTTTTGTCCGACTGCATCACTTGTTGTTCGTCAGGAAGGAGAAGCAGTTTTATATATGGACCACGGCAATTCAGTCCGGAAGTTTTAATTAATGAAGACGCCGGCCGTGAAAGCTTACATGTTATTATTGGTCATGACATTTCCTTTCATATAAGGCCTGTGCTCTTTTCCAATCACTGGGTCTTCTGGATTTGCTGTGGAGGCAGTCGAGGTTCTGGAACGATGCGCAGGTGGTGCCTCGAGCCCGCCTACTCACAGCACCCCTGTGTTCACTGAGAAGGGCGGCGCCCACTACCAGGACGCTGACGCGGCCGCTGCAGTGTAGGCGGGCGTGTAGCGCCGTGTCGAGCGTCTAATTGAGACGCAGAGCGCCATGCGGGACAGAGCAGCCGCCTAACGCCGATTGATGGCACGGCCGGGGGCGGTGCGTGCCCTAACGGCGGTAGCAGCTGGGGGCGGACGGCAGAGTGCATCAGAATGGCCAATAACGCTGCGACCTTCTCTGCCTCTAAATATACACTTCGTAAACCGACCTAATGGCGTGTCGCGGAAAGTACTTGCGTTAGCACCACAGTTTCGCGCCTACTTTGTTCCACAGGTCAATGGCGCACGGGAAGAACCATTGCCCATAAACCATAGTAATAACTGTAATTCTTCGGATTTTCTCCTTCTGGTCATTTCGCGAGACGCATGTGGGATAAAATAATGTGTTCTCTGATTCTTCCCGGGATGTTCTCTCTCGGAATTTCGGCACTAAACCTATCTTGGGAAGCCTCAAAGACTCATCAACAGGGCTCAAGATCTGGAGCAACTAGATTATTTATATTTTCCTAAGATTCTTCCATGGAATCTCCGCCTGGCTTCTGTTTTTTTCTCATACTGGTTCTGTGTTGTGATTCCGCTTTATGTCGCGCCGTACGATTACTCGTATTTTATGGTAGTTATTGTTAGCAGTGATTTCCTGCCAGTAACTCAGTCGAATAGTAGCGTACCTTTGCGTCTGTTTACCCATTAAACTGCATTCATTTACGTTCAAGTTCAGCAAGACTATTCAATAATCGTGGATCATCTTCAGATCTTCCTGCATTTTTCATACCCTTCCGGCGTTCAGTATTTCTACATAGAAGAGCATCACATGCAAGTAGCCTCTTGGAGCATCTAACGTCAACTACTACGTCATTAATATAAATTATAAAGAACAGCGACCTAGACCATGCACTTGCGGTACGCCGGAAAATAGTTGGTTGGTAAATGGGTAACAGAAGAAATACTTCAGTTGATTGATGAAAGGAGGAAGTACAAACATGTTTCGGGAAAATCAGGAATACAGAAATATAAGTCGCTCAGGAATGAAATAAATAGGAAGTGCAGGGAAGCTAAGACGAAATGGCTGCAGGAAAAATGTGAAGACATCGAAAAAGATATGATTGTCGGAAGGACAGACTCAGCATACAGGAAAGTCAAAACAACCTTTGGTGACATTAAAAGCAACGGTGGTAACATTAAGAGTGCAACGGGAATTCCACTGTTAAATGCAGAGAACAGAGCAGATAGGTGGAAAGAATACATTGAAAGCCTCTATGAGGGTGAAGATTTGTCTGATGTGATAGAAGAAGAAACAGGAGTCGATTTAGAGGAGATAGGGGTTCCAGTATTAGAATCGGAATTTAAAAGAGCTATGGAGGACTTACGGTCGAATAAGGCAGAAGGGACTGATAACATTCCATCAGAATTTCTAAAATCATTGGGGGAAGTGGCAACAAAACGACTATTCACGTTGGTGTGTAGAATATATAAATCTGGCGACATACCATCTGACTTTCGGAAAAGCATCATCCACACAATTCCGAAGACGGCAAGAGCTGACAAGTGCGAGAATTACCGCACAATCAGCTTAACAACTCATGCATCGAAGCTGCTTACAATAATAATATGCAGAAGAATGGAAAAGAAAATTGAGAATGCGCTAGGTGACGATCAGTTTGGCTTTAGGAAAGGTAAAGGGACGAGAGAGGCAATTCTGACGTTACGGCTAATAATGGAAGCAAGGCTAAAGAAAAATCAAGACACTTTCATAGGAATTGTCGACCTGGAAAAAGCGTTCGACCATATAAAATGGTGCAAGCTGTTCGAGATTCTGAACAAAGTGGGGGTAAGCTATAAGGAGAGACGGGTCATATACAATATGTACAACAACCAAGAGGTAATAATAAGAGTGGACGATCAAGAAGCGAAGTGCTCGTATTAAGAAGGGTGTAAGACAAGGCTGTAGCCTTTCGCCCCTACTCTTCAATCCGTACATCGAGGAAGCAATGATGGAAATAAAAGAAAGGTTCAGGAGTGGAATTAAAATACAAGGTGAAAGGATATCAATGATACGATTCGCTGATGACATTGCTATCCTGAGTGAAAGTGAAGAAGAATTAAATGATCTGCTGAACGGAATGAACAGTCTAATGAGTACACAGTATGGTTTGAGAGTAAATCGGAGAAAGACGAAGGTAATGAGAAGTAGTAGAGAAACTTAACATCAGGATTGATGGTCACGAAGTCAATGAAGTTAAGGAATTCTGCTACCTAAGTAGTATAATAAACAATGACAGACGGAGCAAGGAGGACATCAAAAGCAGACTCGCTATGGCAAAAAAGGCATTTCTGGCCAAGAGAAGTCTACTAATATCAAATACCGGCCTTAATTTGAGGAAGAAATTTGTGAGGATGTACGTCTGGAGTACAGCATTGTATGGTAGTGAAACATGGACTGTGGGAAAACCGGAACAGTAGAGAATCGAAGCATTTGAGATGTGGTGCTATAGACGAATGTTGAAAATAAGGTGGACTGATAAGGTAAGGAATGAGGAGGTTCTATGTAGAATCGGAGAGGAAAGGAATATGTGGAAAACACTGATAAGGAGAAGGGACAGGATGCTAGGACATCTGCTAAGACATGAAGGAATGACTTCCATGGTACTAGAGGGAGCTGTAGAGGGCAGAAACTGTAGAGGAAGACAGAGATTGGAATACTTCAAGCAAATAATTGAGGACGTAGGTTGCAAGTGCTACTCTGAGATGAAGAGGTTAGCACAGGAATGGAATTCGTGGCGGGCCGCATCAAACCAGTCAGTAGACTGGTGACCAAAAAAAAAAAATAAAAAAATAAAAATAAAAATAAAAAAAAATAAAAAAAATTAAAAAAATTTGTTCGTATAGATTTTGTGAGATCATTAGAGGGATGACAGCAGTGGAGGTGGCGAATAACGTTTGAGCCGTGTAAGGAGATAATGCCAATGGACAGAGTGCTGCAAGAAAGTGGTTTTCTGGTTTTACGGAGGATCGTTTTGACATTAGTGACTTTCCACTTTCAGGAACACCTTAGGGAGTTGAGGTAGATCGTTGACACGCATTAATCCTTAACGGTTCAAGTGAATGTACTCGAGAACTAGTAAATGTGAAGAACTGTGATCATTTCAACAACGCGTGACATTGCCTGCAATGCGGAAGGTTAAAAAATCTGGTGTATGGGTACCGCACGCTCTAAGCCAAAATCACACAAATCAACGCGTGGAAATGTGTGCACCTTTGCTTGTTCCTCATCAGTTTGGTCGTGAACTACAACGATCGTTCCAATCTTGTATCGTTACTTGTGGTGACACATGCCGTCTTTATGGTTCAAATGGTTCAAATGGCTCTGAGCACTATGGGACTTAGCTTCCGAGGTAATCAGTCCCCTTGCACTTAGAACTACTTAAACCTAAATAACCTAAGGACATCACACACATCCATGCCCGAGACAGGAATCGAACCTGCGACCTTAGCGGTCTCGTGGTTCCAGACTGTAGCGCCTAGAACCGCTCGACCATCTCGGCCGGCGCGTCTTTATGCTAGCATAAGGAAACGAAAGGATTGGTTGAGCCCAAACAAAGCAGCAACTCCCCGTACAAAGACCTGCGCTTCCACAAAAGATAATGTTATGCATCTGGTGGAACAGCGACGGTGTGTTATACTACGAATTGCTTCCCAGAGGCGTAACTGCTGACATCAACAACTGAGAAGTCTTGCAATCGCAATGCAAGAACAACAACCAGGAAGACTGTGTGAAGTCACGCTACTGCAAGATTACGCCGGCCCCACATTATGCTATACTGATAAATTCCACCACACAGGAGTTGGTTTGGGAAGTCATTTCGCACCCTCTTTATTCATCTGATCTTGCACCCTCATGTTGTCTCATTTTCCGCTCTCTATCGAAACCTGCAAGTAACTTCTTTTCCTGATGAAAATGCGCTCGGAACATGACTCAAGGAGTTCTTCGCCTCAGAACCACGTGATTTCTAGTCACGGATGGAAAAGTTGCCCAAGCGTTTCCAGACTGTTGTACATAGTGAAGCAGAATATATTATTGACTACCAAAATCTCTCTTGTATGTACCTTCTGTCTTTATTAAATTTGTAGGAAAACCATACATTTAGCAATTTATATCGGCTTAGAACGACGAGTTCTGACTACAAAGAATCATTCACAAATTTCGTCCGATACTCATTAAGCTCGTTTTTCGTTCGCTAAATGATTGGGCAGAATTGTATCCAATGCCTTCCTGACTTAAGCGAGTACGGCATTAACCTCAGCGCCTACGTTCGTGGCCTCTGGATCTCATGGACGATCAAAACTGTCTTTGCGAAATCCATGTTGATTTTTCTTTAGAGAAAAGTTTCGTTCTCTAAAAGCGTCATAATCAGTGAGCGTAAAATATATTCCATAATCTTACAACATGTGCGTCTGTCTGACTTCCTTTCTTGAAACCAGGATTAACCTACTCATTTCTCTAATCGCTTGGTACCATTCCAGTTACGCGATAAATTACTGCTCGAAAGGCTATTACATTATTCGGTCAGTCAACCAAATGCTGACCAACACTGCCCCCCTTTCAAACTCAAGTGTTGATAATGCTGTCAAAGACGAGTGTGCAGGTCCGTGTTCTTCACAGTGACCACTCCAGAACTAATGTTGTTCACTACCCTTTTATTCCCTACCAAGCTTGGTAACAACACTAAACACAAACAACACTAATTCTCTCTGGTGACCTTTCTTCTGATAATGGATACTCGACTGGAACCGGTATAGTGGTTAAAGAGTATATGTGGGTTACGGGAACGTACATGATTCTTCACAGAATATTATATACACACGACACATTGTAAGTAGGCTGTTTAGGTTTTTATGTTGGTAACGCCACGTAGTGCTCTGTATGAAAATCGCTGACTGCTGTGTGCAGTCTGGCTGGTTGGACTCATTGTTGGAATATTCGCTAGTGTAGTGTTGGCAGTTGGATGTGAACAGCGCGTAGCGTTGGGCAGTTGGAGGTGAGCCGCCAGCAGTGGTGGATGTGGGGAGAGAGATGCCAGAGTTTTGAGAGGTTACTATGAGAGCACGATCTGGACGTGTGTCCGTCAGGAAAAGGAAATCTGTTTAATTGGATGTCACAAACTTTTGAACGCTATTAAGATAAATACACTGTTTGTCCTCTATCAAAATCTTTCATTTGCTAACTATGTCTATCAGTAGTTAGTGCCTTCAGCAGTTAGAATCTTCTATTTTATTGGCAGTATTGGCGCTCGGTTATTGCATTAGTTCGAGTAACGAAGATTTTTGTGAGGGAAGTGATTCGTGAAAGGTACAGGTTATTGTTAGTCAGGGCCATTCTTTTGTAGGGATTATTGAAAGTCAGACTGCGTTTGCGCTAAAAAATGTGTGTCAGTTTAGTGATGATCAGAATAAGTAAAGAGAGAACTGTCTGAGTACGTTCAGTTTTGCTCAGTTGTTTGAAAATCAAATAACGTAGAAGTTTTTCCAGCATTGTCATTCTTAACATTCAAAGAGAAAGTTTCAGAATGTGCAGACCACGTAAAATGTTGTATGGCTAGGGCCTGTCGTTGGATAAACCGGTCGCCTGATGCAGGTCGCCTGATGCAGGTCGTTTTAATTGACGTCACTTTGACGACTTGCGAGTCGATACGGATGAAATGATGACGAAGACGACACTCAGGCCCCGAGTAGAGAAAATTTCTGACTCGGTCGTGAATCGGATCCGGTTCCATCGCATGTCATTCTGCTACGCTGATCACTTAGCTATGGAGGCGGACACATGTTTATTAATAAAGACCATAATTAAAACGTGCAGCATGAAGTCCACACCAGTGAAGGTAGGAAAGTGGGTTATCGTATTATAATGGAAATTAATAAACATATGGCTATTTGCCAAAAGTAGGTACTGCTTGATCAGTTTCATTACTCAGCACTTTTAATCACATATAGTGCAAATAAACCTATGCAACAAGGTTTGTAAAATACCCCTCCTTTTTATATACCTCATATTTTACTTTAGTTCATGTATTATTGTTTCACTTGCCATCTAATTTTACTGTATATAATTATAGTTGTATCACTTGCCAACTCACTCTCATTATGTGTTTTATTAATATTATTATAGTTGTTTGAAAAAAATCGTTCATTCATATCCTTGAAGAATGTCTCAGTTTACCGTATTTTGTATCAATTTTTAATTTGTCACGTAGTTCATTAATTGAAATGTCATATACGATGGTTGGAACTTTAGTAGTGGCAACTATCAATTTACAGCTCGTGCAAAATAGATACGCGTTTCACAGTTATACTGACCTTCAAAGTAGTCAGCAGCATTGTGTATAACCCGGTGCCAGTGATGTGGAAGTCGTAGGATACTCTTAGCATGCCAGCTGCGTTGACAGTTCGAGCGGCGCGTTCTATTGCCCGGCGAATTTGTAGCAGATCTGAAGCGAATGCCGTGAGGCTCAGACGATTCTGCGGAGAACTGGGGTGCAAATTCCTCGACCTCCGCTACCGGGTGGAGAAATTTACCCCTGAATAGATCAGGCGTGCCCTACACGCAGGAAGCGGCTACAAGGGTAGCGGAGTACGTGTGGAGTGCACATGTGGGTTTTTTAGGTTAGAGAATTCCCTTCCTAGGCCCGACAAGACGCCTCATGAGACGCGAAAAGGTATCAGTAGGCAAAACGCAACAGGGAATAACAATATTAATGTGGTAATAGTAAACGGCAGGAGCGTCTATAGAAAGGTCCCAGAACTGCTCTCATTAATAAACGGTCACAATGCCCACATAGTTCTAGGGACAGAAAGTTGGCTGAAACCAGATGTAAACAATAATGACATTCTAAACTCAGATTGGAATGTATACCGCAGAGACTGGTTGGACAGTGAAGGGGGAGGCGTGTTTATAGCGATAAAAAGTGCAGTAGTATCGAAGGAAATAGACGGAGATCCGAAATGTGAAATAATTTGCGTGAAGGTCACGGTTAAAGCAGACTCAAACATGGTAATTGGATGTCTGTATAGGCCCCCTGGCTCAGCAGCTGTTGTGGCAGAACAACTGAAGGAAAATTTGGAAAATATTTCGATTAGATTTCCCGACCATGTTATAGTTCTGGGTCCAGATTTTAATTTGGCAGATATTGACTTGGAGACTCAAACGTTTACAACGGGTGACAGGAACAAAGAACCCAGTGAAATTTTTTTAAAGTGCATTATCTGAAAACTACGTTGAGCAGTTAAACAGAGAACCGACTCGTGGCGGTAACATATTAGACCTTCTGGTGACAAACAGACACGAACACAAAAGTTTCGTCTCAAGTGCAAATAGTGTTGAGGATCAGTGGACAAACTTTAAAACCATCGTACAATATGCATTAGATGATTATGTGCCAATCAAGATCGTAACAGATGGAAAAGAGTCACCGTGGTACTACAACCGAGTTAGAAAACTGCTGCGGAAGCAAAGGGAATTTCACAGCAAACATAAACGTAGCCACAGCCTTGCAGGCAAACAAAAATTACACGAAGCGAAATGTAGTGTGAAGAGGACTATGCGAGAGGTGTTCAATGAACTTGAAAGTAAAGTTCTATGTACTGACTTGGCAGAAAAACCTAAGAAATTTTGGTCTTATGTCAAAGTGGTAGGTGGATCAAAACAAAATGTCCAAACACTCTGTGACCAAAATGGTACTGAAACAGAGGATGACAGACTAAAGGCCGAAATACTAAATGTCTTTTTCCAAAGCTGTTTCACAGAGGAAGACTGGACTGTAGTTCCTTCTCTAGATTGTCGCACAGATGACAAAATGGTAGATATCGAAACAGATGACAGAGAGATAGGAAAACAATTAAAATCGCTCAAAAGAAGAAAGGCCACGGGACCAGATGGGATACCAGTTCGATTTTACACAGACTACGCCAAGGAACTTGCCCCCCTTCTTCCACCGGTGTACCATAGGTCTCCAGAAGAGCGTAGCGTTCCAAAGGATTGGAAAAGGGCACAGGTCATCCCCGTTTTCAAGAAGGGACGTCGAACAGATGTGCAGAACTATAGACCCATATCTCTAACGTCGATCAGTTGTAGAATTTTGGAGCACGTATTATGTTCGAGTATAATGTTTTTAATGGAGACTAGAAATCTACTCTGTAGGAATCAGCATAGGTTTCGATAAAGACGGAAACTCAGCTCGCTCTATTCGTCCACGAGACCTAGAGGGCCATAGACACGGGTACCCAGGTAGATGCCGTGTTTCTTGACTTCCGCAAGGCGTTTGATACAGTTCCCCACAGTCATTTAATGAACAAAGTGAGAGCATATGGACTATTAGACCAATTGTGTGATTTGATTGAAGAGTACCTAGATAACGGAACGCAGCATGTCATTCTCAATGGAGAGAAGTCTTCCGAAGTAAAAGTGATTTCATGTGTGCCGTAGGGGAGTGTCGTAGGACCATTGCTATTCACAATATACATAAATGACCTTGTAAATAACATCGGAAGTTCACTGAGGCTTTCTGCGGATGATGTGGTAGTACATCGAGAGGTTGCAATAATGGAAAATTGTACTGAAATGCAGGAGGACCTGCAACGAATTGAGGCATGATGCAGGGAATGGCAATTGAATCTCAATGTAGACTAGTGTAATGTGCTGTGAATACATTGAAAGAAAGATCCTTTATCATTTAGCTACAATATAGCAGGTCAGCAAATGGAAGCAGTTAATTTCATAATTTATCTGGGAGTAGGCATTAGGAGTGATTTAAAATGGAATGACCATATAAAATTAATCGTCGGTAAAGCAGATGCCAGACTGAGATTCACTGTAAGAATCCTAAGGAAATGCAATCCGAAAACAAAGCAAGTAGGTTACAGTATACTTGAATACTCCTCACCGTTGTGGGATCCGTACCAGATAGGGTTGACAGAAGATTTAGAGAAGATCCAACGGATAGCAGCACACTTCATTACAGGATCATTTAGTAATCACGAAAGCCTCTGCAAGAGAGACGCTCAGTAGATTGGTAGGGCTTTTGTTGAAGTTTCAAGAACATACCTTCACCGAGGAGTCAAGCAGTCTATTGCTCCCTCCTACGTATATCTCGCGGAGAGGCCATGAAGATAAAATCAGAGAGATTAGAGCCCACACAGAGGCATACCGACAATCTTTCTTTCCTCGAACAATAAGAGACTGGAATAGAAGAGAGAACCGATAGTGGTACTCAAAGTACCCTCCGCCACACACCGTCAAGTGGCTTGCGGAGTATGGATGTAGATGTAGATGTAGAAGTGTTTCCTTCTGTTTAGAAATCGAGTTGAACTTACCAAGGCTTAAGTC
The DNA here is from genome assembly GCF_023898315.1 of Schistocerca nitens. NCBI lineage: Eukaryota > Metazoa > Arthropoda > Insecta > Orthoptera > Acrididae > Schistocerca > Schistocerca nitens. The sequence goes on from NC_064620.1 coordinate 444,145,999, forward strand.
GGGGGAGTGCTGTAGGTGGTATAGCACTTACAAGGGAACCTCCCCACCGCACCCCCCTCAGATTTAGTTATAAATTCACACAGTGGATAGGCCTTGAAAACCTGAACACAGATCAATCAAGAAAATAGGAAGTTGTGTGGAACTATGAAAAAATAAGCAAAATATACAAACTGAGTAGTCCATGCGCAAGATACGTAACATCAAGGACAATGTTAGCTGAAGAGCGCCGTGGTCACGTGGTTAGAGTGAGCAGCTGCAGAACGAGAGGTCCTTGGATCGAGTCTTCCCTCAAGTGAAAATTTCACTTTCTTTATTTTCGCAGAGTTATGATCTGTCCGTTCTTTCATTGTCGTCTCTGTTCACTGTAATAAGTTTAGTGTCTGTGTTTTGCGACCGCACCGCAAAACCGTGCGATTAGTAGACGAAAGGACGTGCCTCTCCAATAGGAACCGAAAACATTTGATCGCAAGGTCATAGGTCAACCGATTCCTCCACAGGAAAACGCGTCTGAATAATTCTATACGATACTAGTGACGGCATGTACGTCACATGACAGGAATATGTTGTCGACCCACCTAACTTGCACACTTGGCGAATGGGTAAAAAGATTCTGCTACCTTGCCCGATTTAGGTTTTCTTGTGGATGTGATAATCACTCCCAAAAAAGTGATGAAAACATAAGAGTTTGTCAGATAAACTGCAACAAATGAATGCAACAGTTTCACAGTCCCACATTTTTCCCTGTGCTCTGTCAAAACATATGTTTTTTACGTTTTCAAATGTTTTCGTGTGTAGACCGTGCATATGTCCAAGCAAATCTGAACATGGCCTGGAATTTTCGAGAGCGAAGTTGATTATGTGTGAGTGCCTGAACTTTGATAATTGTCTGAAAATAAAAAATGAAACTCGTCACTCGAGAGAAGACTTGAACTAAGGACCTCTCATTTAGCAGTTTACCGAGCGAGGTGGCGCAGTGGTTAGCACACTGGACTCGCATTCGGGAGGACGACGGTTCAATCCCGTCTCCAGCCATCCTGATTTAGGTTTTCCGTGATTTCCCTAAATCGTTTCAGGCAAATTCCGGGATGGTTCCTTTGAAAGGGCACCGCCGATTTCCTTCCCCATCCTTCCCTAACCCGAGCTTGCGCTCCGTCTCTAATGACCTCGTTGTCGACGAGACGTTAAAACAACACTAACCTAATTTAGCAGTTTCTCACGCTAACCACGGGACCACGGCGCTCGTAAGCTCACGCTTCCTTGATGTTGCTTACCTTGCGCATGGACTACTCAGTTTGTATATTTTGCTTATTTTTTTCATAGTTCCACACAACTTCTTCCTATTTTCTCGATTGATCTGTGTTCAGTTTTTCAAGGCCTGTCCCTGTGCCAACTTATAACTAAATCTGAGGGGGGTGCGATGGGGAGGTTCCCTTGTTAGAAGCCGCATCAGTCAAACAAGTCAGTAACAGCTTGCACTGTACGTGCTTGAGCACTGTCCTGCAAAATGATGGTCAGGTGGGTTCTGCAGAAAGTTTAATCACTTCTGTCTCTGTGGTGTTCACTTTTGGAACACAACCTACGACCAGCGTAGAGACTGATAGGGCTGCTAAGTGCTACACCACCTACTGCACTCCCCTGATTTAAGCCCTCGTAAGTTCAACTATATTTCTAAACAGAATGAAACACTTCACGGCATTCGCTTCAGAACTGCTACAGTCGGGCAATAGACCGCACCGCTCGAACTGCCAACACAGTTGGCACTGCTAAGAGTATCCTACGACTTCCACATCGCTGGCAACGGGTTATACACAATGCTGGTGACTACTCTGAAGGTCAGTAAAATTCTGAAACACGTACGTATTTCGTACGAGCTGTAAATAAATAATTGCCACTATTAAAGTTCCAACCATCGTATAAGATATTTCAATTAATGAACTACGTGACAAATTACAACAATATTGGGTTAGATAGAGCAGCAATCAGTCGTAGAATTAAGTTGCTTTAATATGACATTTATAGTCAATGTTAAAGTTCCAACCCTCGTATTATATCAGTTTTAATTCACAGTTTACTGAAGTAATTCCTCTCACTTTAGTCTCATATCCAAAGTTGAAACTGTCATTTTATAGCCAATTGTAATTCTCTTTGGCTGTATCTAGTACAAAACATTTGTTCTCACAAAATGAAAAACCACACATATTTCTTTTTGTATCTGATGGCGGCCTAACACCAGGAAACCGTTTATTTAAATAATAAATATTGAAGAATATTACACAAGTGTCGTGTGTCTTCATTCATAAGGATGTACGAACAAATTTTGTTCTTAACTAGTAACTCATTGATTATTTACATGACAAAAATGAAAAAGTTATTTATTTAGTAAAATGAGCAACATTATCAAGTTCTTTATTTGACTTTTTCTCGTTGAGTTGTCACATGATTCCGCCACCATTCTTTAGTCAATCATTCCATTTGTTCTCCACTACCCCTCTCCCCTAGTAACAACACATTTCAGAGGCTCCTAATCGTTTCATTTCAGTCTTCCCCACTGTCCACTTTCGCTGAACTCCAAACAAAGCTTTTGTTGTTGCTCCTGGCCAGAAAAAGTGTTATCAAATAGAAATCGGCAGCAATCGAGATCTGAAGCGGTGTCGAAGAGCGTGGACATTTATTTTCCTCGGTGTCAATTGGTGGACAGAAAAAGCACCCTCGACCGGCTCTCCTGGAATGGGGAATTTCGGCCGCGCTTGACAGCACTGTGTTTTCAGCCCTCGTTTTGGCGCGGCCCTGCAGCACGGAGTATGACGGCGGCGCGGCGAGGCGCTGGGGCGGGCGGCTGCGTTTGTCTGGCGCCTCCAAACAATAGCCCCGGCCTCAATGGACATCGCAGCTGCCGCCGCCGCCGCCACAGCCGCGGGTAATTAATTCATCGGCTGCCCGCAGCGCCAGCCGCGGCGCCACGTGTGAATATTCAGCGCCGCAGCCGACCTCGGACACACGTCAACTACGACGCTGCGGCGACATGCGCAAATGTCCAGAGATTACAAACATGTACGGAGAATGACTCTCCAAATCATGTCGACCAACGTAGTCGCAGTTTCAAGGGAGGCCACCAACATTTGACCACGATTTTAAGGGAGGTTAGAGGGAGATTTCGCCGCAATAAATTTTATCTGCATAACTACATCTCATTTTCTTCAAATGTGTGGTGTTCTTTCGGCTACTGTGGGACTCAGCACCGACACAAACAAGGAAAGAGAGAAGTTGCAACGGCCGGTGGCTGGAATCCCAAATCATCTGTACAAAACATTTTCTAATTAATAGAAAACTTTATTTACATTAAGGGAAGAAACAATATTAACTTCCTGTGCTTCCTGTGCTACATACACATGTTTTGCTCTCTACGAGGATTGACTGAAAAGTAATGCCTCCACCTTCGTAACTCTTCAAAAGTTGGCAGCGTAGGTATGTGGCAGGTACTGGCTTGTTCTGTAGCCTCTTCTCTACAGCTCCAGCTGGCGGAAAGCCTTAGCATTGAACAGTTGTGTTGCTACAGAGTAAAGTATGGAATCCTGCTCAGACGGTCGGTCAATGCAATTTAAGCAACGTGCAGTCATTGAATTCTTGACAGCAGAAGGTGTCACCTCAAAGGAGATTCATCAGGGAATGAAAGCAGGTCATGGTGATTGTGTTGATGTGAGTTCTGTGCGTCGTTGGGCGAAAAAGTTTCAAGATATTGAGGCGGGAACATCTGACTTGCGTGACAAATAAAGAGGTGGACGACATGTGACAGCAACCATCGAGTTTCTCAAGCATAATATTGACAGACTGATTCCATATTCAGTATTCAATCACTGGTCGAACGAGGGTTCTGCAAGGTACCTCCTTTGGGAGTGCACTACATTTTCTGAGAATTGTACCATTAAATCCCAGTCCGCCAACTCAATTACACGTGAATAGTGTAATGTGGTCGTTCCATTTTATAAGCTTCCGTACACTTCTACATATCTTATGAACAGGGCCCCTTCCAGTGACTGATCTGCATCGTGTAATAATACAATAGTTTAATAAAAAATCATTAGGCCCACAACATTTAATGAACATTTCTATTTGCTAATGTAAATACATGTTTTGTCTTCTATGACATTTATTAAGTTCAGAGTTTTAATTTTTTCTCCCTGATTTTTCGCTTTCCCAATTATCCTTAGCTTTCCTTCACAGCTTGTTCAATGTATAGATTTAACAACCCTGACTGACTGCTTTCTCACCTACTACTTCAGAACGTTTGTGAGTTTTGCAACATGCGTTTGATTTCTGTACAACTTTTAGATACCTATCGATAACTTTATTTCATCCACGCTAGCTTCGGCATTTCAAATAGTGTGTTCCACTCAAATGTCTAAAAACTGTTACTAAATGGAGAAGCCTGACGTGGCCAACATGCAGTGGATTTTTTCTGGGTTTGATAATTGAGCTTCTCCATTAATAGCCCCAAAAGATGGTGTCTCATGGAGTTTTCCCGCTATCGGACTCGACGTTAAACGTTTGCAACCATGGCAGGGACATCCGATCTGCCCATCCATCGGCTAATATTTTATTTTACAGCATGACTAGGTATACCCAGAAAACAATTACGTCACATGGCAAAACCTCCATTTGTCTAACCATACCCATAGTTAAACTTGAGAGCGACACATTCGCTGTTAATTCAATATTTTCAACTTATTTATGTTATGCTACCGGTACCTGTACCTGGGTGTATACTTCGTTATTTCAGTTCTGATGAACGTTATTCCTGTTTGGTGATGGAGTGAAATAACGCGAAAGTCACTGTCCTTTATAATGATTCTAAGTGCAGTAAGGTGGGGTCGACGTGGAGACGTAGCAGAACGGAAGAAGGAAGTTAAAGTCTTTTGAAAGGGCATGACAAAACCTAGGAAGAAGTTGCCCGATATGGTGGTGTATAGTCGTGTATGTCTGCAAGGAATGGTGAGTGACTCTCAGTTCTGTCACAGTAGTAACAACGAGGGTCGTATATATATCCTAACCGACAGGGATAAGAGAGGGGTCTCAAGCCTGATGTGGCTCACACAGTTGCATAAAGCCCGTCTTCAAAGGATCAGACAACGCAGGAACTGGACGTACTCTACTGGCCATTAAAATTGCTACACGACGAAGATGACGTGCTACAGACACGAAATTTAACCGACAGGAAGAAGATGCTGTGATAAGCAAATGATTAGCTTTTAAGAGCATTCCCACAAGGTTGGCGCAGGTGGTGACACCTACAACGTACTGGCATGAGGAAAGTTTCCAACCGATTTCTCATACACAAACAGCAGTTGACCGGTGTTGCCTGGTGAAACGTTGTTGTGATACCTCGTGTAAGGAGGAGAAATGCGTACCATCACGTGTCCGACTTTGATAAAGGTCGGATTGTAGCCTATCGCGATTGCGGTTTACCATATCGCGACACTGCTGCTCGCATTGGTCGAGATCCAATGACTGTTAGCAGAACATGGAGTCGGTGAGTTCAGGAGGGTAATACGGAACGCCATACTGGATCCCAGCGGCCTCGTATCACTAGCAGTCGAAATGACAGGCATCTTATCCGCATGGCTTAACGGATCGTGCAGCCACGTCTCGATCCCTGAGTCAACAGATGGGGACGTTTGCAAGACAACAACCATCTCCACGAACAGTTCGACGACGTTTGCAGCAGCATGGACTATCAACTCGGAGACCATTGCTGCGGTTACCTTTGACGCTGGATTACAGACAGGAGCGCCTACGATGGTGTACTCAACGACGAACCTGGGTGCACGAATAGCAAAACGTCATATTTTTTCGGATGAATCCTGGATCTGTTTACAGCATCATGATGGTCGCATCCGTGTTTGGCGAACGCACATTGGAAGCGTGTATTCGTCATCGCCATACTGGCGTATCACCCGGCGTGATGGTATGGGGTGCCATTGGTTACACGTCTCGGTCACCTCTTGTTCGCACTGACTTTGAACAGTGGACGTTACATTTAAGATGTGTTACGACCCGTTGCTGTACCCTGCGAAACTCTACATTTCATCAGGATAATGCACGACCGCATGTTGCAGGTCCTGTACGGGCCTTTCTGGATACAGAAAATGTTCGACTGCTGCCTTGGCCAGCACATTCTCGAGATCTCTCAACGATTTAACACGTCTGGCCGGACAACTGGCTCGTCACAATACGCCAGTCACTACTCTTGATGAACTGTGGTATCGGGTTGAAGCTGCATGGGCAGCTGTACCTGTACACGCCATCCGAGCTCTGTTTGACTCAATACCCAGGCGTATCAAGACCGTTACTACGGCCAGAGGTGTTTGTTCTGGGTACTGATTTCTCAGGATTTATGCAGCCAAATTGCGTGAAAATGTAATCACATGTCAGTTCTAGTATAATATATTTGTTCAATGAATACCCGTTTATCATCTGCATTTCTTCTTGGTGTAGCAATTTTAATGGCCAGTAGTGTAGCTGAATGGCGGAGTGCAGTTTGGTCCGAAGAGTCGCCGTTATGCCTGTTCTTCAAACAACGCGCGGCGGCGAGAGAACGGAGGCGTTTAACTCGTGGACTGTCTGGGTTGCAGTAATTGAAGATGAGAGAGAACAGCTAAGACCACAGGGCTTCACGCGTACCTTCCTGGATCCAGCGAGGTGGCGCAGTGATTAGCACACTGGACTCCCGAATGCGTCCCGAAGGATGACGGTTCAAACCCGTGTCCAGCCATCCTGATTTAGGTTTTACGTGATTTACCTAAATCGCTTCAGGCAAATGCGGGATAGTTCCTTGGAAAGGGCACGGCTGACCTCTTCCCCATCCTTCCGATGCGACCGATGACGTCGCTGTTTTGTCCCCTCCCGCAAATCAACCAACCAACCATACGTTGCTGGTTCAATGAATATTCAATCTCCGTATCGCTTCTCAACTGAGACGATAATTTATTTATTTGTTCTACCTGATCTTGTTGTTTCCATCAGGCCTTCCCTTACACAGCGCCAGGGTTACGTCATACTTACATAAGAACTAACAATTTTAATACGACAAACAGAATTTAAAAAATGGCTCTGAGCACTATGGGACTTAACTTCTGAGGTCATCAGTCCCCTAGAACTTAGAACTACTTAAACCTAACTAACCTAAGGACATCACACACATCCATGACCCAGGCAGGATTCGAACCTGCGACCGTAGTGGTCGCGGGGTTCCCGACTGTAGCGCCTAGAACCGCTTGACCAACCCGGCCGGCATAGAATTAAAATTACATGAGTTTATCCTGGGACAATGTGTGTACATAATACTGACAGTGCACTAAGGAAGTCAATATTTGCAGTAGTTCTGTTACTCCTGCTGCTGTTGCCACCAATAATGACAATAATAATAATAATAATAATGACAATAACAATAATAAAGATAATGACAGATATAAAAATAATTTATAGGTGTACAAAATAGATTTTTTTGTGATATATCGAGTTCTGGGGAAAGGAAGTTTAAGGAGGTCTGAGGAAAGTAAGTTTAAGGATTCTGCAAGAGGAAGATCTGGTTAGAAAGAACTACGTAAAGGAGTGACGAGTGTGTACAGGAGCAGTGGTAGTCATTAACGAAATTTCTCATGATTAGGGATTGGAAGGAGCGATTTGAGCGAGGTGTTTCGAAACTAAAATACGAGTTTTGAGACATTTATTACGTTCAGCTTACAGTTTTAAATAATGCATCAAAGGAAAGAGAACTCGAGCAGTTTTTCTTACAAGTGTTCACTGTGACCACCATTCGTCACACGCCGAGTCGATCAGCAAGCTCCTCCGAAACCTTAACCAGTGTGTCTGGAGTACTTGATGCAACAGTGAGGTTAGCAAAGGTGAGTGGACCAGCTGGTGCACGAGGCACATACACACAACCCAGAAGATAGAAATCGCTTGGCGTATGTGAATGTGGAGGACATGCAAAACAAGCTCTGTCGTTCGGCTCCTTGCGGCGAATCCTGGGCTACAGCAGAACGCAGTTTAACCAATCGCCTGCTGAGTTATGCTAGTGATGCGGCTCATAATCTTGCTGCCATACTAAGTTCTGTGGTTCAGCTCCTCCCAGGTGAGCAAAGCTGCACAGTTCTAGTGCATCAAGACAAGAAATACCATTCACCACTTCCCGCCGAGATACGAAGCAAGAAACTTCAATCGAGGAGACTCTCGTTACAACTGCACGAAGTCGTGATGATTGCTGACCCCAGCTGCGCACATTGGGTGTGCTCACGTGTACGCTTTGGTGAACTGCCAATTCATCACTGAAGACGATACGATCCAGAAAGTCTTCATCGTCATGCAGCAACATTTTGCGAGGGTGGGGCGTAAACCATAGTCTGCAGGCTTTAGATCTTGTAACAACTGCAAACGATAAGTACGCAGTTGTAAGCGTAGTCTTAAAAGGAGTGAATGGAAATCCTGTTTCGCGGCTAGCCTTCAGGAGTGAGTTCTTGGGGCTGCGCCTGAAGGACTCTCACTTGCTCAAACATCCTTTAGACACTCTTGATGTTCCAAACTCTTCTCTTTAGGCACAGCTATACAAACAAAACTGCCTAAGCTAGTCTCTCATTTGTGTATCATTTATAATTACAAGTTGATTGTAATAAATGCTGCAAAGTCATAAACCCAGATATTCATTTTGAAACACACTGTATATGTTTGAAGCAATTTTTAATAGCCAAGTTCGCAGCTATCTTGGCTATTAGAAGTTTTTTCGTAGGCATCATTGTTGCGTTAGTAGATATTAACTGTCTCCTGAAGCTGGAGATGTTATTCGGTTCTCTAATATAATGCACGATTCCAGAATCGGATTTCTGCTACTTAGAAGGACATCGAGAAAGTGTCTGAACGAAGGAGTGTGATAGATGGCAAACGCTACGAGGGTTAATGCGCTCCGTGTCGATCCAAACGAATAACTGATTGACTGCCGACCTGATTATTCTTTAATCAAATTTATCAACGTTCATCTACAAAAGCTTGCTAATCGACATCGACAGCGAAGTCTAATGCCATATGTATGTTAGTGACGTTGCGACACTTCAACAATTCTGGCAACAAATTGCTAATCGGATGTAACAGTTGTACTGAATTAACTTAATGACGTCGTTGGTAATATGCGATGTCAATAACGGCAGAACCGTCATCCACGTTTAAAACATAACAGCCAATTTTAAGTGGGACATTAAATTAGCATAAATACCAAAAAGAACGTCATTCACACATCGTTCGACCAGCTCTGAAATTAGCGAATAAAACTTGTGTATGCCGGCCGAAGTGGCCGCGCGGTTCTGTCGCTGCAGTCTGGAACCGCGAGACCGCTACGGTCGCAGGTTCGAATCCTGCCTCGGGCATGGATGTGTGTGATGTCCTTAGGTTAGTTAGGTTTAACTAGTTCTAAGTTCTAGGGGACTAATGACCTCAGCAGTTGAGTCCCATAGTGCTCAGAGCCATTTGAGCCAGCCAAAACTTGTGTATCGTTTACAAGGAAATCAAACGCTAATGTTAGAGCGTTTTCGTCACTTATTTTCTATTTATCGCCTAAAACCACACCATATTCCACCTATCGAGGTGGGGTACACAACCCGATAATGTTCATTATTTTGGCCGGGTGGGTCTGAAAAGGTATTCCAGCCAATCAACATCTTTGATGAACTACACGTGAATGAGGTTATCTGACAATTTACTGATCTTGGATAGCTATTGTACCACTAACACCCTACCACAGCTGTCATTCTGTTGGACTTGGGTACTTCGTTCTTCGAAAGTAACAACTGGAGTTACGGAACGTCAGCTGCAGTCCTCCTCATCATCACAGAACCAACCCAATATTTTACCAAATGACGTATGCAGTATAATGCGTAAGCTTCCTTATGTGAGCTCCATATCTAAATCCTTCTTCAAGCTCGAATCAACATCAAGAAGAACACTGTACTACACATTACAACGAAGTTGCTTCTTATTATAGGGTTTCGACATCCCAGTGTTTCCTTGCCTGCACAAACACTGCCAGATTCACAACGATCATCAAATGTTCCGTTGTCATTGGTTCATGACTGCAGATACAAATTCTTCAAGAAGTTCACTATTATAAAGCAGGTTTTGTGTACATGTGAGAGAGGACAATTCTATTTGCTTATGATTAAATATTGTTTCATAGCTATAATTGCTCGTGGATGATGTATTACTGTGAGAAAGGCACACTGCCACTACCTACTAGAATGTTCCTTTGGTTACACTTACACACTGTGACAGCTGTCTACAAACTTTAACCAATCGCTCTCCATTAATTTACCCCACATGAATTGTAGACAAATGATCACATAACTGATGGACAAAATCTAAATAAATCGCCCAGAGCGTAGCATACCAACGCAATTCTCACAGGATAATAAAACGTAGTAAGCATTGTCCAGAAGATGACTTAATCAGGAACACTGAAATTTCATTTTCTTGGCAACAATCTTACGACACACATAGCCTCCTGTGCCAGTCCTGGTAAAAACGTTTGAATGAAAGGAATTGTGCTTGCTCTTCTTGCTGCTTGTCACTTATTTCTATCTCTAGCAGGTCTTTCAACACCTTCGAGTATAGTTTTCCAAAGAAAGGGATCACTGGAAATACCTTACGAGTATCTGTGTCATTACGTGACTCTTTAATATGCACCCGACTTATGTAACATGTTTTCCATTCCGGTGGAAAATTTTCTCCATTTAATACTCTTTCAAACAACCTCCTTAGCATTTCCCACAGTCACTCTTGCTCACGCTCGTCGTATGCCTGGAATTTTCGGAGCTCTTGACTGCAGCCAGGCGTTCTTTGGAATCGATCACGACTTCCTGGAAGGGGTGCTCCGCAATATGGGCTAGCTTGATACTACAGTCGACGTCTTAATGTGTCTCCTTCGTGGATATACGTCACGTGTACTATACAACGGCCGTGTTACTCCTCCCATCTTGACTCGTCTATCAGTGCATCAAGGCTGCCCGCTCTCTGCACTGTTGTATGCATTCGCCATTGAATCGTCGCTATGCAGCCTCCGTCAACGCCTCTCTGGGATGTCTCTCGGTGATCATGTATTCATCTGCACTACATATGCAAACGATCTCGTCATCTTTCTTCGTAGCGGTACTGAGGTCAGGGAGTCACTGGCACATTGGCATAGGTTACCACCAACAGTGAAGCTTCTGGTAGCTGCCAAAACGTCCGAAAATCGAGCGCCATGGCTATAGGTGCGGGACTTCCTGCGGACAATGCTGCTCCTTTCCGTGTAGGTGATACTTTCCGATGCTTAGAACTACATTTCGCAAGTGATCTTCAGCGGACTATTACCCTCGAACGCCGACCTTTCCTAACTACGAGCTGGGCTCTTGGATCACCGTTTATGGGCACTCCATCCTCTGCTACGCACACGATACGTCAATGTATATTTGGCGTCACTTATCCCCCAGGTGGCACAGGCACTTCCTGTTCCGCCATCAATGACCCACCACTCGCTAGCGGCATTGGTATCGTTTTTTTTTTATCGCGGCTTGCTGTTCAAGATAAGATACGAAACCCTCACCCTTCCGCGGCGCATGGGTTGTTCAGGGTTGTATCATGTGTGTGACAGAGCGGTAGCCCTTTTCATTGGCTCTCACATGACATTGTAGTGCCGTAGTCGTACGTGCCTTACCAGCCTATTGCTGGAGGCCCTTCCACCACACTCTTTCTCAGCACCTATCCAGCTTTCAGAATTCCAGCCGCCATTCTTTTACTTCCGCCACTTTTTCCTTGAAATGAGCTACGTCCGTACTGTGATAATGCCAGCGCAATTGACATCCACGAAGGCGATCTATGGTGTTCTTCAGCAGCACAGGTCACCGAATGCGGTTGAAGGGAAGCTTTCCACGTCGACTGGCATGCCCTTTGGCGATCGGTGTGCGCTCCTTATCTTGATGACATCCAATCTGCATGGTGCCTTATTGTCAATGGGAAGCAAAAATGCCTGTCACGCCTTCACAGGCTTCACCTCGCAAACATCCCATTGCGTGTCGACTGTGATGTTACGGACACAGACGACCACCGCCTGGTGTGCAGATAGGCGAGAGGTGTCCGGTTCTTGGTGCGACAGATGTTGTCCCTATTTACCCGTACGACTTCTCATCAGATATCTACTCAATTGCCCCCGGACGAGGGATACTTCCAACAAGTGAATACGAACTCTGTGAGGTGGATTTGTGGACACACAGCACTGATGGCGACAAAAGTATGCTTGACTTTTGGCAATTTCTTAATGAACACTACTGTGCAGCTGGCCGCGGCGCTTCAGTCTGGAACCGCGCGAATGTTACGGTCGCAGGTTCGAATCCTGCCTCGGGCATGGATGTGTGTGATGTCCTTAGGTTAGTTAGGTTTAAGTAGTTCTAAGTTCTAGGGGACTGATGACCACAGTTGTTATGTGGCATAGTGCTCAGAGCCACTTGAACCAGCTATTGTGCAGTTGTCCGCATAACCTAAAATAGACACATTTTTTTCTCCAATTTCTTCTGCGGTGTCTTCCTTAACCCACCGCAGAGCTGGAGTGTTCGTGTCATTAAGAGCTGATCCCTGATCATTAAGAGCTTCCACTGGCAGTCGGAATGTTCTTCACAAAAAAGCTATACGTTGATAGTCACAATTAGTCTGACGACTTGCTGTACCCTCCTCCTCACGTGGCGACGTTTTCCTGATATTCTCGGTGGTATTAATGACAAAAATAAATAAATGAATCAATAAATAAAAATAAAAATACGCGTGAACCTGTTACATGGAAGAACATTTTCGTGGCATGTTCGTAGCAGTGTTCGTTTGGCAGTCTGCTTTCGCTTGGTTAGCTGAAAGTAGCAATCCTATAAGTACATTTGTACAGATGGGTGTGGCAGTCTGTCGGACATGTGGGGCAGAGCACAGAGATGAAGCAACTAGTGCATTTGTAGTTTCACAGAATAAACAAAAGAATAGGAACGATAGAATAAAGAAGCAATTGCATAACTCGCGCGCAGAAATATTAATAGTCCCATATATCACTTTCACCATAATACTGTAAAAAATTTTCATCTTTGGGGTATGGACCCAGGATCCATAGAACGACGATCTAACGGTCTAGCAAGTTCCCCACAAAATCTATACGCATTGCAGACTCAAAGTTAAGTTTTTACTTTCTATGTTTCGTTTAATTTACGTCTCTAGTCACAAACTTTTTGTTAACAGATTACCGGTCTCGGTCTTTAATGACCATCATCAGATCTGCAGCAAAAATGGGAAAAACATAAATACACTCTGTCTACAGCTTACGAACAATACATAGACCATAATGAAAAGTAGTGCTGACAAAATCAACATTTGTATGCTTTAAATATGAAGAGTCATACCTATTCCATAAAAACTTACTTTCGTCCGTAGTTCTGGTGTTACTTTTAATTTACGTTTACGCCTGTCCTGCTGGACGGCTGCACATACCATGTACTAAAGCGGGGTTTTGGTTGATACTCTATCGACATACAACGTTTGGTATCGGTCTGAGTGTATGACATCTGGAGATTTGGGTGTTACAGGACGTAAGCGCGGATTGATGGAGACAGTTGAGGGCTTCGAGACGAATGTTATTGGTTTACTACCGAGCGGATTGTCGTGCTCAGCCGGAGCTGAGTTTACGGTGGGGTGGTGTTGTACTGAACTACAGTATAGTAATAGAGGAAGCCGAGCACTGTGCTGAGGTGTTATTAAGCAGTCGTGTATGGGCTTACATGGAGAGAAGGCGCTCGCTGTGAAAAAAGCTCCTCGTTGCAGCGGGTTGAGTTGGCCGTTGCAACCGTACAGGGCCGTGGCACTTTTGTAGCTCGCTTAAGTGGAATACGATCAATGCGATGCGCCTTTAGTAGCTGTCACATTGTGCACTGGCGGAAAAAATGTTATATGTTGCTGAACAGGATTGAGCTTTGCTTCGGCGTGTAATGGCAGATCACCGGAGAGTCTGTAAGACTTTGTTCATTGCCGGTGTTTTAAATGTTTATTCTACTTTGCACTGCTCCTAACAGCACTGAGCTTCGTTAGCCTTACGTGAATCTGGTATGTCACTGTGCCGGTTACTTTTCAAAGTTAGACGTTTCATTTTCATGTATGTATTAAAGTTTCTTTCAAAGCGTTTGTATGATTTTAATTTTATTTAAGCAGGCCAAATTTATCGAAACACGATCTTGCTTAATAACCTTAAATTAGCAGTCATCGGTCCATAAGCTTCCCATAGCAACCATTTACTAATTGTTTATTATTGGATAGCTATTGCTAGTGTGCTAGTGTGTGAGTGTGTACTGCCTTTTTCAAATAAAGTAACTGCTTAATAATTGAGGGGCAACATTAACTGACGCATGTCAATTTTATTTAAAATTGGTTTTTCTTATTATTATTGAAAATATTTTATTAATTATAACTGTTGCCATTGAGCTGAACAATCCCCGGACTCAGGGGGAGAGGGATGGGGGGTTGTGGGCTTCTGAAATCGTTATGTTTGTTATTAGATATGCTCGTTTGTTGTTTGAGAAGTCTCCTGTAACAAGCTGTAATCAGAGTGTTTATGATATGGCAGGCGTCTGCTGCTGGCATAATATGGGTCCTGGGGGCGTTGATATACGTAATTTCTTTAAAATTTAATCCTATATTTATATATTAATCCCATATATACATTTTTCCTTAAAATTTAATCCTGTATTTATACATAGGATTCAATTTAAAGGAAATTGAGTTATGTACAACTCAAGAACATAATCACGAACACAAAAGGAAGGACAAATTATGCTGAAACATGAGAGTGCACAGGAACATAGCCTACACAGTTTTATATTCATAATACTTTGCTACAATCTTTTACATCAAATAAATAACTCTAACGAAAAATCATTGTTAATTACGAAGGCTCATTAGCTAAAACTTCCGGGTTGAGAGGCCGTGGTTGATCTACAAAAGTTCTTGTTTCTGACATTTCGTTGGCAACTGCGGACAACATCTTCGGAGGTGAGTCAATGACTGTAAAGACGCCGGCCTTGAAAGCCTACACGTTATGAATTACAAAGGCTGTTACAGATGGACATAACACGCCCCCAGGCCCCACGTTATGCCAAAAGCAGCGGCCTGCGTATCATGAACGCTTTGATTACAGCTTGGTACAGGAAACATATAAAGCAAGGAATGAACATACATGTAACAACAAACATAGTGATTTCACAAGCCCTAGATTGTAGTACTTCTGCCTCTTTGACTTAGCGTCTTTTACACAAACGTGGTACCGACCATTCCCTGAAAGAGACTGATCTACATGTGTTGTCACTCCATTGATTTTCTTTTGTAGAAAACTTTCTATTAGCTGAGCTATTTGGTTGGATAACCCCCTCATACTAGTGTTTCTTTCTCCTACCTGTGGTTCCAGTATTTCCAATCTAGCTTGAAAAAGAAACCATTTCCATTTGATGCGTTTCTTTTCATTCTATGCTGAATGTTGCTAGATGAAGATGGTTGTTGCATAGACAGCACACATATCCATGAGAGAGTAAATACTAATGGACGTCATCTCGTTGCTCCCCTCTTGCAAGTGTACATACGAGCCATCTGATCTTTGGTATTAGTCACACCTGTAGTTGAAATGTAACATTCCTACACATTCTGTTCCTCTCTCCAGGTTCAGTGCCTTTTATTGATGCATTTTTTACAACATCAGCGAGGTTTTACATGATTTTGTTTTTACTGTGTATGATATCAAAGTAACAGGGGATCTACGAATATAGCTCTCGACCTGATGTTTTCTTCACTGTGTCAGAAATATTCTTCCTGTGTGAGTAGAGAGTTAGTACCGCAGTAATTTCGTACTCTTGTTATAGCTCCTCCGCCAAATCCGCCGTTGTATAGTGCCCGTCTGTAGTAATATTTCGACCAGTATTTTTCACAAGCACTGACAGACCTTTAATGACGGCTACTGATACGTCCTTCTTCCTAGGACAAACTCTGTACTTTACCTGTGTAGGTTTCCGTATTCGTCACGTACCTGCCTATTGCGACTGACATCACGTGTTTAAGGACGCCATATTTGACAGATTTCTCCTTGATAAATACCTTGAAGCGGCAGCGTCCGACATGCAGACTGAGCATCTCATCCATTGTAAGATGTACTCCTTGTTTATACATTAGTTGAAACCTGTCGTTCACCTTGTTGAAAAGTTCGTGGTTGTGCTGTGAACTTTTCTGCTTCCTTTCTTTGCTGGCGATTAGTTTTTGTCATCAAACCTAATGATTCCTCGAAATGTTCTCTTGCCATAATACTCTTGTAACCAGGCCGACCCATTACCCATTTTATCGGAGATCGTGTACACTGACAGAACGAACCTTATTTGCACCCATGAGCATCGGTATTCCTAAAAAGACAACAATTCATCCTCATTAGTAGAAATAAAATTTAGCCTAACTGCCTCTTTTTTCAATGATTTACTGAAATCACAATGACGTCAGGTGTAAAAAACAGCTTCAGAGCACTTCCAGGAGAATGGCAAACACCAACTGCAATTACTTCAGCCAGCTCCCATACTATATTTTTAAGAGACCTCCGAGGTATTCTAGTCTGTGTGATTACATACATCCTTTCAGACCTTGCCACAGGCATATTCTGATGGTTACTACCAGAAGCTACATTATCTTCATCGTCTTTATCGATCGAGTGAGGTGGCACAGTGGTTAGTACATCGGACTCGCATTTGGGACGGTGACGATTAAGACTCGCGTCCAGCCATCCAGATTTTGGTCTTCCGTGATTTCCTTCAATCGCTCTATGCAAATGCCAGGATGATTCCTCTGAAAGGGCACGGCCGATTTCCTTTCCCATCCTTGACACAATCCGAGCTTTTGCTCCAAGTCTAATGTTCTCGATGTCGACGCAAAGTTAAACCAATTTCACTTCATTCTTTCGTCGTCATCGTCTCTAACGTCCACATCTCTCTCCCGATCTGAATAATACTCCATAACACCATTTTCATCTTCACATCCACTCCCTTAATTGGAATGCTTATCTAAAATATCATTCAGAACTCCTTTTTTTTTTCAGTCTACTGACTGGTTTGATGCGGCCCGCCACGAATTCCTTTCCTCTGCTAACCTCTTCATCTCAGAGTAGCACTTGCACCCTACGTCCTCAATTATTTGCTTGACGTATTCCAATCTCTGTCTTCCTCTACAGTTTTTGCCCTCTACAGCTCCCTCTAGTACCATGGAAGTCATTCCCTCATGTCTTAGCAGATGTCCTGTCACCCTGTCCCTTCTCCTTATCAGTGTTTTCCACATATTCCTTTCCTCTCCGATTATGCGTGGAACCTCCTCATTCCTTACCTTATCAGTCCACCTAATTTTCAACATTCGTCTATAGCACCACATCTCAAATGTTTCGATTCTCTTCTGTTCCGGTTTTCCCACATTCCATGTTTCACTACCATACAATGCTGTACTCCAGACGTACATCCTCAGAAATTTCTTCCTCAAATTAAGGCCGGTATTTGATATTAGTAGACTTCTCTTGGCCAGAAATGCCTTTTTTTGCCATAGCGAGTCTGCTTTTGATGTCCTCCTTGCTCCGTCCGTCATTGGTTATTTTACTGCCTAGGTAGCAGAATTCCTTAACTTCATTGACTTCGTGACCATCAATCCTGATGTTAAGTTTCTCGCTGTTCTCATTTCTACTACTTCTCATTACCTTCGTCTTTCTCCGATTTACTCTCAAACCACACTGTGTACTCGTTAGACTGTTCATTCCGTTCAGCAGATCATTTACTTCTTCTTCACTTTTACTCAGGATAGCAATGTCATCAGCGAATCATATCATTGATATCCTTCACCTTGTATTTTTATTCCACTCCTGTACCTTTATTTCCAACATTGCTTCCTCGATGTACAGATTGAAGAGTAGGGGCGAAAGGCTACAGCCTTGTCTTACACCCTTCTTAATACGAGCACTTCGTTCTTGCTCGTCCACTCTTATTATTCCCTCTTGGTTGTTGTACATTTGTATATGACCCGTCTCTCCCTATAGCTTACCCCTACTTTTTTCAGAATCTCTAACAGCTTGCACCATTTTATATTGTCGAACGCTTTTTCCAGGTCGACAAATCCTATGAAAGTCTCTTGATTTTTCTTTAGCCTTTCTTCCATTATTAGCCGTAACGTCAGAATTGCCTCTCTCGTCCCTTTACTTTTCCTAAAGCCAAACTGATCGTCACCTAGCGCATTCTCAATTTTCTTTTCCATTCTTCTGTATATTATTCTTGTAAGCAGCTTCGATGCATGAGCTGTTAAGCTGATTGTGCGATAATTCTCGCACTTGTCCGCTCTTGCCGTCTTCGGAATTGTGTGGATGATGCTTTTCCGAAAGTCAGATGGTATATCGCCAGACTCGTATATTCTACACACCAACGTGAATAGTCGTTTTGTTGCCACTTACCCCAATGATTTTAGAAATTCTTATGGAATGTTATCTATCCCTTCTGCCTTATTTGACCGTAAGTCCTCCAAAGCTCTTTTAAATTCCGATTCTAATACTGGATCCCCTATCTCTCCTAAATCGACTTCTGTTTCTTCTTCTATCACATCAGACAAATATTCACCCTCACCCTTTCAATGTATTCTTTCCGCCTATCTGCTCTGTTCTCTGCATTTAACAGTGGAATTCCCGTTGTACTCTTAATGTTACCATCGTTGATTTTAATGTCACCAAAGGTT
Source organism: Schistocerca nitens (assembly GCF_023898315.1). Classification (NCBI taxonomy): domain Eukaryota; kingdom Metazoa; phylum Arthropoda; class Insecta; order Orthoptera; family Acrididae; genus Schistocerca; species Schistocerca nitens. The sequence goes on from NC_064620.1 coordinate 444,164,827, forward strand.
GTTTTGACTTTCCTGTATGCTGAGTCTGTCCTTCCGACAATCATATCTTTTTCGATGTCTTCACATTTTTCCTGCAGCCATGTCCTCTTAGCTTCCCTGCACTTCCTATTTGTTTAATTCCTCAGCGACTTGTATTTCTGTATTCCTGATTTTCCCGGAACATGTTTCTACTTCCTCCTTTCATAAATCAACTGAAGTATTTCTTCTGTTACACATGGTTTCTTCGCATCTACCTTCTTTGTACCTATGTTTTCGTTCCCAACTTCTGTGATGGCCCTTTTTAGAGATGTCCATTCTTCCTCAACTGTGCTTCCTACTGCGCTATTCCTTATTGCTGTATCTATAGCGTTAGAGAACTTCAAACGTATCTCGTCATTCCTTAGTACTTCCGTATCCCACTTCTTTGCGTATTGATTCTTCCTGACTAATGTCTTGAAGTTCAACCTACTCTTCATCACTACTATATTGTGATCTGAGGCTATTTCTGCTCCTCGGTACGCTTTACAATCCAGTATCTGATTTCGGAATCTCTGTCTGACCACGGTGTAATCTAATTGAAATCTTCCCGTATCTCCCGGCCTTTTCCAAGTATAGCTCCTCCTCCTGTGATTCTTGAACAGGGTATTCGCTATTACTAGCTGAAACTTGTTACAGAACTCAATTAGTCTTTCTCCTCTTTCATTCCTTGTCCCAAGCCCATATTCTCCTGTAACCTTTTCTTCTACTCCTTCCCCTACAACTGCATTCAAGTCGCCCTTTAGATACTGCATTACCCTTTCAATATCCTCATACACTTTATCTGTTCATCTTCTGCTTGCGACGTCGGCATGTATACCTGAACTATCGTTGTCGGTGTTGGTCTGCTGTCGATTCTGATTAGAACAACCCGGTCACTGAACTGTTCACAGTAACATACCCTCTGCCCTACCTTCCTATTCATAACGAATCCTACACCTGTTATACCATTATCTGCTGCTGTTGATATTACCCGATACTCATCTGACCAGAAATCCTTGTCTTCCTTTCACTTCACTTCACTGACCCCCACTATATCTAGATTGAACCTTTGCATTTCCCTTTTCAGATTTTCTAGTTGCCCTACCACGTTCAAGCTTCTGACATTCCACGCCCCGACTCGTAGATCGTTATCCTTTCGTTGACTATTCAATCTTTTTCTCATGGTAACCTCCCCCTTGGCAGTCCCCTCCCGGAGATCCGAATGGGGGACTATTCCGGAATCTTTTGCCAATGGAGAGATCATCATGACACTTCTTCAGTTACAGGCCACATGTCCTATGGATACACGTTACGTGTCTTTAATGCAGTGGTTTCCATTGCCTTCTGCATCCTCATGTCGTTGATGCTTTACCCGTGGTCTAGGGGTAGCGTCTTTGATTCATTATCAAAACGTCTTCGGTCCCGGGTTGAAACCCCGCCACTCCATAAATTTTGATAAATAATCAGCATTGGCGGCCGAAGACTTCCGGCATAAGAAGTCAGCCTCATTCAGCCAACGGCCTTGTCAAAGATGGCGGAGAAGCGGATAGAGGTTCAGGGCACTCTCTTGTCCTAGGGGTGGGAAATTGCCCCTAAAGGCGGAACTCCTTCTATAGAAGATTAAATATTCCTTTTTTTGTAAACCCTCGTCGCCATTGTTTGTAAAGGCCTCGTCGCCACTGCAGTGGAGACCGAGTTGCCATTGTTGTTACAGTAGGCCGAGTTTGTGAGTTCGTGAAACGGCTTCTCGTACAGTACACCGCTAAACAATTTCTCCCTGGCAATATTACACTGCTATGCCACACGGTCAGGTAACTGGATAGGGTAACGAAGGTTCTACAACACTCGAATAGATTAGTAACAAAGTCACAAATGAGTTAAAACGATTACCTACCTTTGTGACTTGTCGTATATTGAGGTCTGCAACACTACATGTAACTTAACGCAAAAAAGACCCTCAAAGGCTAAGTGCAAATAACCGTAGGTAAACTTCACAGTACATAGCAAATGCAATTTCCAACAACCGTCTGTTCTCTAAACGTCGTTCCCTGTCTAAGTTAGCACAGCACGATGATCTATAGCCAAGTTGGCTAGAGCTGCTCTTCCATCTTCCGGGTAGGCTTCTGTCCGTTTTCGTCCGGTCATTGGTGAATTGTATTCGGTCGGCAGTGGGCTGAAGCGAAATAAATATCTTCATACTCATCGCCTCACGTGGGCCTGGTGGAACCTGCGCAAGTAGCGAGTCCCTATGGCACTGGCACCAGTTCGCATTTTTGTGTCTGTGGTGCTTTTTCTCTGGCTGTGTCTTGAGCGGACGACACAGCACCTTTAGACATTTCTTACTTTATAAGTGAATGTAAGGGACTGAACTATCTCACTGGCAGTATTCAAGATAAAGAACAACTGAATGTCATTTTAGAGTATCAAAAATGCCAAACAACAAGAAACACAGACTTACGTTGTTCTTGAAGTAGGAAATAAAACAGCTTACATTGTAAAATTTTGTGTAGCATGCCAAACTAAGAGGATGTTTGTTGAAGCCATATTAAAATTATAATTTTTCTACTATAAGCGTTTACTGGCATAAGTTTCATTCCATAGTCAATAAACATTAACTCAAAGGCAAAGAGAAAACGTTGTATGACATTTACTTGGTCAGAGACTAAGGACCATTAGCAGATCTCAGTTCAATGAACCCCCCCCCCCTCCCACGCCCAATCCGTCCTAGGTCTAAACCCCGAGAATCTGCATTTTATTGTTCATCAACTAAGTATCATATCTGACTTGAGTTAATTTTGTCATTTATTGTGGCTGTGGTATGCAGCGGGTAACGTGGCTTTCTACTACTTATCTTCATGTGTTCCATTACTTATTTTCCGTTCGCTAGTTTATTTTAATTTCGGATGTCAGTTTCTGTCGGGTATATTTTGGGATGTTGTATTCTGGATTAAGATTTGATCGTTGTGTATCTTTCTTGTCATCGTTTTACTATTGCATTATTAAGGCATCTCCGGAAACTAAGCACCGTTTTGGAAAAACTTATAACACATTTTTAAACCACATTTTTACAATAAGTAGTATTTCTTAAACGTTACCACCATTTCTCAGAGAGTTATTTTGGTGGGAAACCAACTTTTCTATGCCCTTTGAATAGATATATTCTGTCAGTGAAGACAGCTGCTACAGGTGGCGGAGTGTGGGTGTTGAACTGTGCGGTTATTGAGATAAAAATGATCTGTACTTTTAGTATGATCCTTGTGTTTGGGCAGAAATGGTTGTATTCCCTTAGATAAAGCCAGATAACCAAATTACATAGCGGCATCACATAACATGCTACAGCTTTTTCTGGTATATCACTTTTTTTGTAATTTTCTGTAGTACGAGCGAGCTTGAGATAAAGATCGAGCATGTGGTGACTGCACTCACGTTAGAAACACTGCTGCTTATGGCCGGCTCTGGGCGTCTCGCAGCAGACGGCAAAGCTAATTAAGCCTCGGATCGCTTCACGGCCGCGAGCGCTCGCTGTCGTCGAGAACAAATTTTTACTAACGAGCGGCAACTTTTCCCGGATTAATAATACAAAAACACGTCATGCTTTTGCTTCCTGGAATCTCGTTGGAACTGCCCGCAGCCTGCCAAAGCAAGACTCTCTACCGGAATGAGTTATACGTAAATGAACAAAAAATATATTCCGCAAAATTATTTTCCATTACCGGTGGAACATTTATTCGTACCATTAGCGTTTGGATTAAATTATGGCGAAGCGCTACTTGACAGACTAAAAAAAAATACTTGTGTTTAAATGCCACAGAGTTGCTGAAGAGATGGTTATTTGCATAGGCGAGGTGGGGTGAGATGGCTGCCACGCTCGGAATCTCGCGTGTGGAACGGAGCGGTGGGCCGAGAGCGCTTACGTTCCGATAGCCTCAGAGCCAAATGTACGCCTCACGACCGGCAGGAATGCTGTGGGGGTTGCCGGCATGCAGGCGCTGCCAAGCCCATCCGCCAACGGTCAGCGGTTCTATCAGTTTGCCCGCTACAAACTTCCCGTCGCCCACCTCGCTCACCCTGCCCACCCAACAAGCTACGTATTTCGATAGCCCTGTAAACGTGGAATCTCTTTCTCGTAAAGACAGATGTTATAATATAGAGTAAAGTCAGGACCTCAAAACCGTTGCAACTAGTGCATTAGTCAAACTCTAAATTATACAAAATCCAAGGTAATGTTCAAGGGAAAAATTTCGAAACATATTGAAATTCGATTAGGAGTGATAAAGGGTGTTAGACTCTCGCCCTTATTTTTCAACAGTGTCGTAGAAAGCTAAATCCAACAGAAAACAGATTTTAATCGACTCAATCAAATTATCCTAATATTTGTTCTTCCGCCGGCCGGGGTGGCCGTGCGGTTCTAGGCGCTATAGTCTGGAACCGCGCGACTGCTACGGTGGCGGGTTCGAATCCTGCCTCGGGCATGGAATTGTGTGATGTCCTTAGGTTAGTTAAGTTTAAGTAGTTCTAAGTTCTAGGGCACTGATGACCTCAGAAGTTAACTCCCATAGTACTCAGAGCCATTTGAACCATTCTTTCTTCCTAACTTTATTGAATCGATTAAAATTCGATTTCTGCTTGATTACGCTTTCTAAGATATACATGGAAAATTTGGCGAGAATTTAACACATTGTCTCACTCTTTTTTGGATTTCAAAGTGATCTGAAAATTTTCTCTTCAAATTACCTTACACTTCGTACGATTTAGTTTCGCTAATACTATAGACAGGCAGTTTAGCGTTTACAAAAGACTTGGGGATTATCAGTCAGGACATTCAACAGCACAAAAATAAATAAAAAGTTCTCGAAGAAACGTTAGAAAGATTAGATTGAGAAATATCACTTGAAAAACAAAATACATGTCTATTAACAAAATGACACTGAAAATGCTAAAAACTGTCCTAATATCCAGTGTTCCTCAGCTTCGGAGAGAGAGAGAGAGAGAGAGGGAGAGAGAGAGAGAGAGAGAGAGAGAGGACAGAACGGAAAATAATAAGGAAAATTCTAGGTACGAATTTTACGAAATAAGGACAGAGGCTAAGAGTAAATGAAGAAACTGAGCAGTATTTTCACATATAATTTGATATCGAAACACGCAATCAAATATTTTATGGAAATACTGAAAGGATCGAACCAAGCAGATAAACTAAGCATCTGTTGGGAAATCTACGGGATTTATAGCGAAGCTAAAATTGAAACAATAGAACGGATTGGTGCTCTCGCGAGCAGAAATATCAGAACTTGTTGTATCACACAGAAGAATTTTCCGGCAGATAATTGAGGCAGGGCAGTTTGTCCCGTAGAAAAATTCCATCAGATCTGAATAACTTGGTTTTATGAGCGGAAGAGAGTCCATTCTGAGAGCATGGACGTAATATGACACAAAGAAAAGAAAGAAGAAACAAGTCTCTAAAAAATATATGTTGTTGTGCATCGCGTGGTCTTAGTAAGGTCATTTGTGAATAAAATTAACAGTTTCAGCCCACAAGCTGAATGGTACTGGTAGTTCACGTACGTGGGTTCCGAGAGCTGTTCAAAATTCTGTTTGGAATATTTGGCACACAGAGCGTCTTTGATACGTGATCTCATGCATGTTATGTAACTCTTTGGTTATCAGAGGTTGTGTTAGCAGTAAATGATGTATCTGTCATTCTTCCGCGAATAATAGTTGGTGTTCGATGGACAAGTGGCACGGATGGCAAACGGTGGACAAAGGATGATTTTTCAGATGCATACTGGTGTACCTGAAGGTTTGGAACGACTTAATATGAACAGATTTCTTATTTGGTGCAAAGCCTAATTGTAGTAGCGGGTGGAGTAATTAAACTGTGTTCCGTAGTGCGGGCTGTATACATCGCAGGTCGCTGTCATGCTGCCCACGCAGGAGCCCCCGGAATACTGTTAGTTTAATTATACCACCCGGTCCTAACGCAAGCTGTTCTGTTCCATATTTAACCTTCCGCGAATTGTTGTAATGTAAAAGCTGAAATTCCGATCAACAGTCGATACTTTGGTATCCACTTCAAAACTATCAACCATGTGTTCGGAGTGCTAATAAAGTATTTTTCACCTTCCACCTCTAAACGTATATCGCAGCAAGTAAAGCAAAAATATAAATATAATTCAAATACCCACTTTTTGTTGTTTTTGTTTTGTTTTGTGTGAATTCGTTACATTGCGTGTAACAGTGCCTCAAGGCCACTATAGTTCTCATGTTACTGTAATATAGTTTCTGTGTAGCTAAGAATCTTAATGTACCTTCAGTTTAAGCCAAATCATTTCATTTACTTGCTCTCAGTTCGTCAAGTTTTCTTCTTAGTGTTCGGAAGTATAAAATGAACGTAATATTGCTGTCACGCATTTGCACTGTTGCATGGTCAGCTAGCAGTACTCCTTACCAACAGTTCCAGAAAGCAGTGTCCTGAATTTCTTGCGTACTTGCTGTCCAGTCATTTCTTTGAGGGACGTGCGGCTCAGGGGTTTACAGTATTTCAGGCAGTAAAGCAGAGTAGATCAGAGCAGCGTCTTCTATCGCGCAGGTAATAATAAGCTGTAACTCCAAGGCGAATTGTTATGCTCTGTAATTAAGAAGATTGATTATCATACTATATGGAGGTTGTATTTTAAAACAGCAGACAGATTTAAGTTGTAAGAGTTAACACTCCTACATTTTGATTTTTAATGTGAAAGTCATTCAGTGGACATCAAATAGTTACTCTATGTGCTCAGTTATTGATGACTGTAGTTTAACAGATCCGTGTTTTAACGTAATTAACTTTCACATACTGGACGAAGAAATTCTATGCTGCATAGTAATATCTCCAGAGTATGATTGTCATGTATGAGAGTAAGGCAATAATGATCTCTAATGAGCTTCCATGTAATTTGTTTGGCGTTATTAAGCTTCTTTTCGAGAACATCAGATTAAATCTTTGAATGACAGATTTGGGAAATTCAGCATTATTCCACGTTTTACAATTTACACTGTCGCGGGGCATACTCTCAGTAGCAAAGCTATAGCACTCCTTGCCCCTTGTACAGAGAAGTACATAGAAATGTTATATAGAGAGAAGAGAAGAATGAAAGATTAACATTACTCTAAAACTCCGTATGAAGAGGCCTCGGAAGGTCTCCGTCTGAAGAGGCCTCGGAAGTTCCAACGATGCCGACCGACCGCCGTGTCTTCCTCAGTTAACAGGTTTCACCGGATGCGGATATGGAGGGGCTTATGGTCAGCACAACGCTCTCCTGGCTGTTGTCAGTTTTCATGACCAGGGTCGCTACTTCTCAGTCGAGTAGCTCCTCAATTGCCCTCACAAGGGACGAGCACACCCCGCATGCCAACAGCGCCCGACAGATCCAGGCGGTCACCCATCCTAGTGCTAGCCAAGCCCAACAGAGCTTAACTTCAGTGATTTGATGGGAACCGGTGTTGCCACTGCGACAAGGTCGTTCACCAACAGCTATACAATAGTTATTATAAGGATTACACCAAAGCCGGGATTTTCAAAGGGTGCACTTCTACACTTCAATTAGCAGGTATCACAAATAGGTTGTGTCACACAGTTTTCAAAGAAAGCTCACACACAGGAGTTTCATTGTCAACTCTGAGATCACTGTTGTCCCTTCCTCCACCTCTAGAAAGAGTATAGGATGTGGAAAACTTGGGACCCGGGGAAGAACATTGAAGAGTTGGTCGTGTCAGCTGTAGACAGAACACGAATCGCTGGGAAACGCCATCCACAGCAGGGAAATTATCTATCGGGCATCGTACGATGGTCGAAGCGGTAGGAAGATGGTTAGGAAGTGGAAAGGTACTGGGACCAGAAAATAAATACTTGAACTGCAATTTGTTACCAAAAAGTGTTGAACTCTTTACAATGAGAAAATACACATTTAAATACAATCCTTGAAACGCAGGGGGGTAAGACGAGCATTAAAAAATAATAAAGATCGTCCCACGTTGGTTGGCCAAAATGAAATTATCAAAATAATTCAAGTACTAAGCAGTTGCAACCAATTTATTAATTGCCATATGACGTTGCCTGTTAATTGACAATTCAAGAAAATTAACTGATCATGCATAGAAGTATACTTAGTAACTACACAAATGGCGTAAAGCTCAATGGGAAATGTTTTCCAAGGCAAAGACATTTCAAGTAATACCATTTTACATACAATTTTTATTATGGAACACCATGCCTCGGCCATAAACAGACATTTACGGCAACACCGTCCTATCTTAAGTGGACAGAATTTCACTAGCGGAACTTTAGAAGCATTAACGATAGACACAGGATAACTGAATTAATGGCTGGAGACAATGCAACAAACTTTACAACTGGTAAAGGCACTTCAAGATAATTAGTACCTTCTTTGAAGGATCTTAAGCTTATGTCTGGACACACCTCCACAAGCATGCAGATTATCAGGTTTATAAATACAGATTTATTCTGGAATGACCAATGAAAACATCTGGTTAAACTTTTACTAAAAAGGCCCCCTAGACGGTGTTGCTTAAATTTACTTAAGCGGGATTTAAAAGAAATCAGTTGTATTAATTCATACAGAATTGGAATATAAGACACCAAAACAAAGAGAACACTTAATCCAGAGGTTACAGGAAGGCAAACAGCAGCAATAGCGACAGATGGAATCAGCTACGCCCGGCGGGCAAGAAAGGTAAATAAACAAATCATATGATAACTGCCACACGTGCAGCTAGTTCTGAAAACAGCAATTGACAAGTAATGTGGGCTCACTAGAATCAGATAGACAGCTGCCTTACCAAAATACACACTTTTCAACATATACAGTGAACTGACAAAGTTATTTGGCAATTCCACAGGACAAACTAAAGTATACAACGGGGCCCCTTTCTGATGTTACTCTGATAAAGCTAATCTGTCCTGTAGCACACACCTACAAACAGTGTCAAACACTATTCCAATAACAAAAAAAATTACCAAAGCACAGAAAAAAGTTGGTAAGAACTGAAAGCGTTAAACAGTATTACAATAAAACAGCAATAAATTAAAGTAGATAAATGAATAGATGATATGCCATTAAGGTAGCTTACCATTAACAGTAAGTGCGTTAAACAGAACTTTATTAAAATACAAGACATCAATGAATCAAAAGGAGTTGGCGAGCATTGAAAAGATAATGTGCCGTACTTATGCCTTACTGTTAAACATAACAGTAATTGTGTTAATCACTATTCCAATAAAATACAACAGTCAATTAAAAAAAGCTGAGGGGCACAGAATGAATAGTGTGACACACAGGTAACTTACAGAGCGATCTGACAGAAAGCACGGCTTACGCAGGCAAACAACCCAGCCCAAATACTCTGCAATTTGGCGAGTAGATAATAAAAATGAAGTCTAATATAAATTCGAAAGGAATCGTGATTACGTGCCAAGAAGATCGCCCTAAATACAACCTATTAGTAAACCATAAACGAACGCCTCTAGCTTACAAAAGCGAGCCGGACGGACGACCAGAAACACCAGCTAGGCCATAAGGAACCGGGATGGCGTGGCTCACACATCGGCTACTAACAAAATAGCAGCCGGCTTGGGTGGCCGAGCGGCTCTAGGCGCTACAGTCTGGAACCGCGCGACCGCTACGAACGCAGGTTCGAATCCTGCCTCGGGCATGGATGTGTGTGATGTCCTTAGGTTAGTTAGGTTTAAGTAGTTCTAAGTTCTAGGGGACTGACAACCTCAGAAGTTAAGTCCCATAGTGCTCAGAGCCATTTGAACCATTTTTGAACAAAATAGCTGCCTGTTACAAAAGGCCTTACTATGTAAACTATGTGTTCATGGCTGAAAATGATTCACGAGTTCGTGGCGCCCTCCATCGATAATGCTGGAATTCAGTATGGTGTTGACCAACCCTTAGCCTTGAAGACAGCTTCCACTCCCGTAGGCATACGTTCAACCAGGTGCTGGAAGGTTTCTTGGGGAAAGGCAGCCCATTCTTCCCAGAGTGCTGCACTGAGGAGAGGTATTGTTGTCAGTCGGTGAGTCTTGGCACGAAGTCGGCGTTCCAAAACATCCGAGAGGTGTCTTGAGGATTCAGGTCAGAACTCTGTGCAGCCCACGCCATTACAAGGATGTTATTGTCGAGTAACCACTCCGCCGCAGGCCGTAAATTATGAACAGCGGCTCGATCGTGTTGAAAGATGCAATCGCCATCCCCGAATTGCTCTTCAGTCACGGGATGCAAGAACATGCTTAAAACATCAATGTAGGCCTGTGCTGCGATAATGCCAAGCAAAACAAGGGGTGCAAGCCCCCTCCGTGAAAAAATCGACCGAAGCATAACACCACCGCCTTCGAATTTTACTGTTGGCAATACACACGCCGGCAGATGACGTTCACAGGGCATTCGCCATTCCCACACACTGCCATCGGATCGTCACATTGTGTACCGTGATATGTCACTCCACAAAACTGTTCAGCCATCCAATGTTTACGCTCCTTACACCAAGCAAGGCGTCGTTTGGCATTTATCGGAGTGATGTTTGGCTTATGAGCAGCCGCTCGACCATGAAATCCGTTTTCTCACCTCCTGCCAAACTGTCATAGCACTTACAGTGGACCCTGATGCAGTTTGGAATTCCTGTGTTATAGTCTGGACAGATGTCTGCCTATTACACACTACGACCCTCTTCAACTTTAGGCGGTCCCTGTCAGTCAACAGACGAGGTTGGCCAGTACGCCTTTGTACTGTGCGTGTCCCTTCACGTTTAGACTTCACTATCACATCAAAAACAGTGGACCTAGGGATGTTTAGGAGTGTGGAAATCTCGCGTACAGACGTACGATACAAGTGACACACAATCACCCGACCACGTTCCAAGTCTGTGAGTTCCGCGAGCGCCCCATTCTGCTCTCTCACGATGTTTGGCGGTAGGTGGTAGCACAATGCACCTGATATGAAAAACATATCTTTTTGGAGATGTCCAGATACTTTTTATCACATAGTGTATTTCACAATATGGGTACGCAACGGTTACCCGAGTAGGCGAGTAACTGGCAGCAGCATGGCGGCGCTAATATCACTTCACAGACCAAGCCGCCGCCTTCCAGCTATGTTCAGCCTATTAGACTGTGCAAACGCTAATAGGTATACCCAGGCCTCCAACTACCCACACCGCTGCCAGCAAGTCACTTCCCTTAGGCTAGCTGAGCATGCCCCTGTGTCAATGACCGCAGCTGCTTACGCTTCCTCTTGCGAGGACGCGTCCTCTAGTACCCCAGCAGTGGCCCAGAGAGAAATACACGACAGATACAATCTATACTAGAGTATCCGGAGCAGTGATACAATATAAATCACTTAAAGAAAGAGAAACTTCCACTCCAAGCAGTATATGCGAATTAGGATCTTTTAAGACTACCCTGAGGCAATAACTTCATACTTAATTACTATATACAACCGCTCCTCAACAAAAGATCTAAATCCAGACTGGGACGCTGGACAGGTCACACCAATATTCAAGAAAGACAATACAGGTAATCCACTAAATTACAAGCCTGTATCATTAAGCGTGGACCTTGCCGTTGGTGGGGAGGCCTGCGTGCCTCTGGGATACAGATGGCCGTACCGTAGGTGCAACCACAACGGAGGAGTATCTGTTGAGAGACCAGACAAACGTGTGGTTCCTGAAGAAGGGCAGCAGCCTTTTCAGTAGTTGAAGGCCAACAGTCTGGATGATTGATCTGGCCTTGCAACACTAACCAAAATGGCCTTGCTGTGCTGGTACTGCGAACGGCTGAAAGCAAGGGGAAACTACAGCCGTAATTTTTCCCGAGGGCATGCAGCTTTACTGTATGGTTAAATGATGATGGTGTCCTCTTGGGTAAAATATTCCGGAGGTAAAATAGTCCCCCATTCGGATCTCCGGATCTCCGGATCTTAGAAGGACGTCGTTATCAGGAGAAAGAAAACTGGCGTTCTACGGATTGGAGCCTGGAATGTCCGATCCCTTAATCAGGCAGGTAGGTTAGAAAATTTAAAAAGGGAAATGGATAGGTTGAAGTTAGATATAGTGGGAATTCGTGAAGTTCGGTGGCAGGAGAATCAAGACTTTTGGTCAGGTGAATACAGGGTTATAAATACAAAATCAAATAGTGGTAATGCAGGGGTAGGTTTAATAATGAATAAAAAAAAATAGGAGTGCGGGTAAGCTACTACCAACAGCATAGTGAACGCATTATTGCGGCCAAGATAGACACGAAGTCCATGCCTACTACAGTAGTACAAGTTTATATGCCAACTAGCTCTGCAGATGAAGAAATTGATGAAATGTATGAAGAGATAAAAGAAATTATTCAGGTAGTGAAGGGAGACGAAAATTTAATAGTCATGGGTGACTGGAATTCGAGAGTAGGAAAAGGGAGAGAAGGAAACATAGTGGGTGAATATGGATTGGCGGAGAGAAATGAAAGCGGAAGCCGTCTGGTAGAATTTTGCACAGAGCATAACTTAATCATAGCTAACACTTGGTTCAAGAATCATAAAAGAAGGTTGTATACATGGAAGAATCCTGGAGATACTAGAAGGTATCAGATAGACTATATAATTGTAAGACAGAGATTTAGGAACGAGGTTTTAAACTGTAAGACATTTCCAGGGGCAGATGTGGACTGACCACAATCTATTGGTTATGAACTGTAGATTAAAACTGAAGAAACTGCAAAAAGGTGGGAATTTAAGGAGATGGGACCTTGATAAACTGACTAATCCAGAGGTTGTACAGAGTTTCAGGGAGAGCATAAGGGAACAATTGACAGGAATGGGGGAAAGAAATACAGCTGAAGAAGAATGGGTAGCTCTGAGGGTGAAGTAGTGAAGGCAGCAGAGGATCAAGTAGGTAAAAAGACGAGGGCTAGTAGATATCCTTGGGTAACAGAAGAAATATTGAATTTAATTGATGAAAGGAGAAAATATAAAAATGCAGTAAATGAAGCAGGCAGAAGGGAATACAAACGTCTCCAAAATGAGATCGACAGGAAGTGCAAAATGGATAAGCATGGATGGCTAGAGGACAACTGTAATGATGTAGAGGCTTATCTCGCTAGTGGTAACATAGATACTGCCTACAGGAAAATTAAAGAGACCTTTGGAGAAAAGAGAACCACTTGTATGAATATCAAGAGTTCAAATGGAAACCCACTTCTAAGCAAAGAAGGGAAAGCAGAAAGGTGGGAGGAGTATATAGAGGGTTTATACAAGGCGATGCACTTGAGGACAATATTATGGAAATGGAAGAGGATGTAGATGAAGATGAAATGGGAGATACGATACTGCGTGAAGAGTTTGACAGAGCACTGAAAGACTTAAGTCGAAACAAGGCCCCGGGAGTAGACAACTTTCCATTGGAACTACTGACGGCCTTGGGAGAGCCAGTCCTGACAAAACTCTACCATCTGGTGAGCAAGATGTATGATACAGGCGAAATACCCTCAGACTTCAAGAAGAATATAATAATTCCAATCCTAAAGAAAGCACGTGTTGACAGATGTGAAAATTGCCGAACTATCAGTTTAATAAGTCACAGCTGCAAAATACTAAAGCGAATACTTTACAGACGAATGGAAAAACTGGTAGAAGCCGACCTCGGGGAAGATCAGTCTGGATTCCGAAGAAATGTTGGAACACGTGAGGCAATACTGACCCTACGACTTATCTTAGAAAATAGATTAAGGAAAGGCAAACCCACAATTCTAGCATTTGTAGACTTAGAGAAAGCTTTTGACAATGTTGACTGGAATACTCTCTTTCAAATTCTAAAGGTGGCAGGGGTAAAATACAGGGAGCGAAAGGCTATTTACAATTTGTACAGAAATCAGGTGGCAATTATAAGAGTTGAGAGGCATGAAAGGGAAGCAGTGGTTGGGAAGGGAGTGAGACAGGGTTGTAGCCAGTCCCCGATATTATTCAATCTGTATATTGAGCAAGGAGTAAAGGAAACAAAAGAAAAGTTCGGAGTAGGTATTAAAGTCCATGGAGAAGAAATAAAAACGGTGAGGTTCGCCGATGACATTGTAATTCTGTCAGAGACAGCAAAGGACTTGGAAGAGCAGTTGAACGGAATGGACAGTGTCTTGAAAGGAGGATACAAGATGAACATCAATAAAAGCAAAACGAGGATAATGGAATGTAGTCGAATTAAGTCGGGTGATGCTGAGGGAATTAGATTAGGAAATGAGACACTTAAAGTAGTAAAAGAGTTTTGCTATTTGGGGAGCAAAATAACTGATGATGGTCGAAGTAGAGAGGATATAAAATGTAGACTGGCAATTGCAAGGAAAGCGTTTCTGAAGAAGAAAAATTTGTATAGATTTAAGTGTCAGGAAGTCGTTTCTGAAAGTATTTGTATGGAGTGTAGCCATGTATGGAATTGAAACATGGACGATAAATAGTTTGGACAAGAAGAGAATAGAAGCTTTCGAAATGTGGTGCTACAGAAGAATGCTGAAGATTAGATGGGTAGATCACGTAACTAAAGAGGAGGTATTGAATAGAATTGGGGAGAAGAGGAGCTTCTGGCACAACTTGACTAGAAGAAGGGATCGGTTCGTAGGACATGTTCTGAGACATCGAGGGATCACAAATTTAGCATTGGAGGACAGCTTGGAAGGTAAAAATCGTAGAGGGAGACCAAGAGATGAATACACTAAGCAGATTCAGAAGGATGTAGGTTGCAGTAAGTACTGGGAGATGAAGAAGCTTGCACAGGATAGAGTAGCATGGAGAGCTGCATCAAACCAGTCTCAGGACTGAAGACAACAACAACAACAATATCATTAACACCGATATGAAGCAGGATTTTGGCCACATTTTGTCTTTTAACATCATGAGTCACCTCGAAAAGAACGGTCTACTGACACATAGTCAACAGGGATTTAGAAAACATCGTTTTTGTGGAACACTACTAGCTCTTTACTCACAAGAAGTGTTGAGTGCCATCGATAAAGGATTTAAAATTTATTCCGTATTTTTAGATTTCCAGGACATTGCGTGCTTGTGGAATTCCGTTTCAATTACGTGACTGGACTCGTGACTTCCTGTCAGATAGGTCACAGTTCGTAGTAGCTGACGGAAAGTCATAGAGTAAAACATAAGTGATTTCTGGCGTTCCCAAGGTAGTGTTACAGGCCCTCTGCTGTTCCTTATCTATGTAAACTATTTGGGTGACAATCTAAGTAGCCGTCTTAAGTTTTTTGCAGGTGATTCTGTCGTTTATCGTCTAGTAAAGTCATCAGAAGATCAAAACAACTTGAAAATGATTTAGATAAAATACCTTTATGGTGCGAGGATTGGAAACTGACCCTACATAATGAAAAGTGTGATGTCATTCACATGAGTGCTAAAAGGTATCCGTTAAGCCGTTTACAGGATAAATCAATCAGATCTAAAGACCATAAATTCTACTAAATGCCAGTTAGTAACAATTACGAAGAGTATAAATTGGAGCCGGCCGAGGCGGCCGAGCGGTTCTAGGCGCTCCAGTCATGAACCGCGCGACTGCTATGGTCGAAGGTTCGAATCCTGCCTCGGGCATGGATGTGTGTGATGTCCTTAGGTTAGTTAGGTTTAAGTAGTTCTAAGTTCTAGGGGACTGATGACCTCAGAAGTTAAGTCCAATAGTGTTCAGAGCCATTTGAACCATTTTTTTTAAATTGGAAAGAACACACAGAAAGGCCGGCCGAAGTGGCCGTGCGGTTAAAGGCGCTGCAGTCTGGAACCGCAAGACCGCTACGGTCGCAGGTTCGAATCCTGCCTCGGGCATGGATGTTTGTGATGTCCTTAGGTTAGTTAGGTTTAACTAGTTCTAAGTTCTAGGGGACTAATGACCTCAGCAGTTGAGTCCCATAGTGCTCAGAGCCATTTGAACACACAGAAAACATTTTGGAGAAGGCGAACCAAAGAGAGTGTTCTGTTGATAGAACACTTAGAATATGCAACAGATCTACTAAAGAGATTGCCTACACTACGCTTGTCTGTTCTCTTTGGAGTACCAAATTGGATTGACGGACTACATCGAGAAAGTTAAACGAAGGCAAGCACGTTTTGTACTATGGACAAATTGAGCAGGAAATGTCACGGATATGAAACAGGATATGGGGTGGAAAAACAAAGGCGGTTCTAGTCGTGGCTGCCACTTCTCATGAAATTTCAATTATTCCACAGAATGTGAA
Source organism: Schistocerca nitens (assembly GCF_023898315.1). Lineage (NCBI taxonomy): Eukaryota > Metazoa > Arthropoda > Insecta > Orthoptera > Acrididae > Schistocerca > Schistocerca nitens. Next base: position 444,181,085 of record NC_064620.1, read on the forward strand.
AATATTTTGCTGACGCCGATCTACATAGGAAGAAACTATCATCATCATAAAATAAGGGAAACAGAGCTCGCACAGGAAGATATAGGTGTTCGTTCCTTCCACGCGCTGTCCAGAGTGGAATAATAGAGAATTATATTTCAAGGCGGTCTGATGAACCCCCTGCCAGACACTGAAGTGTGACTAGCAGAATATCCATGTAGACGTAGATGTGGATGTAGATGTAGAGCACCAAGGATATTACACACGCACGGCACAGTGGTCTTGCCACTCTGCTGGCAGTGGGACGAGAGTAACGGTAAACGAATGTGTCATGCACGTATGCGCGTTACGAGTACCGAAGTCTTAGCAGCAGACGGTCTTAGCAGCAGATATAAGACGCCTCATTGTTGGTGTAATAAAGGATGCCGTGTTGACAGTTCAGGCTGTAATGTCAGAGTCAGCAGACATTGTAACAATATATTGTGTTTTCTCGTGGTGGAAGTAAGGTATCTGAAGTATCTATATTCTGCAAAGGGAAGCCATAAATTCCTGCGGGATGAACGTCCCTCAATCGATACCTTCCCAATAATTACTACCCTAACAGCCAAGGAGAATCGCCAATTTCAGTGTACTTCTCGCACACTAGAGCGGCTATTATTGTGAAAAAATCGTATTGAATTTTATCACACGGTGGGAAATTAAAGCTCTGCCTATTGCTTTGTCTTTGCTTACTCTATGAAAGTTTTATCGCCCACGATATAGCACGCAGCCAACATTTTATGGATGTTAAGATACAGTGCTGCGCCAAAGCGTGTCGCTCAATCACCGGAACTCAAAAAAACTGCCATTATGATTGGCATGCTCCCGACAATTCCGTGTTAGGTTTCAGGAGATATGAAGCACTGGACGGCTAAGCACAGGTCGCGGAGTTTCCTTAAGCAGCAGGACAGTGATTTGTGGGTGCGGTGCTGGCAGGAAATAGCATGCCAGACGTATACTATCGGGTTCAGATCAAGTGAATTTGGTAGCCAAGACATAAAATAGGGTTATTGTGCTGCTTAAAGTACTGAGCAGGATTCTGGTACTGTGATATCGACAGTTGTCCAGCAGAAAGATGTCGTTGCCTTGGTGGAAAACGTCAGGCATGAAGGGATGCTGGTGTATACTTCACAACCGTCATGGTGTCTTTACTTAATTAAAAAGGACATATGGAAGTGCAGAAGAATGTCCCTCGTAGCGTAATACTGGCCCACGTGGAGCAGTGCATTTTTCGAGTGACCATTAACCTAGACGACGACGTGTCCGGAAAGGACTATCTCGTGTTACAAAAACATAATTCATCCGACCATATAACACATTTCCATTAATCCACTTCGCTATGTCGATAATCTCGTGTAAACTGCAATCGTAACTGAATGTTGGGTCAACATGGAACTATGGGGATGTCGCCTGCTTTAGAGCACTGTGTTCAATAATTTGTGACAAAAGGAGTTATCAAAAACACTTATAACCGCACTAAAGCTTTACTTCATCATCAGATCTACCACAGATTCTGGGCTCATCTTGCTTTACAAAGCGAACCAACGTTTACCCTCTACATTCTGTGATGCTGACGTCCAAAAACGTCGATTAACAACCGCTTCCCATAGATACTCCTGACAGTAGCATGCAAACAGTTAACAAGCAGCACCGGTACCAGTGCGTAGCGGATGACCATAAAAATCTGCTCTTTGTCAAGGGTCTTACATCATTGCCCCTGTTGTCACTAGACTGATTAATATCTCCTTACCTCACCAAGTGCCGGCATTCAGTCTCGCTACAAGCAGTGGTTACAATGGCTTGGCTTGTCAGAGTACACTGATCAGCTAGAAAACTATGTCCACCGAATGCTATCGATATAAACCTGTCCAGGCGATAGCAGTGTTACCTGGAGAGGTATAGTTAGACACACGTACGGCGTATGTAGAATACTACGAGTAAAATGCCGTGGCCGCTGGATGCGTAATCGGCTGTGGAAGCATGGTGACGGCAGCAAGGGGGGGGGGGGGGCTCAGAGCGCTGAGGGGAAATGCCAAGTGGTGGAGGGGAGGTTCCACTGTAAACTGAAGCCTACACTCACTTGTTTTGTAAATATTAAGTAAGGCATCTCTACACCCACACCCACACTATGACTTTTCAAAAGATGTACTGTCCCCTTTGCTTTCATTACTGTCTAAAATCAATTCTGCCGAAAATGAAGCGTTTTATTTTCGCATGGCCTGTTGACCATTTGTAACTTTCACGCCCACACCATGACTTTTCAAAAGATGTACTGTCCCCTCTGCTTTCATTACTGCCTAAAATCAATTCTGCCGAAAAAGAGGCGTTCTATTTTCGCCTGGCCTGTTAACCATTAGTAACTTTCATTACTGCCTAAAATCAATTCTGCCGAAAAACAGGCGTTCTATTTTCGCCTGGCCTGTTAACCATTAGTAACTTTCAGAGAAGTGTCTTAAGTGGCGAATTTGAGTACAAACAACACGTTTGCTGTTTGCCATGTCAAAATGCTCCTTCTTCAACCAGTAGAGTATACACTGTCTCACCTTACTAACATGACGTGCAAACACAACTGCGGGAGAATTCTGAAACGTTGGTTTATTAAGTTTATTAACTTAACTGAGGAAAACTGAAGACAGTAGCTTATGAAAAAGCATATACTCGGTACACGAAACGTGTAATGCCTTAACATATGTTGTTCCAAAACCCATAGCGATTCTCAATTCACCAGCCATCGATGGACCTTAAAAATTACATTATTTTACCGAAAAAGTCGGTAGTTATTGGAGTAATGAAGTTTTACATAATAACGATATGATAAAATCCTCTCCTCTTTGCATGCTATCATTTGCAAAATCTCATTTAGATATCTGAAATACTTTATGGAACATGAGGAATATTGTGGATATTCCACTCTGGCTTTATCACTGGCGCGGAGCGATCGCAAATGAATGTGCTACATCAGATCAAGAAAAATTCAGCACCTTAGCTAATTTCATCCACAACATCGTGTTATGTCATATGCACCAAACACAAAATCATAGCGACCTCTATTTTTCATTGCAATCTTTTCCGAATTTTGCGGTGTCTAACTTACAAATAAATATCACATAACTACGACCATTAACAAAGCACATCATCGTGAACCTGACATATAAAGCCGCAAGTAAAACAAAGTTAAACTCTTTTAGTGAATAGTTTCTGTGTAATCGTTTGAGAAAGTCTTCAGGATCTGTCATCTCTGACTGGCCGAAAGGTGGAAAACACTTATAGTCTTCCCTTTCCGAAAAAACGGATGAACTCGCCCAGCGCTTTGGACGAAAACTGGTCACTGTACATCGACCACCGTATCCTGCGCAAGCTATAACAGTGAGTGTGCTGTCTGTGTGTAGCATGGGTAAAGCGCACGATCTGTCCAAGTTTCACCGAGGTGAGTGACTTCAACACGTAGCGAAACCCAGGTGAAACTACGTCCAGATGTCGTGGGGTTGGATGGCCAACCATCATCATAGATGCCGAACGCCGTAGCTTGGGGAGACTGGTAAAACAAGACAGGCGTCGAATTGTCGCAGAACTAACGTCAATGATAGTGAAAGTACAAGTATTTCTAAGCACACAGTGCGCTGAACATCACTAATGAGGCCCGCAGTCGAGACCCATGCTTGTGCCACTGTTAACACCACAACATCGGCAAGTATGACTGAAATGAGCTTGTGACCATCGGCACTGGAATTTGGCACAGTGGCAGAGCTTTGCGTGGTGTGATGAACCCCGATACCTTCTTCATCATGCCGATGGGAGGGCACGAATCCATCGTTTCTAGGGGAACAGCTCCTTGACATGGGTAATACAGGACAGAGACAAGATGGCATCGACCCTATTAAGCTCTAAGGAGCATTCACGTTGGCATCCATGGTTCCAGTGGAGTTCGTGTAAGGCACCATAACGGCCAACACTGGTTGCAGATCACGTACATCCCTGCATGATGATCATCTTCCTCGAAGGCAGTGCCATTTTTCAATAAGACAATGCGCCTTGTCACAAGGCCAGGAGTGTGAGTCGGTGGATCGAGGAAGACAGTAACGAGTTCTAATAGATGTTCTGCGCTAGCTTGCCAGATCTGAACACGATCGAACATGTCTCGGATGTGATTGAACATGACATTACAGCCCCCCTCCCCTCCATTGGATTTACTGAAATTCGGTAACCTGTGTGTGCAGATGTGCTGCCAATTCCTTCCAGTGACGTACCAAGGACTCATTGGTTCCATGCCACGAAGCATCGCCGCTGTTACCCGTGACAACGGTGGCCACACCGGCTATTAGGTACGTGGTTATAATGTTCTGGGCGGTCGGTATATATTACGCCCCCGAACGAATTGTATCTGCTCTTATGAAGCAGCCATAAATGCAATAACAACTATACTACTGGCCATTAAAATTGTTACTCCACGAAGGTGACGTGCTACAGACGCGAAATTTAACCGACAGGAAGAAGATACTGCGATATGCAAATAAGTAGCTTTTCAGAGGATTCACACAAGGATGGCGCCGGTGGCGACACATACAACGTGCTGACATGAGGAAAGTTTCCAACCGATTTCTCATACACAAACAGCAGTTGACCGGCGTTGCCTGGTGAAACGTTATTGTGGTGCCTCGTGTAAGGAGGAGAAATGCGTACCATCAAGTTTCCGAGTTTGATAAAGGTCGGATTGTAGCCTATCGCGATTGCGGTATATCGTATTGCGACACAGCTGCTCGCGTTGGTCGAGATCCAATGCCTGTTAGCAGAATATGGAATCAGTGGGTTCACGAGGGTAATGCGGAACGCCGTGCTGGATCCCAACGGCCTCGTATCACTAGCAGTCGAGATGACAGGCTGTAACGGATCGTGCAGCCACGTCTCGATCCCTGAGTCAACAGATAATGACGTTTGCAAGACAACCATCTGCACGAATAGTTCGACGATGTTTGCAGCAGCATGGACTATCAGCTCGGAGAACATGGCTGCGGTTACCCTTGACGCTTCATCACAGACAGGAGCGCCTGCGATGGTGTACTCAACGACGAACCTGGGTGCACGAATGGCAAAACGTCATTTTTTCAGATGAAACCAGGTTCTGCTTACAGCCTCATGATGGTCGCATCCGTGTTTGGCGACATCACGGTGAACGCACATTGGAAGCGTATATTCCTCATCGCCATACTGGCGTATCACCCGGCGTGATGGTATGTGGTGCCATTGGTTACACGTCTCGGTCACCTCTTGTTCTCATCGACGGAACTTTGAACAGTGGACGTTACATTTCAGATGTGTTACGACCCGTGGCTCTAACCTTCATTCGATCTCTGCGAAACCCTACTTTTCAGCAGGACAATGCACGACCGCATGTTGCAGGTCCTGTACGGGCGTTTCTGGATACAGAAAATGTTCGACTGCTGCCCTGGGCAGCACATTAACCAGATCTCTCACCAATTGAAAACGTCTGGTCAATGGTGGGCGAGCAACTGGCCGTCACAACACGCCAGTCACTACTCTTGATGAACTGTGGTATCGTGTTGAAGCTGCATGGGCAGCTGTACCTGTACACGCCATCCAAGTTCTGCTTGACGCAATGCCCAGGCGTATCAAGGCCGTTATTACGGCCGGAGGTGGTTGTTCTGGGTACTGATTTCTCAAGATCAATGACCCCAATTGCGTGAAAATGTAATTACATATCAGTTCTAGTATAATATATTTGTCAAGTGAATACCTGTTTATCATCTGCATTTCTTCTTGGTATAGCAATTTTAATGGCCAGTAGTGTAACAGAATCGAAATCCCTCTAAAAATCTCTTCCAGTTAATACTGCAAGGGCATGCTGAAATGTAACGCAGCAGAAATTCTTATTCCGATCTCAATACAGCTTGAGGTATTACGGCCCAGGCATGCTGTTCGGTAGGCTTTCCCGCTGTTTTGCTAGAGGACTCTGAATAGTAGCGTGTAACTTGATGGTTTGATGCGTGAGCTGCAACAATCGAGTTTCGAACCGAAGCAGACGCACCTCTAATTCAAATCCGTAAAGGAATGAAAGCTACGAACGGTGATGAGTGTATTGACAACAGTAAAGTGCCATGCTGTGTTGGAAAATGGAAATGCCATGTGGCTAGGGCCTCCCGTAGGGTAGACCGTTTAAAAATGGTTCAAATGGGTCTGAGCACTATGGGACTTAACTTCTAAGGTCATCAGTCCCCTAGAACTTAGAACTACTTAAACTTTTCTAACCTAAGGACATCACACACATCCATGCCCGGGGCAGGATTCGAACCTGCCACCGTAGCGGTAGACCGTTCGCCTGGTGCAAGTCTTTCGAGTTGACGCCACTTCGGTGACTTGCGTGTCAATGCGGATGAAATGATGATAATAAGGACAACACAACATCCAGTCCGGGAGCGGAGAAAATCTCCGACCCAGCTGGAAATCGAATCCGGGCCGTTAGGTACGACATTCCGTCGCGCTGATCACTCAGCTACCAGGGGCGGACGACGCTGTGTTGATCGTACTCGTAAAGAAGCAAATGGTGGTGCTAACTTCAACATATGTGATAAAGTTCGAAGTGTTTGCAAAACTTAAAGGACACGCTCAAGGACTTCGTTTTGATAATGAAGATGCAGTGGAAGCGGAAGTGCGGTTGTGACGCCATCAACAAACTGAAACTTTAAATACGAACGGTATCGACACCCTAGTCTCTCGTTGGAAGAAATGTGTTCGTCGACAGAGTGAGTATGTTGAGAAATGAAGCTTAAAGACTTAGACTGTTAATAAAGTCTGTTTTTTTTTGCAAGGCTTTAAGTGATGTCACATATAAATTTCTGAAGCATTACTTCCCAGCATGGCCTCGTACTTTCTACAGCAAAAGAGAGTTGTGTAATGAACTAAATTCCTCGCGCATAACGTTTGCCTTTAGCGCCAACACAGACGCAACGCAGAATACTGTCGAGTGCCAAGACCAGCGCCCATCTCACTGCTTTATTTGCTGTACACTCCAAAAGTGTTTTGCTGCCAGAGATGAAACTGGACGCTGTCCGTGTTTTCTCGACACGAAAATATACTTAGCCTCTGGAAACCAACGGAGATTGCTCAAGTTGTTTATTGAAGGAGAAAGCAAAAAAATACCTGTAAAAACGAGAACGGCAACGATTGTCGATTAACATTATTAACTATTGTCACAAAACTATATTTTGCTCTGGCGAGAGGCAAATCTTGTCTGGGGTTTTAAAAAGAACTGCACCATAAGAACAGCTCATATAATTGGCTTATGACTCTCGTGGCTCACTTGCTTAATCTTCATTTACATTGCCGTGCAAGTATCCGCATGCAAATTCACATACTGCTGATATTCACCAGCTTGTTAACAATTAACTTCAGTCATTCGACAGCTGACGTGGTAGCATTACATTTAGACACCTCTCTCATCGTGACGTCTAGCAGCAGACAGTACATGTCTGACACGTTTAAAAAGTGGAAGATCTTCCTCTGCCTTCAGCCCAGTCGACTCCAAGAACTTCGCTGACATCGTTACCTGTCCACCCAATGGCGCTGCTGACAAAACCCATCACTCATGCCATGCTCGAGTAACATTTGTGAAGTATACACCCAAGGGATCGAAATGGAATAAATATCGTCGAAAACGTCAAGATATCTGAGATGGGCTGGGCAACGGTTTAGGGAGCGTATCGCTAAATTTAGAGTTTATTAATCCTTATGTTTGCTGTCATGTGTACGGCTTCCCTGAAACACTTTCACTTCGTATAACTGGATTTGAAATTCAAGAATTGGATTATTATTAGTCTGCATTGAAGTCTATGGAACCCACTTACCATTAAAACTGCCTAATAGAGAAGCAGTGCTGCAACATGGTGAATACGATATATAAACCATAGCCAGATTCCCAAAGAGTGTCTTCTGAACAGTTTAATACAGACAGAATACCAGTGTAACATTTGATAATGGTAAGCTAGCTTAAGCCTTCCTCTGCCAACAGTCAATAGCAACGGTACTTGGAAACATTACATCGTAGTGTCCTTGCTGTTGTCTTGTAACAGATGTTGGTCTGTTTTCCCCTGTTTAATGGGACGATGGATTTTTGACCTCTATTGCCATAACGGCAGTAATTTACAATACGAGCACAACGTTCCAGCCGTAACGAACCATTCAGTGACAACCGGACACGGTTTCAACCTATTTCAACGAGAGAATTCTGACGCGGTATGGAGGGTGTGAGATACGCGCTCAACTCTCTCGGTCGTTATAGGATTCGTAGAATTCGGAGCCGCTACTTCTCGCCCAAATTGCTCAGAAAGTAATACCACAGAGATGACAGCGCATTTTTCCTGCTGCGCATTCTTCCAGTTGTCTCGACAAGGAAAAATCCCAACCTTTAAGGGAACTAAATCTGTGTCCTTAGCACGTCTGCTAGACACGTTGAGCACTCAGCTGTGTAGGAGGATAGTATTTACAACAGAGTATACTCATACACTCCTGGAAATTGAAATAAGAACACCGTGAATTCATTGTCCCAGGAAGGGGAAACTTTATTGACACATTCCTGGGGTCAGATACATCACATGATCACACTGACAGAACCACAGGCACATAGACACAGGCAACAGAGCATGCACAATGTCGGCACTAGTACAGTGTATATCCACCTTTCGCAGCAATGCAGGCTGCTATTCTCCCATGGAGACGATCGTAGAGATGCTGGATGTAGTCCTGTGGAACGGCTTGCCATGCCATTTCCACCTGGCGCCTCAGTTGGACCAGCGTTCGTGCCGGACGTGCAGACCGCGTGAGACGACGCTTCATCCAGTCCCAAACATGCTCAATGGGGGACAGATCCGGAGATCTGAGGACTATGCCAGCGGTAGCTTAGGTACCAGAACGATCACTCAAGCCGTACAAGCTGATGAGAAGGAGCCAGGCTAAAGCCTAGCTTACACGACGACACTAGGTTGCACGCAGCTGCGGAACCGGGCGCTGCGCATGGGCACCGTGCGTTTACGCAACTGGTTGGTGAAACTAAAGCTTTCCGCTCGTTCCAAATTTGGCGATACTAGTTGCACCAGTCTTTGTCGTTAGCGGTGTGGCTAGAGTGTAAGTAGACTGAAATTTGATGTGCTATGTTTGGATATACACTGAAGCGATAAAGAAACTGGTAATAGGCATGCGTACTCAGATACAGAGATATGTAAAACGGCAGAATACGGTGCTGCGGTCGGCTACGCCAATGTAATACAAGTGTCTGGCGCCGTTGTTAGATCGATTACTGCTGCTACAATGGCAGGTTATCAAAATTTATGAGTTTTATCGTGATGTCTGGGCACGAGCAATGGGACACAGCATCCGAGTAACGATGAAGTGGAGATCTTCCCGTACGAACATATCACGAGTGTACCGTGAATATCAAGAATGCGGTGAATCATCAAATCTCTGACATCACTGATGCGGAAAAATGATTTTGTAAGAACGGGACGACGACGAATGAAGAGATTCGTTCAGCGTGGCAGAAATGCAACCCTTCCGCAAGTTGCTGCAGATTTTAGTGCTTGGCCATCAAGAAGTGTCAGCGTACGAACAATTCAACGAAACGTCATTGATATGGGCTTTCGGAGATGAAGGCCGATTCGTGTACCCTTGATGACTGCATTGCACAAAGTTATATGCCTCACGTCGGCCCGTCAACACCAGCATTGGACTGTTGATGACTGGAAACATGTTGCCTGGTCGTACGAGTCTCGTTTCAAATTGTGTCGAACGGATGGACGTGTACTGATAAGGAGACAACTTCGTGAATTCATGGACCCTGAATGTTCGCAGGAGAGTGTTCAAGCTGGTGGAGGCTCTGTAATGGCGTGCGGCGTGTGCAGTTGGATTGATATGGGACCCATGATACGTCTAGTTACGACTCTGACAGGTGACAGGCACTTAAGCATCCTGTCTGATCACCTGCATCCATTCATGTCTATCGTGTATTCCGACGGACAATGCGGCAGGCCACACGTCCAGAATAGCTACATAGTGGCTCCAGAAACACTATTGTGAGTTTAAACACTTCCGCTAGCCACCAAACTCCCCAGAAATGAACATTATTAAGCTATCTGGGTTGCTTTGCATAGTGCTGTTCAGAAGAGATCTTTACGCACTCGTACTCTTACGGACTTATGGACAGCCCTCCAGGATTCATGGTGTCAGTTCCTTCCAGCACTACTTCAGAGATTAGTCGAGTCCATGCCACGTTGTGTTGCGGCACTCTTTCGTGTTCACGGGGGCTCTACGCGATATTACCTAGGTATACCAGTTTCTTTGGCTCCTTGTGTATATGCTAAGCTTAGGTGTCTGGGGGTTTCAAGAAAAGTGACATTAAAAAGAAGCAGCAACTTGTTGCTCTATTTGGGACCATCACTGAGCTGCAGAGCAAAATCCATTCCATTAGGAATACATATGCAAATGAGTTAAGTAAAATAGGGGCATGCAAAACATCTGGCTGTGGAACAGGCCATTTCTGTAAAACTGACAGCTTGCCGATTCGTTTTAGTGCTGGTTTTAGACAGGAGTAAAAGGTATTCAATATTCATTTATTTTAAAGTTAAAGTAGTGCTTCCCCGTTCACAAATTTTTGTGAATATGATTAAACTTTGAAATGTTACCACGTTACTGTTTGCAAAGCGTCCTCTCCTTAATGCAGCCTGTTTCGAATAATTATTGCAGCTTTGCACTTGTGCTTCTCATTGTTCCTGGCTTGTTAACTCCATTATTGACATGATTCTGGTCTATTAGCTGTGGTTGTGCATATTGTTCGAAAGCTGTTTTTCCCCGATGGTTACGAATTGTATATGTAGCTCTGACAATTTCGAGGCGTAGTGGAATTGGCTTTTCATACGAGCGAACTTTGGAAACCAGAATTACAAACGTATTTTCACAACATGATGAGCTCTATTATTTCTTTGAAGCTCATTGTCAGAGAGCAACGCGATAAAGAACTAAATAAGTTTGGTGTAAATGCGCTATCACCAACTAAAACTGCACCTTCTATCAGTAGAAGATTTCTGGTCTCTGTATTGCACGAAATGTGACTCGTAATTTCAATTGTGACGACTATTCTTTATGTATTACAATGTATTTCTTCCTTATTGCAGTATTACTTCTATTTAGAAGAAACATAATCTGTTCTGTTGGCATAACTTCTAGGGTCTTACAGCGAAATTCATTTCAGCACGGTCACAGAGCGACTGAGTTGACGTCTTCTCTTATACACATAAACAGGTATTAGCTCCGCCACAACTCGTTCAGATTCCAGAACTTTCATTTGAGACACTGCCACGGCACTCACGAAACGAAGAAACTGAAATATAGACTGGTTCAAAAATGGCTCTGAGCACTATGGGACTTAACTTCTAAGGTCATCAGTCCCCTAGAACTTAGAACTACTTAAACCTAACTAACCTAAGGACATCACACACATCCATGCCCGAGGCAGGATTCGAACCTGCGACCGTAGCGGCCACGCGGTTCCAGACTGTAGCGCCTTTAACCGCTTGGCCACACTGGCCGGCAAATATAGACTGGTGTCAGCGTGTCTACAGTCATACACGAAACAATTTTAATGTGGCCCGTCTCATGCAACGAGTGGCGCAACCCAATGCGTTCGTGTAGGTTATGATTAAGTATGTCCCACAACGGCCTATTGGCCCCTTTCTTCTGATCTGGGTCTGTCCCAATGTCACTTTTCCTGTCATCTCGTTACAAGTGAAGGGTAGGGTGGACTCTTAGCTGTAGGGAAGCCGGCCTAAATATGGCAGTAAACCCTGATAAGAAAATTAGGCTGGTTGGAAGGCCGCGAACTGGCAGCTCTGCTATCCAACTGTACTTACGCAGCCCTTCTAAGGCAACCAGGTAAGTTTTCGCGATTACTACTAGTACCCAAAACAGCCTCTGATCAAAGTCGGACGTACCTTGACAATATTATCCACAAATAACTGTCTGTGTTTTGAATTTTAATCAAGTCCTGGTGGTTTTTACGAGCCGTTTCGATAGCTGAGACTTGCAGAATAAATTTTCCACACGCACTTCTCTTCTTCAAACCGTTATGAAAAACGTCTTGAATGCCTGATTTAGATATGATTCACAATTGCAATTTGAGGCGCAACAACGCTAACATCCTACGGCTGCAATTCCGCTACTTAACACTACAAGCTTACAAATGGCTGTGTAACATCCACGTGATAAATTTTTGGCTACAGTGCGACGAGAGGAAATTTATGCCTCTAACAGTTATAAACATTATGTATTCGACGTATGAAAAAAAGTGAAAACTTATAAATATTAATTATTTATATTGTTGTGACTTGGCAAGACAGCCAAGCCACTAGGAGAGGAAGCCGAAAGGCACGTGTTTAAGCTCACGCAGGCTGGCGTGAGGTCTGGAACAGGTAAAGTAATTATACTAGCAAAAAAGGTACGTAGCTTCTGGAATACTTAACTTTAATCGATAATTGGTGAACATCGGTCTGACGGTACATGCATCACAAGATAAATAGCAAATGATAACGACGCCTTGCTAGGTCGTAGAAATTGACGTAGCTGAAGGCTATGCTAACTATCGTCTCGGCAAATGAAAGCGTAATTTGTCAGTGGACCATCGCTAGCAAACTCGGCTGTACAACTGGGGCAAGTGCTAGGAAGTCTCTCTAGACCTGCCGTGTGGCGGCACGCGGGTCCGACGTATACTACCGGACCGCGGCCGATTTAAAGGCTACCACCTAGCAAGTGTGGTGTCTGGCGGTGACACCAAATATATAATATTCTATGATGTAATTGGACATATCGATGTGTATCATGCGAAGACAATGATAATTGTAAATTCCTTCTACTCGCATGATCTGCGTTTGTCTTCCTTTGCTTTTAACCTTCTGTTGGTTGGCTTTTGTAAGTTGCGGACGCATATCAAACTGAGGTCTGTAAAGAAATTGTAATTATTTGTTAATTATTACTTGAAAATAGAGTTCATTATTATTATAAATATGAGTGATTAATTATTTGTAACCCTAATTCCTCTCTCAGTAAGCATTATCTGTGTTAATTATTTCTTTCCGCTGCAACGAGCGCAGCCATTGATGATAGCGATTTGTATCGCGTTTTTGTCTGTGTTTTCCTTAGAAACAAATCAAATGTTTGCTTGATGAAGTCTAAATAGTGCACAAGACGAAAGTAGATTTTATAGCGTTTAATAACCATTTTAAACATTTACTTATTTGCTCTAATAATAGAAAGTCTCTATCAATTGTCTGCCGCCATCTTAACAATTATCTCAGCGGCAAATTCAAATTGCGCAACTCTGGAGACATAAATGCCGAACGTAATACAAATGTGTAAAAATAAATGTACACCGGTGGTCCCGAACTCATTTTAACGAAAATGATTCGAATCAGATTGGTTCTCTAAAGACAGTGCTCATAGCACGAACCTTATTAGAAACTTTCCTAGCTGACGTATGGAGCCGAAATTAATTACGCACGAGTTGCGAAGAATATTGTTTCAGGTAACATACGTCAGTGTTGTGCGCGGCTGAAATTCGGTGATTTTAATGATCATTTTGCTGAAGATAACTGCTTCCATCTTAATCAATAGTTGTAAGGAATCTGTTATATGAACTGTGATTTAGTGACACTTACACAACTTACAGACAACGCTTTGACACGACGTTAACTTTGAGTTCTTTAGCAACTTGATCAAATCTTTAGCCGGGAGAAAAATTATTTAGTAATTATGCAATGTAATAAAATAAGGTTATCATTTCCATTTACAAATTAGTTACATACCAAACCACTTCATAACACAGCGAACGCCACAGCTGGTCGAAAGCAGGTCGTTTACAGTTGTTAGTGCAAGCTGCACCCGCCTGGCTAGCTGTAAGTGTTGAACTCCGCTTCCTGGAGGGTGATGTGGGCCGGCCCCACATCAAAATTGCCCAGCTAAAGTTGCACTGTATCAAAATTACGGTTCGATAGTCTTGGTACCGTACATTAATGACGTAGTACATGGTAGGATTGCTGCTAGTATTAGTAACATCTGTAGCGAAAGAAGCAAATGAAGGTGTTCGATAGGAACTGGTAGCCGACGACTTCTCTTTGTTTTTTGTTTGTTTGTTTTGGACATTAATAGAACCATACATTATTCAGCGTTAGTCCATTGTGTACTTTACATCCAAACATAAAAAGAAAATACTACTTCATATTTTGAAAATAGCGCCTCGCATTAATTCTCTGCTTTTATTTAACCAAACCAATCACATTACTTTAGATGCAAGTACAGTTTGTATGCACAAACGCAAAAAAAAAAAAAAAATGAATAATTGTTGTTGTTGTTAAGGTTCAAAAAAAATTTTAGTTTAATTTCAAACACCGACCAGCCTCATACAATTACAGTTGGTGTTGACTAACTTACCCTCGATAAGTTGGCGAAAATCCATGTGTAAATTCGGAAGCAAGCATAAATCATCATCCGAAATTGTGCTAAACGCATTCTCTGAAAATTATGACAAACAGTTAACTTATGATCCCACGAGAGTATTAAACGTTTGTTAAACACACTTAACCTCTTGGCAACAAATAATCCTGAGCTAACAACGGGCAACAAAACGGGTACAGGGATTTGTGAGCTTAGGACTGTCATAGCCAGACTTAATATTGTCACCCTCAAGTCCTCCAAAGCTAAACGAAAAATTTACCTATTCAAGAAAGCAGATAAAATTCACTTGATGCCTTCCTGAGAGACAATCTCCACTCCTTCCAAATACGGAATGTTATTGTAGACTATATATAGCTTCCATTCAAAGAAATAGTATCGAAAGCTGATGAGACATTCATAACAAATAAATAAACAAACGACGGTGTTGATGCCCCGTCGTATACAAGGTGGGTCAGGACACTGTTGTAGAAACGACGAAAAAAGCACGCCAAATTTAAGTGAATGCAAAATATTCAAGAATGGTAATATTTTACAGAAACTCGCGGACATAAGTGCGAGATACGTATAATAGTTTCTACAACGAAACTTTGCCGAGAAACCCGGCAAAAAGTGCAAAGGGGGTCTGGTCGTATTTAAGTATACCACAGGCAAGAGACAATCAATCCCGTCTCTGCACCATAGCAATGGAATTACTACCGACGATACTGCTATCAAAGCAGAGTTTCTAAACACAGCCTTCCGAAATTCCTTGACCAAGGAAGACGAAGTAAATATTCCAGAATTCGAATCAAAGACAGCTGCCAACATTAGTAACTTAGAAGTAGACAGCCTTGTAGTAGTGAAAGAATTTAAATCACTTAATAAAAGCAAGTCTTCCGGTCCTGACTATATACCACTTGGGTTCCTTTCAGAGTATGCTCATGCAATATATCCACATTTAACAAACACTAAGTGTAACGTTCCCTGGCATTTTCACGTTATTAAACAACAAGAGTGTATTTGTACCATATACGCCGCTCTGGGCAAGTTGTATATATCGTAATTATTGAACAAAAATATTACTGAATGTGGTATAAAATACATTAGTTATTCTCATTATATTTTTTGTTGTAATATTTCTCTGTATTTAGGATAGGAATTTTTCTGTATTTATTATGTGATTGTAAAATGTGTCAGTATTTGCGGTATCAGACATGTAAAAATTTGCCAGAAGAGAATAATATCGTCAATTTACAAAGAAATGTTAATAGTCGGCAAACGCTATATAAGCACTAAGCATTATGTATTCTTTGGTCTTCTCTGTTCAGAAGTTATCGAGGTAGGACACTGTGAAGAAGCTTTTAACGAATGTGTAGACTTCTTTTGTCTCTGTCTGGACTTAGCCGCCATTAGACGATGCGTTACGAATTAATGTGAGTTGAATTGTTGTTTGAGCTAAATATATCAGTATTTATCAGAAGTGTGAATTATTTATGTAAATTAGCTTGCCCACGTCATCTATAAAATTTCTTTAAGATTTTTTCAGCATTTTTTAGCGGTGTTGCTGGGCTGTGCCGCGACCAACAATCGCAGATCTGAAGAGGCGGCACATTTAAAAAAATTATCAAACCCGTAAATCGGGAACAGATGCATAAAAATCAATAGTGAATTAAGAAATTGTTTTCCTTTTCAGTGATCCCGTGGCTGATAATATTTGAATTAATTATACGTTTGTGCATTCTAGGCGGATAGTTAATGTTAGTTAACATTGAAATTTAAACAGTTCGGTTCTTTAAAATAACTCAAATGCATAGTAAAGTAGGTTTGATCAGTGATAAAGATCGGCTTGGCAATAATTAAAACATTTTCTGCTGATAGAGATTATCTTGTGTTCTATGGCTGGTGCCGGGATAAAATTCAGTAAAAATATTTATCAAAAAAACCCACTGCATCTGGAAAGTGTATGCCAAGGCCGAATGATTTAAAGGACTCAATTCTCAACTAAATATTCTTAACCAGTTCATATGAGTTCACGTAAATATTTTTTCTTTAAATGTACGTAATTCTTAAGAAAGTAAAATTTTTTATTACCACACGAAAATAAGAGAGAGGTTCTACAACAAAGTTCGCACGAAAGAAAATTAACTTAAAAGCAAAAGATAGAATTTACTATTACTCTTTAACGAAAAATCAATCAATTCCATTCATATTCCAAAGCACGCCAAATTTAAGTGAATGCAAAATATTCAAGAATGGTAATATTTTACAGAAACTCGCGGACATAAGTGCGAGATACGTATAATAGTTTCTACAACGAAACTTTGCCGAGAAACCCGGCAAAAAGTGCAAAGGGGGTCTGGTCGTATTTAAGTATACCACAGGCAAGAGACAATCAATCCCGTCTCTGCACCATAGCAATGGAATTACTACCGACGATACTGCTATCAAAGCAGAGTTTCTAAACACAGCCTTCCGAAATTCCTTGACCAAGGAAGACGAAGTAAATATTCCAGAATTCGAATCAAAGACAGCTGCCAACATTAGTAACTTAGAAGTAGACAGCCTTGTAGTAGTGAAAGAATTTAAATCACTTAATAAAAGCAAGTCTTCCGGTCCTGACTATATACCACTTGGGTTCCTTTCAGAGTATGCTCATGCAATATATCCACATTTAACAAACACTAAGCAACCGTCCACTCGATGAAAGATCTGTCTGTACCCAAAGACTGGAAAGTTGCTCAGGTCGTACCAATACTCAAGATAGCCATTTGCAGTAATCCACTAAATTACAGGCTCATATCATTAACGTCAACATGCAGCAGGATTTTGGAACATGTATTTTGTTCAGACATTATGAGTTACCTCGAACAGAAGGGCCTATTGACACGTAGTCAAGACGATTTTATGAAACATCGTTCTTGTGAAACACAACTAGCTCTTTACTCGCAATGAATATTGAATGCTATCGATAAGGGATTTTAATTTGATTTCGTATTTCTAGATTTGCAGAAGGCTTTTGAAACTACAAGTAGCTTGTAATCAAATTGCGTGTCTATGGAATATCATCTCATTCACGTGACTGGATACTTGATTTCTTGTCAGGGTGGCCACAGTTCGCAGTAAATGACGGAAAGTCATGGAATAAGTGTATTGTCGTAAATGGTAAGTGCAACAGAAAAGTGTTCTATTTAAACTCGACGAAGTATTGAAGCGATGTTCGATATGTCTTTGTTTTGCTTTTTTTTTAAAAAAAATTACCTTTTTCTGAGGGTATTTCGTTTTCTAGCTCTATATAATACATGTCTATATATGACGGTAGTATCTTTTCCCGAAAGAACAGTTACCGTGGATGACCATGCAGCTTTGCTAGAAATGAAATGATAATTAAATGGACACCCTAGCTACAAATAGGTGTTGATGTACTTCATTGGGGACATGTTGAAAATGTGTGCCCCGACCGGTCTTCGAACCCGGGATCTCCGGCCATGTAAGCAGGAGATCCCGCGTTCGAGTCCCGGTCGGGGCACACATTTTCAACATGTCTCCAATGAAGTACATCAACGCCTATTTGCAGCTAGGGTATCCATTTAATTATCATTTCATAATACATGTCCATTCTTTTTGTTCTTTCTGATTATTGTTACTACATCTCCTGCACGTTACACAAATTCAGGTTTTTAGGGGAATCTAATAAGACACTGATTGCAAACAGAGCGATCAAAATTAGAGAATACCTGATAAGTATGCAACATACATGATGCATAGGTAATGCGGTTACCATCTTAACTGACCAAGGCTACTAGGAAAACTACCGTAGCTTACCCTTACTTACAATAGTATACAGTAGCCTCCAGTAGCCTTAAAAATTCCACGCACAGCGGATTAACGACGAGGGTCGGTGTGCTGCCCAGCCAGCATGTGGCTTTCAGGCGGTTTCCCATACCTCACTAGCTGAACACCGGGTTGGTACCGAAGTCCCGCCCCAGCTAAACGATTCGCGAACATTTAGAGAACTTTCGCTCCCTTTCGCATGAATAACACAGGTAGTTGGGGTACACATGTTCCTGCCAGGGGATTATGAGGTGACGCCCGGGTTTCCGGTCACGCCTTGAATTACCATTGCCAAGTCTGTTAATAACCATGCCGACCTCATGGCCACGACGGACAAAGGTACGAGAAAAAAAGACGCCATTGGTTCAAGCTGCCACCGTAGCTACTGCGCTGACTTCGTTTGTACGTTAAGAATAAATTAAGTGTCGGAACATTTTTGACAGACATCGTATATTGTTGTTACAGGCATCCGTGGTTTTTTAAATAGGTGACAGAAACTACACTGGGCGAGGAGGGGCAAGAGATATGGCGGAGACAATAACAAACTAATATCAACCCCTGCCACACACTTCGCAACCAAACCGTGCATTCAGTTAGCAATTAGCCGACAGCGTTGTCCTGACTGAAGCACCATTAGGGGCGGAGGGTGAAGCCGGATGTGGGGAGAGGAGCATCGCTAGGGAGCTGCTCGTGGCGGGCGTCATACGTTCCGCGCTGGCAGCTGGAGAACCGCTCAGGCGTCTGCCATCCAGCGCCCCGGCGCTCGCTTGTCAGGTCGGCCGGCGCACGGCGTCGCAGGCAGACCCCAGCGGTCGACGCCGCGCCGTGACAGCCGGCCGCACCAGCGCGGTGCCCTTGACAGCCGCTGGCCGTGCAGAACAGGCGGCCCGCGCTGTTCGTCCAACCGTCTGAGGCCCCTCCTCCCCTACCACAAGCGTCAGAGTCACGCAGTGTATCAGCCAGTACTACTGCCACAGTAGCCCTGATTACACTGTTGCTATTATTTTCTATTTTGTCATCAGTCTTCTGAGACACCTCATGTAGCCAATCACCGTATCTTACTCTATGCCAAACTCAAAGCCAAGGCAGTGCTATTTAATTTCCATCCGTAGAGTCATTCCCCAATATGAATCTTCATAATGACCTAACATTCACTATAGAGGAATTTATACAGATGAAGAATACTACCAACTTCGGTTGTTAAAAATCTATATTTTCCTTCAAAATCCATCACACATGCGATAAATCATTTCTTTGATGACTAGTTTCGGACGATCAAGTCTATTTTCAGACTGTGTCCTCCAAAAGATTTTATGGTGTCAAAAGCAAAATTACACTGTATCTCCATGACTGTATACAGAA
The DNA here is from genome assembly GCF_023898315.1 of Schistocerca nitens. Classification (NCBI taxonomy): domain Eukaryota; kingdom Metazoa; phylum Arthropoda; class Insecta; order Orthoptera; family Acrididae; genus Schistocerca; species Schistocerca nitens. Next base: position 444,200,783 of record NC_064620.1, read on the forward strand.
GCTGAATGTTACATAAAAGATTATGAAAATTTTAAATCTATGTGATACATATTGTCACGTAGAAGAAGTTGTAATTAGATGAATGACGAACAGTAACTTCACTTAACGAAGGTTTACTCAGTACTTGCACATACAATAGCGCGGAGCGAACTGCCTCAGGCCAGATCACATATGCAGGGTGTTACAAAAAGGTACGGCCAAACTTTCAGCAAACATTCCTCACACACAAAGAAAGAAAATATGTTTTGTGGTTAAGTGTCCGGAAACGCTTACTTTCCATGTTAGAGCTATTTTATTACTTCTCTTCAAATCACATTAATCATGGAATGGAAACACACAGCAACAGAACGTACCAGCGTGACTTCAAACACTTGGTTACAGGAAATGTTCAAAATGTCCTCCGTTAGCGAGGATACATGCATCCACCCTCCGTCGCATGGAATCCCTGATGCGCTGATGCAGCCCTGGAGAATGGCGTATTGTATCACAGCCGTCCACAATACGAGCACGAAGAGTCTCTACATTTGGTGCCGGGGTTGCGCAGCTTTCAAATGCCCCCATAAATGAAAGTAAAGAGGGTTGAGGTCAGGAGAGCGTGGAGGCCATGGAATTGGTCCGCCTCTACCAATCCATCGGTCACCGAATCTGTTGTTGAGAAGCGTACGAATACTGCGACTGAAATGTGCAGGAGCTCCATCGTGCATGAACCACATGTTGTGTCGTACTTGTAAAGGCACATGTTCTAGCAGCACAGGTAGAGTATCCCGTATGAAATCATGGCGATGAATCGATGAAGTACAGTACATACTGACGAAACTAAAATGAGCTCTAACATGGAAATTAAGCGTTTCCGGACACATATCCACATAACATCTTTTCTTTATTTGTGTGTGAGGAATGTCTCCTTAAAGTTTGGCCGTACCTTTTTGTAACACCCTGTATACAGTTACAGAACGTTCCAGTACAATGATTCTTAACATATGTGGATACCTCTATAATGTACTCGAACCGAATACAGAAATTAAAATTTTACATTGCAGGTGAGTTTTAAACTCACGACCCTCCCTGCAACAGTCTAGTATCATAACCACTACACAGCGGTGACTCTGCTACTCATCTTCTTCTAAGACAATCCTCCCTCCTTAAGAGAACAGCGTCTCGGCGTTACGTCCTCCTAGTCGGGGAACGAGTCATCGGTCCTGGATACTCCGACTCCCGATGCCTGATGTTCGCCCTGGCGGTGTTCTTCTTAGAACTTCCTTCGCCACTACGCTCTTTGTCACCTTTCTGCCTACCTGTTCCCTGTCGCCGCAGCTTCGAATTTACCTTGTGTGGCAGGATCCTTGTAGGGCTTCGTTCGAAGGACGTTGACCGTATCTGTGACCTCTCGTCGTCTTGTGTCGGGGTCGAAATCTTCAACTTCGTAAGTAATATCAGACAACTGTTTTACAACTTTATAAAGCCCAAAGTACCGCCTGAGGAGCTTCTCAGAGAGAGCAGCCTTCCGATCAGGAGTGAAGATCCAGACGAGGTCACCAGGCTGGTAGACAACAGGGCGGTGGCTCGCGCCATACCTTCGGCGATCGTTTTCTTGAGCCTGCAGCGTGCGGAGTCGAGCTAACTGCCGAGCTTCCTCAGCTCTGGTTAACACCTGGCCGATGTAGTCGTCGTCCACGCCATCAGGATGTAACGGAAACACAGTGCCCATCGTCGTCCTCGCCACACGCCCATGCACCAGGAAAAAGGACGTAAATCCTGTGGTGTCTTGTTTGGCGGTGTTGTAGGCAAACGTCACGGAAGGTAGCGCCTCATCCCAGTTGCTCTGCTCAACACCGACGAACATTGATGGCATGTCGGCCAAGGTCTTATTACTGCATTCAGTAAAATGGTTCAAATGGCTCTGAGCACTATGGGACTCAACTGCTGTGGTCATCAGTCCCCTAGAACTTAGAACTACTTAAACCTAACTAACCTAAGGACATCACACACATCCATGCCCGAGGCAGGATTCGAACCTGCGACCGTAGCAGTCGCACGGTTCCGGACTGCGCGCCTAGAACCCCGAGACCACCGCGGCCGGCACATTCAGTAAGCCAGGTAGTTTGCGGATGGTAGGCCGTCGTCATGTGATGAGTAATGTTGCACCAATCTCTGTCACAAGATTCGATTGAATAATTTTCCCTCGATCCGTAATTAACGACCTTTCGGCACCGTGCCTTAATACAGTCTCCCACGATGAATTTTGCTTCCTCGAATTTTTCGGCTGTTTTCACGGCTTTTGTAATGGCATAGCGTGTCAGATAATCAGTGCAAACAATAATCCATCTATCGCCACTAGCCGACGTTGGAAGTCGTCCGAGGATGTCAATCCCAACACGCTCTAAAGTCGTTTCGGCTGGTGGAATTGATACGAGTCGGCCAGGTGGTTTCTGAGAAACTGCATTTCTCCTCTAGAACTCTCGACAGTGTACTACCGCGGTAGGCAATGTACGAAAAAATGTAATTCCAGTATCATATATACTATTCTATCGCAATTAGTCTATATTGCGGGGTACAAACAATGCTTTTTAACTGTTTCATGGCGATTACAGTTATTGCGATGCACGAAAATGTTCCTTTAACCTCCATTTTGTACATTAGTTTTGAGCTTTTAACTATAATTGTTTCATATTACAAATTCTGATTATTATTGCGTTATATATCATCATATTACATTTTGCTTTATGTTCATTTACAAATATTTACAGATTTTATAGCTTTCAGAACAAAAACTTGTATTAACAAATGATGTCACCTGAAACTAGAAAGATTAGACATAAATATTGATAACGTCAGCAAACCAGCTGAAGCGCACGTATACTACTAGATAAGTGTCTTACGAAGCAAATATTAGGTCAAAAGTACAGAAACTTCACGTTTCGGGTGTCTGCAGTTTGTGTATATGGCCTTAGCCTGACGTAATCGTAATTTATTCTACATGACGTGTACCTAATTTGCTTCTAGGATGAAGCGTAGTTGACGTCTCGTTTAGTGTACACGTCTGTCGTCATTTATTGACGTCAATTGGCGTGCAGTGTGTCAGATTCATTGTCCCATTAATAATTTGTGCATTGCTTATGCGTACATATCGTCATAACATTTGCATTAAGATTCCTCTCTGATTTAGTTAGAATTTGAAATCTCTTTTCCCTTTTTCTTCTTGCTGCCGCCGGCTGGTTCTGCTGAAAGTAAAACTTTTTACGCTATCTACATTTCTGTAGTACCTATAACCCGCTGGTATTCTGTTTACTTCCCAGTTACAGATGAACATATGCTTATTACGTAGAATGAAATACTGTCAAATCTCTGTGAGCGTAACGTCCAATCATTTTGTTTGATTTCTGGTTTTCTAATAGGTATGCACCAGGATGCAGGATATTAACGTTTACCTTTGGACCTTCCCACAGAAGACGCCACGTCGCATTTCGCCACTTCAGTGCAGAAGTTTTGTGGTGAGTACGCAATAATAGCTGCAAATCAACTTTGAATTCTTGCCTTTCTTCTAACGAATTAACGTAAAATCGTTTGCTGTCGTTAGGATTCTGTGTCAGCGTCGTAACAACTTCCCTAAAATTTTCATTATACCACACCGGTTCATTTGGAAATTTCGGCAACGGATTGCACCATTCATTAGATTCCTTGCGGTCATACATTTCTTCATTATGAGTACACTTAGCATCGTGTATGTTGGCATTACTGTACATATCTTCAAAAAAAGGTAAATAGCTTACTCAATTAGAATGTTGTGTAGGTGTATATGCCCTCATAAAACTGTTCATTTCCCTGAAAATACGTCTGTGGGATTAGATTGAGGGCTATATTTAGATATAAAAATGCTCCTAATCTTATTATCTTTTAAGAATTTACGCCATTTACACCGTGTGTAGTTCGCGGCGATTTCAGATAAAATTGCCTTTGGTTTCCTACGTGAGGAATGTAATCACGTGAAATTCTTCGTAAGATACTGTTTGCAGTCGCAGATTTTAAGTTGTAAAGCGTAACACGCTTAGAATATATGCCAGAAAATGCTAATACATATTTTATACCATCGCTACTTGTCGGATGTGGTTCACTGATGTCTGTTGGTTTACTGGGTAGTATGGAATGTAAATCTGTCTTTGGAGATAAATTCTATGGTTTAGCAGACCACATATGAACGTTTTGAGTATTTTGTGAAGCTTTCTCCTCATGTGGCTAAAATAAAAGTATGGGCTGAGCTTTACTAGACTCTTCTTCGTCCCTTTTTTTTTTTTGGTCATCAGTCTACTGACTGGTTTGATGCGGCCCGCCACGAATTCCTTTTCTGTGCTAACCTCTTCATCTCAGAGTAGCACTTGCAACCTACGTCCTCAATTATTTGCTTGACGTATCCCAATCTCTGTCTTCCTCTACAGTTTTTGCCCTCTACAGCTCTCTCTAGTACCATGGAAGTCATTCCCTCATGTCTTAGCAGATGTACTATCATCCTGTCCTCCTTATCAGTGTTTTCCACATATTCCTTTCCTCTCCGATTCTGCGTAGAACCTCCTCATTCCTTACCTTATCAGTCCACCAAATTTTCAACATTCGTCTATAGCACCACATCTCAAATACTTCGATTCTCTTCTGTTCCGGTTTTCCCCCAGTCCATGTTTCACTACCATACAATGCTGTACTCCAGACGTACATCCTTAAAAATTTCTTCCTCAAATTAAGGCCGGTGTTTGATATTAGTAGACTTCTGTTGGCCAGAAATGCCTTTTTTGCCATAGCGAGTCTGCTTTTGATGTCCTCCTTGCTCCGTCCGTCATTGGTTATTTTACTGCCTAGATAGCAGAATTCCTTAACTTCATTGACTTCGTGACCATCAATCCTGATGTTAATTTTCTCGCTGTTCTCTTTTCTACTACTTCTCATTGCCTTCATCTTTCTCCGATTTACTCTCAAACCATACTGTGTACTCATTAGACTGTTCATTCCGTTCAGCAGATCATTTAATTCTTCTTCACTTTCACTCAGGATAGCAATGTCATCAGTGAATCGTATCATTGATATCATCTCACCTTGTATTTTAATTTCACTCCTGAAACTTTCTTTTATTTCCATCATTGCTTCCTCGATATACAGATTGAAGAGTAGGGGCGAAAGGCTACAGCTTTGTGTTACACCCTTCTTAATACGAGCACTTCGTTCTTGATCGTCCACTCTTATTATTCCCTCTTGGTTGTTGTACATATTGTATATGACCCGTCTCTCCCTATAGCTTACCCCTACTTTTTTCAGAATCTCGAACAGCTTGCACCATTTTATATTGTCGAACGCTTTTTCCAGGTCGACAAATCCTATGAAAGTGTCTTGATTTTTCTTTAGCCTTGCTTCCATTATTAGCCGTAACGTCAGAATTGCCTCTCTCGTCCCTTTACTTTTCCTAAAGCCAAACTGATCGTCACCTAGCGCATTCTCAATTTTCTTTTCCATTCTTCTGTATATTATTCTTGTAAGCAGCTTCGATGCATGAGCTGTTAAGCTGATTGTGCGATAATTCTCGCACTTGTCAGCTCTTACCGTCTTCGGAATTGTGTGGATGATGCTTTTCCGAAAGTCAGATGGTATATCGCCAGACTCATATATTCTACACACCAACATGAATAGTCGTTTTGTTGCCACTTCCCCCAATGATTTTAGAAATTCTGATGGAATGTTATCTATCCCTTCTGCCTCATTTGACCGTAAGTCCTCCAAAGCTCTTTTAAATTCCGATCCTAATACTGGATCCCCTATCTCTTCTAAGTCGACTCCTGTTTCTTCTTCTATCACATCAGACAAATCTTCACCCTCATAGAGGCTTTCAATGTATTCTTTCCACCTATCTGCTCTCTCCTCTGCATTTAACAGTGGAATTCCCGTTGCACTCTTAATGTTACCACCGTTGCTTTTAATGGCACCAAAGGTTGTTTTAACTTTCCCTTATGCTGAGTCTGTCCTTCCGACAATCATATCTTTTTCGATGTCTTCACATTTTTCCTGCAGCAATTTCCTCTTAGCTTCCCTGCACTTCCTATTTATTGCATTCCTCAACGACTTGTATTTCTGTATTCCTGATTTTCCCAGGAACATGTTTGTACTTCCTCCTTTCATCAATCAACTGAAGTATTTCTTCTGTTACCCATGGTTTCTTCGCAGCTACCTTCTTTGTACCTATGTTTTCCTTCCCATCTTCTGTGATGGCCCTTTTTAGAAACGTCCATTCCTCTTCAACTGTACTGCCTACTGCGCTATTCCTTATGGCTGTATCTATAGCGTTAGAGAACTTCAAACGTATCTCGTCATTCCTTAGTACTTCCGTATCCCACTTCTTTGCGTATTGATTCTTCCTGACTAATGTCTTGAACTTCAGCCTACTCTTCATCACTACTATATTGTGATCTGCGTCTATATCTGCTCCTGGGTACGCCTTACAATCCAGTATCTGATTTCGGAATCTTTGTCTGACCATGATGTAATCTAATGGAAATCTTCCCGTATCTCCCGGCCTTTTCCAAGTATACCTCCTCCTCTTGTGATTCTTGAACAGGGTATTCGCTATTACTAGCTGAAACTTGTTACAGAACTCTTAGTCTCTCTCCCCTTTCATTCCTTGTCCCAAGCCCATATGCTCCTGTAACCTTTTCTTCTACTCCTTCCCCTACAACTGCATTCCAGTCGCCCATGACTATTAGATTTTCGTTCCCCTTTACATACTGCATTACCCTTTCAATATCCTCATACACTTTATCTGTTCATCTTCTGCTTGCGACGTCGGCATGTATACCTGAACTATCGTTGTCGGTGTTGGTCTGCTGTCGATTCTGATTCGTCCCATAACGTCTCAAAACTTAGTGTGTGTGTGTGTGTGTGTGTGTGGGAGAGAGAGAGAAAGAGAGAGAGAGAGAGAGACAGAGTAAGTGTGTGTGTGTGTGTGTGTGTGTGTGTGTGTAAGTTGTGTTCTGAGCCCTTGGCTATACATATATACAATGTAGAGCCATATGAATGTCGTCGGTAGAAAACGTATTTTGCTATATCCCATAAAGGCTAGACTGTGGATGACTAGGTTGTTTAGTCGGCAAGGTCCTTACCTTGTTCCAGTGCGGATTTGACTTTTGTATATCTGCCATATTTTTACACGAATCATTGTACCAGTGGTAATATTGTTTAGCCAGCGTTAAAAGTATTCTACATTCATTCTCATTTTATGTCTCAGTGTGACTGTCATTCAAAACTTGTTAAAGACGAGACAAAGCATCAGCAATGATGATGTCCTTTCCCTTAACATAAACTACTTTAAATGCGTAATTCTGCAACGACAAAGCCGAGCGTGATAGTCTGGGATCAACTAACTTACAGGTTAATAAAAACGTCAGGGCTTCGAGATCAGTACAGATCTTCGTGTGTTTCCCGTATACGTAACAACTGAACTTTTTAAAAGCCCAGAGGGTAGAAAAGGTTTCTGAGTCAGTTGCTGAATATATTCGCTCACATTGCAAATCCCGTGATCCTTACTTGTTCCTGTTCTCTGTCCTGAACCACCTGAAATAGGCAAAATCCTAAGCCAATGCATGGAGCATCACATGTCATACAAAACTCAATACTACAATCTGAATGGTTTAAAACGTTTCAATTTAGTAATGCATGTTTTATGTTTTGAAAATCTTTCTGGCACTGCTGTGTCCAGACCCATAAATGATTTTCCTTGAGAAAAGCTAGAAGGTGCTTGCTGTTTGATGCTTGTTGTGGTAGAAAACGTCAGAAGAAAGAACAGAGTCATAGAAACGACTTAATTTATTTTTTAGTACGTGCACTACGAATATTTTTAATATCGCCTAACTTTTGCGGACCAGGGCGTATACTTTGTGTGTTAATTATGTGCCCTACGTACCTTATCTCACACATGCAAATTTAGATTTCTTAAGGTTCGCTGTTACATCAGCTTGTGGAAATTTGTACACAGTTTTTCAAGATATTGTAGTGTTCTTTCTACATCTTTCTGTCTATCAGAATATCATCGGCGTAATGTGTCACACTTTCTACTAATTCATCTCCAAGCATTGTATACAAAGCAGTTGTGAATACAACGAAACTGACGTTCAGTCCGAAAGGTGGAACGCTAAACTGATATGTTTGTCCCCGAATATAAAACCATTATGTTTTCTGAAATCAGAAGTGATTGCCGCTTGCCAGAACGACTTTGTCATGTCAATGGTGGAAAAGAACTTAGCATAAAGAGTTTTTTCTCAATTGTTCCTGTAAGTTCTCAGGCTTTGTGTGCACTGGTAATATCACCTCATTTATAGCTCGGGCATCTAACACTAGTCTAATGTTTGCGTCAGGCTTCGTTACAACAAGTAACGGACTACTCTTAGGAGATGTAGAAGGTTCTACAATCTTCAATTGCAAGATTTGTTTGATTTCATGCCACACCACAGGTCACTACATTGTAAGATTTATGAAAGAAAATCTGGTGAGGCTTAACTTCAATTTCGTCTTAATGACAACTTTATCTTGATGTCGCACGGTGGTTTCGTAAATGTCTGTACATACTTAGATAATAATTCTAAAAGTTCATTACGTTCATCTTTAGTAAGAGCAGCTGTTTCTTCTAACTTATGCCTAATCAATGTTGTTAATTATCAGAAACTTCATGTGATACTAGAGCGTGTTTGTTTCGTCGCCCTCTTGCATTAATTGGATTTTATATCCAGTACAGTATTTGTGGTATCTAGATCAATAGCGATTTCACTGCCCCATTTCCAATCAACAATTACGTTCCGAGAAGTCGATGATACTGTCCTTACATATCTAAACCTATAATACATTTAGCAACTAGATTTTGGACCAAGAGGAATGGCCACTATACTGTTCCATAACCTACCTTAATGTTCACAAAAACTTATTTCATAACTGTAGTTGACTTATTTCCTACGGCACTCAAAATCTTATAGTTTTGAACGGGGAACTCAACACTCGTTTAAAGTCTATCATTTTCCTATAAAAGTTGTGCGACGTAACACTCACAGCATCTCCTGTATCCAAGACTATGCTGGTTGGAATACCCACTTCTATACTATTACTTGTAGCACAAACTATGAACGACATTGTGTATTTTCTTCCAATAGTTCATTGGATAAATTCTCTTATGGATTATAGCGTTTGAACAATAGTGGTTGTTGCTTAAATTTTTTTTACAATATCGTCATTGTGTTGTTCTCTTGTGGGTGTGTTAAACCATGATTTAATACGGAAGTAGCACCCCTAACTTTCATCAGCCACGAGCTGAGGCTCAGTGGTGACAGTCGCTAATTTGTCGACATCGTATTCGGTGCAGGTGGAGGTGGAATTTCGTCTGATACTTCAATTAATTCACGTTCGGGTTCTCCAATTTGGTGCGATTTTGATGGTTGAACGTCGTGGCTTACTTGCTGATTAGTAGGCAAAATGCTGTTTCTGTTTTGCATTGAACATGGCGGCATTTGCCACAGACATGTGTTGTTTTTGCTGTTGTATTGTGGTGGTGGACCAGTGTTTTGGTATGAATTTTCGTAATTAGTCTTTCAGTTTCGCTGTCGGTTTTATCTTGGTTGATTGTTATTTTTGTTCATATTCCAGTTCTAGCTGCTGCAATTATTGTTCCGGCGCCACTTGTTTGGGTTACTGCCTGTCGAGTATGTGATGCTACGACTACTAGTAATGTTAGAATGTGTCTGCTGAACTGGTTTGCGGAAGCAGGTTGTGAATTATGCTGCGCTACGTAACCGAACGCAGATGGCGCGTGCCTTGCATACCATACATGTAAACATTGAGGTTGCTGTTTTGCCGGCTACACCGTTCATCTTCATGTAGCAAATCAACTGAATCAAAAAATTTATTTTCATTTCCATATTGAACATTTTGATTCTGACCGTTACTACAGTCCGGCTCTACAAAGTCATTAAATTGTTTCTGCTATGCAGCTGTTTGTGCTGCATCACCTATGCTGTGCTGTGCTAATTATTTTTAACAAATTCAGTCACGCTGTCATGGACAACTGTCGGTAATTTTTCATGTGTGCATTCATCAAATCATTTATTCCTCTCTTCAATCCAATTGTGAAATTCTTCGTTTATGTTAATTGTTTGGTGAACGTCTTCACCTTGTCTTCAGTTTGTGCAACCCACTAGTTACTTATTCAGGTTCTGACGGGCAAGACTTCACTTGATTCGCAACAGCTTCAAATGTGGTGTTTAACTGTTTGACTTCACTCAATGTTTATTACGTCCTTGGTGGTTTTTTCTGATGTAAATTTAGTTCGGAAAATGTTTTATAAAGTTCAGTCACTTGTCCACTCACTCTTGCTTTTATTTACTGTAAGTTCGCCTAAAGGATTATTACTGGGTTTTAGTGCTATCAAATCGGTTTTAGTCTCGTCATGTCTCGTTTTTAGTACTGTCGTATCTTTTTGTTTGACTGCTCGTAGTGCGGTCACATGATTTTTCATTGACGTCATGCGTGTTCTTATGTTTTATGTTTTTGGCAATTTTCTGGATTATAATGTTAAGCATACTAGCAATATTTGCCGATAGAAATTGCTCTGCCCTCACCATGCCTTTTGACTTGACGTCACTGCCAAGAATTAGTTCAGAGTTGGCTTTTAATAACTGACTAGTGGCTGGGACGTTAGCAAACTTACTGTCACTAGGCATTACAGCTAATGATTGCTCATTAACGCCTATGTCAACATTAGAATTATTGTCAATATTCTGTTCGATGTCCATGTCAGATTCTGTTTGTGTTTGCTGTCTACCGTCTCTATTTCCACAGAAGCGCGGAGTGGCCGTGCGGCTTGAGGCGCCATGACACTGACTGCGCGGCCCCTCCCGCCGGAGTTCGAGTCCTCCGTTGGGCATGGGTGTATGTGTTGTCCCTAGCGTAAGTTAGTTTAAGTAGTGTGTAAGACTAGGGACCGATGACCTCAGCAGTTTTGTCCCATAGGAATTCACACACATACATACATTCCATTTTCGCGAACTGTTTGTGCGTTATTACCATGCTATACTTAATGTACTGTGGAAGGGAAAAAGTCTTTCAGCACATGGGAAATTAATTTCGTAAAATTCAGTATAATTTCGTAAAATTCATTATAACAACAGTGACGGTTTTACTGCGCAAGAACAGCAGTTGATTATAAAATATCTAGATGCAATGGCTACTCACCACTTTGCGTTGTACAAAACTTAATTTGCCCATTTTGTAAAATAGTTTAAATTTATTTGTGTAGTGGAGTGTTCGGCGAAATAAACTACAATTCGCGATTTTGAGCAAAAGTGATTGCTACAATTTCGGAAAATTTTTTATTGAAGGTAGAAAGCAAACTACAATTATAGAATACGCTTGAACTAGCGTGCTGAATTATAAATGTGGCGTCTTACTTTACATTCCATTTTTCAATGCAGATTCGAGGTTTGATCATAATTCCTATTAAATTTCTCTCCAGTTTGGTTGTCAAAATTTTTTCAACGCTAATGGCTCCGCATGTATTTTCACATCGTTCATGCAACAAAGAAATACAATATAGTATATACAATAATTGGTTCAGACACGAAGCTATCAGCTTAAATTTTCTTTTATTATTAATTCTGACGGGATCGTGCATGGATGAATGCTAGGGAGTGAGCCAATTTACTAAAATAATTAAGTAAAGTCTTAAATAAATAATTGTTGTAAGTACATTACTTTTTTTAGGTGCGCTTGACAATGAATTCCTGTATAACGTCCATTCTGATTTCTTTACTCAGCTTTGGATATCTCTTAAAATGAAAACTTCTTTTAACGCACTTGTAAGACATTTACTCGCCGAATAAATGGTTCGAACTGGACTAAAAGTGCATGTAATGGACGCGGAATCGTTCACCATGCCAAGAGGCAGTATAGCTGAGGATGACTTGAGGAAAAACGAAACAGTTATTAAGTAATATAACTATATTCAATTATCACATGCAAACAATAACTTTACTTTGAGACTTACATTAATGCAGTTGCTGTATGCGGTAATATGTGAGTGCTTCTATAATGATTGCGCCAATACAAAATATAAATGGTAATGGCGGAGTGCCGTATAAATTTGCCGTAATCGCAGAAAAGCGACCATCTTGGCTGGCTTCTAAAACAAAAATAAACAAGCTCTTTCCCGTCCACAAAAATAACTGAAAGCTGTAATCCTGCATTTGTTTCTGCCGTTGTATTAGCCGAAACAACAGTTCATAGTACTAATTTTTAATTCACACTTTATTTATTTATTACGTTTCACAATTTTTGTGTAAAGTACGCTCTTCCCGCAGATGTGCATTGAAAGCATGACACGGAGAGGTTAGACATATTTTAACATTTCAACATGGCTATAAAGCCGAGATCAGGATTGTGTAAAATAAGCGAACAAATAACTGTCAAATAGCGGAAATTTCTTTCAAAGAATTCTATGTGTCGTCCCACACGAAGGAAAGATTTAAGGTAAGATATTGTAAATGACAAGCGATTTGGTAGCTTCACAATAAATGAATTGAGCTTGTAGGACACAGAATACATGTGGAGAACAGGGCATATAGAAGAATGCCTATCATAATAACTGTAGCTTGCAGTATTATCTATACTATTACATGAAAACAAGTCGTCATTTAATTTTGTTTTCCAAATCTCGGAAAGTTCTTGGCAGATTCACTTCAGAATTTCACACAGTAAAAGTAAATGCTATGATACGTTATGTGCTGTGAAAATGTAGGGTTTCATTAACTTTCTGACTCAATTTTAACTACGATAGCAGAGCCTTTAAATCTCTTAGGAAATGCTTTCTCTCATAGGTATTCTTCCTTTTTATATACCGTTTTAAATAAATATTCTATGAACAACAATGTGCTGTTTTTTTCCTTCCTCGCTGTCGGCCATAACCGAAAGTAGGAAGTAGTAATATAGCTTATTCGCTTGCCACTGGAATACTAATATAGAACCTGAAACATTGGAAACGCAGTAATCCTTTCTGTTCACAGACTGTAACTATACGAAATACTGTCAATGAAACTACTATCCTGTCAGATCCAGGAGCTGGAGAGGTCTCTCTCGTATCCCATAGACCAATGATCACAATCGATCTATTTATCGATTTTAGCAACTTCAATTCCAAGTAAGGTTTCGTTGGAAACAATAATAAACAAGGCTAAAGGTAATGAGAAGGAGGAAGAGGTGAGGGACAGAGAGCTGTGATGGAAGAAATATACAGGGGGCAGGAGATGGTCAGAGAGGGAGAGATGGAGAAAGATAGAGTAGGTGTTGGACAGAGAAAGGGGGTAGGAGGGGGAGATGGGCAAGGAGAGGGAGGAGTTGGAGATGGACAGACGGAGTGGGTAGACCGAGCTTGGGATGTATATTCAATTCCCATACATATTTAGCAATTGCAAATCATATCAGGATTCCCCAGTCATAAATACTTTCTACATGTAATTTAGGCAGCATCATAGCATAATATAACCACTTGGTATATGTATCAGCATGAACCACTGTATTTGAATCATTTATATAAGTAAATAATGAACCATGGGCAACATAGTACAAAAATGTGCCAGTTTTAATGGTTTGTGTTTGGCTATATTAATAAAAATTTATAAGGGAAATAATTAATTAGATCTTGTTAAGTTTGTCATGACTCTTGATTTCGAACCTTTATGAAATTTTTTCTTGCTGACGAGCCCACAAAATGATGAAAGGAAGAAAAGTTTGTCGCTTATAAGTTCTCCATTTTCATTCTCCATGCAATAAATTTGCCATGGCAGGCATGACATTTTGATTTATTACTTCTGTGCTGCTTAGTGTATCAGTGACATATTTGACAGACTATATACATATACCAGTGGATGTAATTGCAAAATTACAATCCTGGAAATTGAAATAAGAACACCGTGAATTCATTGTCCCAGGAAGGGGAAACTTTATTGACACATTCCTGGGGTCAGATACATCACATGATCACACTGACAGAACCACAGGCACATAGACACAGGCAACAGAGCATGCACAATGTCGGCACTAGTACAGTGTATATCCACCTTTCGCAGCAATGCAGGCTGCTATTCTCCCATGGAGACGATCGTAGAGATGCTGGATGTAGTCCTGTGGAACGGCTTGCCATGCCATTTCCACCTGGCGCCTCAGTTGGACCAGCGTTCGTGCTGGACGTGCAGACCGCGTGAGACGACGCTTCATCCAGTCCCAAACATGCTCAATGGGGGACAGATCCGGAGATCTTGCTGGCCAGGGTAGTTGACTTACACCTTCTAGAGCACGTTGGGTGGCACGGGATACATGCGGACGTGCATTGTCCTGTTGGAACAGCAAGTTCCCTTGCCGGTCTAGGAATGGTAGAACGATGGGTTCGATGACGGTTTGGATGTACCGTGCACTATTCAGTGTCCCCTCGACGATCACCAGTGGTGTACGGCCAGTGTAGGAGATCGCTCCCCACACCATGATGCCGGGTGTTGGCCCTGTGTGCCTCGGTCGTATGCAGTCCTGATTGTGGCGCTCACCTGCACGGCGCCAAACACCATCATTGGCACCAAGGCAGAAGCGACTCTCATCGCTGAAGACGACACGTCTCCATTCGTCCCTCCATTCACGCCTGTCGCGACACCACTGGAGGCGGGCTGCACGATGTTGGGGCGTGAGCGGAAGACGGCCTAACGGTGTGCGGGACCGTAGCCCAGCTTCATGGAGACGGTTGCGAATGGTCCTCGCCGATACCCCAGGAGCAACAGTGTCCCTAATTTGCAGGGAAGTGGCAGTGCGGTCCCCTACGGCACTGCGTAAGATCCTACGGTCTTGGCGTGCATCCGTGCGTCGCTGCTTTCCGGTCCCAGGTCGACGGGCACGTGCACCTTCCGCCGACCACTGGCGACAACATCGATGTACTGTGGAGACCTCACGCCCCACGTGTTGAGCAATTCGGCGGTACGTCCACCTGGCCTCCCGCATGCCCACTATACGCCCTCGCTCAAAGTCCGTCAACTGCACATACGGTTCACGTCCACGCTGTCGCGGCATGCTACCAGTGTTAAAGACTGCGATGGAGCTCCGTATGCCACGGCAAACTGGCTGACACTGACGGCGGCGGTGCACAAATGCTGCGCAGCTAGCGCCATTCGACGGCCAACACCGCGGTTCCTGGTGTGTCCGCTGTGCCGTGCGTGTGATCATTGCTTGTACAGCCCTCTCGCAGTGTCCGGAGCAAGTATGGTGGGTCTGACACACCGGTGTCAATGTGTTCTTTTTTTCCATTTCCAGGAGTGTATTTACACAGTGCATGGTTCAGGAGATACAGTGTTATGAACACTGAGATGCCCGAAAACTTCTGTATCATGCAAGAGGTTGACATGTATTGTTACTTGGCTACTCACTATATTGGCTACATGACATGCTTCGCAGTCAGTATCCACATATGACAATCGAATGTGCGTACAAAATTATATCCCTGTATGACATAGTTCAGGAGATTTGACATCATAAACAGTGAGCAGCTTCAATGTGAAACTTCAGGGCGAGATACAGGTGAAATGTGTTCACAAATATGCATCAAATATCTTAAAATGTATGTAAAGTAAATGTGACAAGTATGTATACAGGTAAATACATGTATAAAAATCTCCTCCTATACCCCTGGATTGATTTACACCAAGCATAATAGCCAAATTAGTATTTCAAAAACGAAAATACTGTGGGGGCAGGAACCAGCAGTCTTGGATTGGTTGAGGGTGATAATGTAGAGAGAGACTTGGGACAAGAAGAGCAGCAGATATGGGGGGAGAAAGGAGGAGACCGGTTTACAGGAGAGGAGGTGATGGACACAGGGAATGCAGACATGGATTGAGAAAAGGAAGGAAAGGAGATGGAAGGAAAAGGATGGAGGAGAAGATGGACACAGAGGTGGCATTTAGGAAATGGAAGGGAGAGGGGGAAGAGGCCCAGGGGCCAGCGGGAGACACAAGAGACAGAAGGAGATGGAGGGGGGCATTTGGAGACAGAGGGGGCAGCGGGAAACAGAGGGGGGCTAGTGGGAGACAGAGGGGGCAGTGAGACACAGAGGGGGCAGTGGGAGACAGAGAGTTGTAGTGAGGGGCAGTGGGGGTGTGGTAGGTGTCAGAGGAGAGCAGTGGGGGCAGAGGTGGCAGTGGGGGACATAGGGGGGTAGAGGGAACAGTGGGCAGCAAGGGAGGCAGCAGGAGACAGAGGGGAGCAGCAAGAGGCAGAGGGAGGCCGTGGGAGACAGAGGGTAGGGCAGCGGGAGACAGAGTGGGCAGTGGGAGACGGAGTGGGCAGTGGGAGACAGAGTGGGCAGTGGGAGACAGAGGGGGCAGTGGGAGACAGAGGGGGCAGTGGGAGAGAGAGGGGGCAGTGGGAGACAGATGGGGCAGTGGGAGACAGAGGGGAGGGCAGCAGGAGACAGAGGGGGCAGTAGGAAGAATTTTAATAACAAACAGAATAATTTGTCATATCAAAGAAAATAGTTACACCATTTAATTTGTTTCCTTTCTCTTGAGAAATATTACTCATTAACAAACTAGATAAAATGCATAGAAGCCAAGTCAAGAAGTCAATCAAAGGTGAGCGAATGGAAGGGCTATAAGAAGAGGGAAGGAAATGAAAAAAGACTACGGGATGTAAATGAGTAGCGTCTAAGAAAAAAGAAACAAATTAAGGGGAACTCTCCATGAAAGGTAGAGGCTTTAAGGCTAGAGTCAGTCCGGCACACTGTATTAATCTGCCAGAAAGATTCAAATGAGCATATATTCCACTGTAGAGTGACAGTTCATTCTGGAACTATGAAAAATATTTTGTGCATTGTGAAATTACACATTTTTGAGCAAGTGGATGACCCAACGACCCACAGCTGTACTTATGTATCCATAAAAATCATTGTTTTGCCTACGTACGTGGAGGTGAAAAGGGTTTCAGATAACAGAATACCAAAGGAACACTAATATCTTTCAAATTTTCTATATACATGACTTCATTATCTAAATAATTTATACAATTATTGGTTTAAAAATATTGTGGGGGTAGTATTCTGTACCTCCCTACCTCCCCCTTGCGTGAGGGTGAGAAGCAATGGCGTACAAAAATATTCTATGATGTGCTGTATAAGCGTCGAAACAGCTGTTTTCGAGTCACTAGGCTCTTTGGTGACAGTCCCCATTACATTTCATCTCTAGGAAGGGGTATAGTGTACAAAGAAATGACACACCAACACCTTTGTAACAACTGAAGTAACTTCTACCAAACTTAGCATACGTATCAAACGCTTTCTTGAAAAGAATTGTCACAGTAAGACATCTTTCTTGGAGCGTCACCGACTCGGGTCTAATCTGCCTGGTGGATTAACGATGAGGTCTGGTGAACCAGCCAGCCTGGATGTAGCTATGGGGAGGTTTTCCAAATGTCACTAGATGAATACTGGGCTGGATTCTAAGTCCCACCTCGGTTACACGATTCACTAACACTTAGAAAATTCCTGCTCGTTTTCACATGTAACACAACATGCAGGCACGCAGACAGCTGGGGCTATACACACTCTGTCTTGGGGGACAATGGTTTGGCGACAGTAAGGACATCCTGCTATGCCTTAAACTAACCATTTGAAATTCATTAATAATAATGATGACACTGCACAGATGCGGGAAAAGTTTATATATAGATTGTTACGGGTAGAAGAGCAGATATTTTTATTGGCGACTGAGGACATTGTACTGTACAACATTACATAAGTACTAATAATTACAGCCACTTGAGGTAGGTTGCTTGGTTGGTTGGTTTGGGGGAGAGAATAAAACAGCGAGGTCATCGGTCCTATCGGATTATCGAAGGATGGGGAAGTGCCCTTTTTATGGAACCATTCTGGCATTTGCCTGAAACGATTTAGATAAATCACGGAAAACCTAAATCAGGATGCCTGGAAGCGGGTTTGAACCGTCGTAATCCCAAATGTGAGTCTATTGTGCTAACCACTACGCCACCTCGCTTGTTCAAATGGAGTGATATATTTTTAGGTTAGTTACTACCTGCTATCAAGAGTAAGCCGTTAACGCCTATTAACCTGGGCAACAGGCCAGGTGTTAAGCTGTGGACACGTGGACGCAAAGTGGGTAGTTTATCTGACAGGTGTAGTCCTCATAGTAGTGCAGTTAGGACTGTGCAGAAAACATCAGATAATAATCTAGTACATCTGACAGGTGTAGTCCACTCAGCGGTGCAGTTAGGACTGTGCAGAAAACACAATATAGATAGATAGCGTTAAAATTGATACCTTAATATGCACCCTCTTCAGCTGTTTCCGATTCATCATAAAAAAAAATCGCTTGGTTGCATCCCAATATGTCAGTTACATACCGCATAGTGAAGTTGACGCTGTTGCACATTCAGAGATGCAAAGAGTGAACCGCACGTTGCTGACAGTCACGATTTTATTGACGCAGTACAATGCAACAAATGCTTTATTCACTGTTATTTACACTGCAAGCAATACAGATCTCGAATTACAACTACGTACAACTACCTTTCACCCCTCTGTTAGATACTTGACCAGTCATTAATTGTGTTTACCCTAACAGATGATATTTGGCTTTTCCTAACCCAAATGTCCATTCTAGTATTCCATTAAAGATCAATAAAGCACAAAGGAATAAACTCTTTCCCCTTTGTTCCTTGTGTGACTGGACGTCTGTATTGTTTCCTGTCCACTTAAAAACAGCGTAAATAGCAGAAAGTGTGGCGTTTGTTGCATCGTAGTATGTCAATCACATCGCGATTACAAGCAACGTGGGATTCACTCTTGCATCGTGGGATGTACAATAGCGGAGCGTTTCGTTTATTTCAAGCGTCAATTAAGCTTTGAAACATAATTGATGTATTGCACCATTCTTTTCGTGATTTTAGATGTTACTAATCAGGAAGAAATAATGGTGGTGTCCACATAAGAGAACTGAAGTTTATATTGAAAATAATATTTACTCACGTTTTAGAATGTCTCATAATATTTACTTTCACGAGCCCCTGCTTTACATTCGTACGCATGGAAGTCCTATTTTGATATCTATAATTTGTCCAGTATAAGTGGGCCACCCTAAACGCGCGTGCACACACACACACACACACACACTGAGAGAGAGAGAGAGAGAGAGACAGAGAGAGTGATTTTTCTACCGTGTATAAACACAAGAGGATACTGAACAAGAAAAGGATCAAACGAAAATGCATGGTTTCCGTGCTAGAGTCCACTCATTCAGTCATTCATTGTTACAGAGACTGCTGTCTATTAAGCGCGTACTATGCAGCCTCAGTTAACAGTATGCATTGAAAATCGTTTCCATGTGCCTCAAGGCATATGTGGATGCGCCACAGCATAATCTGTGTCACACGTTCACATCGGCCAGGCTACGTTCGAACACTGTCAAAGGCAGCATGAATAATCTGCTCCAGTGTCCCCACGTCTGGGATGGGCTCCGCATACACGATACTTTTGGGATGGCCTCATAACCAGAAATCGATCTGGTTGAGATCCGGTAAATGACCACCTGGTCCGAGCCATCGGCCAGTGGGGACACGACTGAGATACGTCCAGACTTTAGCGGCGAAGTCGGCTGGAGCACCGTCATGTACCAGCCACATAACCCTCCGAATCAACAATTACACTTCTTGCAGCATGGGAGGCAAACGCTGATTGTTCTGGCCTGTAAGGCGACGTGGAAAGGACTGGTCGCAAAATACGGTCGCCATTTATCGCAGCCCTCACATTCTGGCTGCACCGATGCTAATGTTCATTGTCAGCATATCATGGAGGTTCTACGTACTATCCCACAAATGACAAGAAAGTTGATGATACCACTCCACGTAAAGGTGGCCTCATCTGTGAATAGGATGGATCACACAAATCCCGGAATCGTGGTTGCCTGGTGAAGAAACCAGCGACAAAACACTAGTAAGCCCTGCACACACTGTAAGTGATGAGGGTGGTAACAAATGCAGGAGACGAGGTAATGGCAGAAGTAAAGCTGTGAGGACGGGACGTGAATCGTGCTTGGGTAGCTCAGTGGTAGAACACTTGCAGGCGAACGGAAAAGGTCCCGAGTTCGAGTCTCGCTCCGGCACATAGTTTTAATCTGCCAGGAAGTTTCATATCAGCGCACACTCCGCTGCAGAGTGAAAATCTCATTCTAGGGTGGTAACAAATGCGCTAGAGAATGTTCCACGCCGTCGTCTGGCTTACCCTGTACTGGAGTGCCGATTGCCTGTTACTGACACGACGGTCGCCTTCCACAGTGTCAATCACATTCTCCTCCAAGTCTGGTGTCCCAACATTTTGGGTACTTCCTTCACGATCTCCAGCTTCCTGAGATGACCCTGTCTGAGAGAAACGGTGAAACACTGTCGCAGACACTGAATGCTGTGGTGGTTGTCGGTGGGGATAGGTCTCCTGATACAACCCTGCCATCAGCCGTCCGTTGTATTTGCCTTTCCGAAAGTAAAGCTATGTCGGCAAGCTCTGGATTCGAATACGGAACCATTGTGTACAACGCTGTCTCACAAGTCAAGTGAATCGGATACTTCATTACTAATGACTATGGCATTTCAAATGGTTCAAATGGCTTTAAGCACTATGGGACTTCACATCTGAGATCATCAGTCACCTTGACTTCGAACTACTTAAACATAATTAACCTAAGGAAATCACACACATCCATGCGCGATGTAGTATTCAAACCTGCGACCGTACCAGCAGCGAGGTTCCGGACTGAAGTGAATCGAACCGATCGCCCACAGCGGCCGGCACTATGGCAGGAATGGGCACTATGGCATGACGTGTGAGGATCATTACCACCCTCTAGGAGCAAACCATGCATACTTTAACTATGGCTGCATGGTAAAACGCATATTAGGCAGCAGTATCTGTAACAAAGTATGATTGAATAAATGGACTATAGCATGGAAACCGTGCACTTGCGGACATAACCTCATTAGATCTCTTTTGTTCCGTGTCCTCACAATCCCCAGAGTTTGTACAAGGCAGAAAAAAAATAACCTTATATACACTACTGGCCATTAAAATTGCTACACCAAAAAGAAATGCAGATGATAAACGGTTATTCATTGGACAAATATATTGTACTAGACCTGACAAGTGATTGTGACGAGACAGGTGCTCGGCCACCATTGACCAGACGTTTTCAGTTGGTGAGAGATCTGGAGAATGTGCTGGCCAGGGCAGCATTCGAACGGTTTCTGTATCCATAAAGGCCCGCACAGGATTTGCAACATGCGGTCGTACATAATCCTGCTAAAATGTAGGGTTTCGGAGGGATAGAGTGAAGGGTAGAACAACGGGTCGTGACACATCTGAAATGTAACGTCCACTGTTCAAAGTACCGTCAATGCAAAGAAGAGGTGACCGAGATGTGTAACCAATGGCACCGCTTGCCGCCACGCCGGGTCATACGCCAGTATGGCGATGACGAGTACACGCTTCCAATGTGCGTTAACCGCGATGTCGCTAAAGACGGATGCGACCATCGTGATGCTGTAAACAGAACCTGGATTCATCCGAAAAAATGACGTTTGGCCATTCGTGCACCCAAGTTCGTCGTTGAGTACATCATCGCAGGCGCTCCTGTCTGTGATGCAGCGTCAAGGGTAACCGCAGCCACGGTCTCCGAGCTGATAGTCCATGCTGCTGCAAACGTCGTCGAACTGTTCGTGCAGATGGTTGTTGTCTTGCAAACGTCCCCATCTGTTGACTCAGGGATAGAGACGTGGCTGCACGATCCGTTACAGCCATGCTGATAAGATGCCTGTCATCTCGACAGCTAGTGATACGAGGCCGTTGGGATCCAGCACGGCGTTCCGTATTACCCTCTTGAACCCACCGATTCCATATTATGAACAGTCATTGGATCTCGAGCAACGCGAGGAGCATTGTCGCGGTACGATAAACCGCAGCCGGCCGAAGTGGCCGTGCGGTTAAAGGCGCTGCAGTCTGGAACCGCAAGACCGCTACGGTCGCAGGTTCGAATCCTGCCTCGGGCATGGATGTTTGTGATGTCCTTAGGTTAGTTAGGTTGAACTAGTTCTAAGTTCTAGGGGACTAATGACCTCAGAAGTTGAGTCCCATAGTGCTCAGAGCCATTTTTGATAAACCGCAATCGCGGTAGACTACAATACGACCTTTATCAAAGTCGCTAATGTGATGGTACGCATTTCTCCTCCTTGCACGAGGCATCACAACAACGTTTCACCAGGTAACGCCGGCCAACTGCTGTCTGTGTGTGAGAAATCGGTTGGAAACTTTCCTCATGTCAGCACGTTGTAGGTGTCGCCTCCGGCGCCAACCTTGTGTGAATGCTCTGAAAAGCTAATCATTTGCATATCACAGCATCTTCTTCCTGTCTGTTACATTTCGCGTCTGTAGCACGTCATCTTCGTGGTGTAGCAATTTTAATGGCCAGTGGTGTACGTGTATACATATGTCTCGGTATGCTGATACTGTCGGTGATAACAGAGTATGAGCGAGAGCTGCGCAGGGAGACGTGAAACACACTATGTAGCAGTCTGGCCGGACTGGAGTGGCAACGCGAAATCGCGAGCGCCCACCACCGTTGGCCAGTGTGGCGTGACGCGGAACTGCGCCGGCCGGCCCGGCACTTTGAGGGCGGCGCTTTTAGTGGCCGTAGAGTGTCCGCGGCCAGTGGCGGCCGTTGCCGGCGCAACGACCGGCACCGCAGAGCGGCCGCCGCCGTTCCGCGCGGCGCTACCTGCGCTGCAATTAGAGCCGGGCCGTGTGTTTGACACAGCGCGCGGCTCACTCCTTGTTGGCAGCCTAGCTGTGGGCCTGAGTAGCGCCCCGCCTCTGCAGCTGCTCCCACTGACCCATCTCTCACGCTCGTCAGCACGTGTGTTTCAGTTTAAACGAATAATCTCACTGACCCGGTGCCAGGAATATTTTTTGCCAGACACTACAAACTGAAACACTTTCGTAATATTTTTTATTAAACACTGTCTTACAGAACTTTCCCTGACAAAGAAAACTCAAGCCATTCATTTATTACCCACAATATACAAGCCCAACGCAATCAGACTGCTATTCATTGACAACATGACTTCCAATAATTAACACGAAAGAATGGCCCTGAATTGTAAGAAATCCTAACGGTAATACAAATCCAAAAAATATGGAATTAAAGAAACATGGCCGCGCGAGGGACTTCGCAATGTCGCGTCGGCCGAAGTGGCCGTGCGGTTGTAGGCGCTGCAGTCTGGAACAGAGCGACCGCTTTGGTCGCAGGTTCGAATCCTGCCTCGGGCATAGATGTGTGTGATGTCCTTAGGTTAGTTAGGTTTAATTAGTTCTAAGTTCTAGGCGGCTGATGACCTCAGAAGTTAAGTCACATAGTGCTCAGAGCCATTTAAACCAGCCGTTTTGCAATGTCGCTTATAGCGTCCCCAGCGAAATAATAAGAAAGGACTTAAAAAACAGTATTTATAAAGAAGAGACATTTATAAATTGAATAATATACATTTTTCTCATGTATCCGTATTATAATAATTTCTCTGTGTAACCAGAATGAGATTTTCACTCTGCAGCGGAGTGTGCCCTGATATGAAACTTCCTGGCAAATTAAAACTGTGTGCCCGGTAGCTCAGATGGTAGAGCACTTGCCCGCGAAAGGCAAAGGTCCCGAGTTCGAATCTCGGTCGGGCACACAGTTTTAATCTGCCAGGAAGTTTCTCTGTGTAAGTTTAGAGGGCAAAGAAATATAACAAATTGATCTAAAGGGACGACAAGATACGCTCTTTTGTTAATTTTTTAGTCGTCTTCACTTCTTCTCTTGTCTTGGTCGCGTGTAGACGGACATCTTGCGAGTGCTGGCAAATGTAAGCATATTTGCGCTAATTAAGCAGATAATATATTGATTTAATATCATTGTTCACTTTTAATTTGTAAGAGGTGATCCCGATTACATGTCCGCCTTCCGTTCAATTAACCTGCATTCGAGTAATTTACAGTTCAACAATCGCAGCGGCCGATGCGGCCAACGACGCCATTACGTGGCGATATTAACACATAAAAAATTGGCGGAAGCGAAAATCTCGCCCATTATTAACATAATAATCATTTTTCTCCACAGCCGCCCGAAGTTGCAGAAAATACGTAGCTTTAAGATTTTTATTTTCAGTAACACAGCCGAGAGCCAGAGCCAGGACTCCGACTACAACGCAATGGTTAACGGAGGTAAGAAAAAATACTCTCGCGCGTTTGTGGGCCGCAATTGTAATTAATAACTAAAGATTTTTTGCTGTAAAGTGAACTGACTAGCCGAGGAAATTAATATGAAAAGTTTATTCCATTGTTCAACTTGTGTACTCATGTTTTAAGATTCAGCGAGTCTAATTCCACTGAAGAATAATATTGTTAAAAAAAGGAGAACTTCAGAAAAGCGTTTAATTGTAAATCAAAATTAAAATGAAGTATCATTTTGATTAAGGCCCACCACGTAATTCGGCAACAATCAACGTCACCAATAAATAATATATTAAATTACGACGGCCGACGGACACGAGAAGCTGTTCGGGAATGCTCTCCTGCCCACGTAATTTACCCTGGATGGAACACACATCAAGGATTTACTGAATGATTAATTTGGGTCTGGGACAATGACGATGAGGAACCTCAGGCTGCAGAAGAAGAAAATGTGCATGATGAACTGTCACCAGTTGAAAGTGGCCGTGGAGGTACTAAATGTGTGCTACAGCTAAAGACTGCACATCATTCCTCATTCTTTGAATGCTGTAATTTATGACTGCAGTTATCTGTCACCTTATTTATGTCATTTCATTGTAAGTAGTGTGTAAATCTAGGGACCGATGACCTCAGCAGTTTGGTCGCATACAACTTACCACAAATTTCCTATTTTTTTTTTCCTAAAGAAGTTTGAAACTACCTCCAACTCCGCTAATTGCCTAAACTCATTTCAATCACGAATCCCAATAGTGGAAACCACATTTTTTTGATAAACCACTAACCTCACAGAAAATCTTTATAACACGAACTACATCAATTACAGCAAGTAGTAACAAGGACCAGCTAAATAAAAAGATTTCAACTACTATAGATTAATCTTAGGAGGCACATAGTTATAAAAAAGAATGATTTTGTTGAAGATCAAACAATGTATTTACAATATTTTACATTGTTCATGTGACATCCAGTTCCAAAAATTATACGGCTGTCAAATTTCTACTACCCAAAACACTATCAACGTCATCATAATACATTCTTTTGCATATTTTCTTATAAACGCACCATTTCAATTAGTCGTTTTGTCCAAATAATGGTGCGCGTTGATTGCAGCATTTAGGCTTATGGTGATACGTGTTAACAAGAGGAAGACTGAAAATACCACCTCTGTTGCCTTTCATAGCTATTATCCTTTAATGAGGGCAAATCTACAAAAATCGCTAATATCACATATATAATTTACTTCCTTTTGCGTTTCTATGTGTCGCATGATCCCGTGGGCTATGTTCCTGGACCTCTGAACAGTATTTCCACCCCACTGTTCATTGTTGCAGGGTTTACATCGTGCCTTCCTCTCGGATATGAAACAATCGTGCTACCATTCGTTGTTGTGTAGTATATGAGACTGTGCTCGTAACGTAATTAATTGCCATGTAGTTGTGTGAAACCATGCATCATTTACGGAGTTGATAAATGGACGTCAGCAGTTCCGTATCACAGCCAGTGAAGATAACTTCTGAATGTCTCGCTATTAGTGAAAGTACAACGAAGCCAATTTCGACATGATATAGAAAAACATTTCTTGCGTCACCAAAAATTTTTCTGGTAGGCGACAAAAGTTAGTATTGGACGAGTTTATACCGGGAGCCATAGGAAGGAAAGTCCACGACTTCCATGAGGAAAAGCAGTTCCCAACAGTGGCAGCTGTGGGTGAAGTGGGAGACTTTCCTGATATGAGTGAACCAGCCGTTTGGCATGCTGTTAGAAATTTGTGTTTCAGACACAAAAATTTCAACAAAAAACCTGTGCTACTGGAAAATAACCCAGTAGCTGGAGAAAGAGACGACCTCTTGCAGGAAGTAAGACGCTTCCACATCGCTGGATGGACTACTTATTACAAAGATGAGAGTTGGGATTGTGAGAATCATTCCACAAAGTTTGGTTGGCAGGAACAAAAAATGTCTTCTGTGTCAGAAAAGGTGTACGATTATCACAGAGGAAGTGTTCATCAGTGGAATGGCCCGAAAGGAAGAACTCAAACACTGTACGATTCTGGAAAAAGGGATTATAATGTGCCACATTGGGAACGAAGACAGGTTCGTGCAAAATACTGGCTTATGTTTCATTGCTCAAAAAAGAGGTGCAGATTTTCAATCCGAAATGAATACCGCATACTACGAAGAGTGGTTTAGGAGTGTTCTCGAAAAATTAGCGAACAAATCTGCGATTGTTTTAGATCGGGCACCATATCACAGGATGAAAAACCCAGTGTCACGAAATCCATTTATGAAATGGAGAAAGGATTGTATTATTGAATGGATAGAAAAAAACGTAGAGCTTCCATCTGAAGTCAGATCATATGAGGAATTTACTGCAACTGGCCTACTGGAACACGCACGACTGCAGGAACACCTTCCAGAAAGTACGAGGATTGGAACTTAAATAGTGGCAACTATTTATTCACGACTGATACAAAAGACTTACATGTGTGCACCTGTTACTGCCCTTCAAAGTAGTCACTAGCGTTGTGAGGAACCTGTTGCCAGCGATGTGGAAGGCGTAGTATACCGTTAGCAGGGCCTGTTCTGTTGATGGTGCGAATGGAGCGGTCTACTGCCCGTTGAATCTCTGGAACAGTTCTGAAGCGAATGCCACGAAATGGTTCCTTCATCTGCGGAATCAAATCAGAGTCACAACGACGTCAGTCCGGTGCGTATGTTAGATGGCACAGTACTTCCCAGTCCCATCGACTGAACCGAGCAGCCACAGCTTGCGCTGCATGCGCCCCCGTATTGTCATGCAAAATGATGTGTGTGTTGCGCAGAAAGTGTCGCCACTTCTTTCGCAAAGCTGGTCGCAGGTGATGCTCCAAAAACGGACAGTTATACTGTTCACTAACGGTCTGCCGTGGAGGAACGAAACCCACCCATCATTTTGCACGACAATGCGCGGGCGCATACAGCGAAAGCTGTGGCTGCTTTGTTCAGGCGATGGGACTGGAAAGTACCGTACCATCCACCAAACTCCCTGGACTTAAGTCCTTGTGACTTTGATTTCATTCCGAAGATGAAGGAACCACTTCGTGGCATTCGCTTCAGAACTGTTCCAGAGATTCAACAGGCAGTAGACCGCTCCATTCGCACCATCAACAGAACAGGCTCTGCTAACGGTATGCTACGCCTTCTACATTGCTGGAAACTGGTTCCACACAACGCTGGTGACTACTTTGAAGGATAGTAACAGGTACAAACATTACAATCTTTTGAATCGGTTGTGAATAAATAGTTTTCACTATTTAAGTTCCATCCCTCGTATATTGTGATCAGTGGGCAAGGAAATTAAAGTTCTGTGGTTTCCTGTAACGCACTGCGAACTGGACGCCATTGAAGTTATTTGGGCGTTTATCAAGAACAGGGTAGCAGAGGAGAAATACAATTATAAAATAAAACATATCTTTTAGTTGTGTCACTGCGTTACGGAAAATGTTCCCCTAGCGTCTGGAAGAATTCAGTGCGTCATTTACACAAACTTGGAAACAGTTATGCACAAAGAGCCCACTGTATTGGTATAGCAATAGAGCCGTTGCGGATCCCAGTAAACGACTGCGAAAGCAGCAGTGAGAACTCAGCCAATAGCGAAAGCAATGAAGGTAGGTTTTATTTCTGCCATCAACTTACTGGAAAATTTATTCGAGCTAATCGACTTCTTCTTTTACTATGGGAGGCTATACAAATGTTCATTTATAGTGAGCTGCTTGCATACAGAGCATTTATCTGGATTTTCCCATATTATTTCCCCTCTAGTCGTAACAAAAACTGAACGCGGTAATGCCATACTGGACTGGACTACGAAGTTGCCGAACAGGCGCTTATGGCGCATTGCAACAATGACGGCGCGCTGGTGCGACAACTACACTCCACCAGCTATTTTGCAGCTACTAAAACAATTACTTTACAAACTCTTAACTATCATGAGGAGTACCCATTAGTAAAGACATATGAGGTAACCAACAAATGTTGAAGCTTAACAGCAGTACCTTCTCTGTCGCAACGGCTACAACGGTAAGCTCAAATCCCAGTGTCTTGCGTTTGACATTATAGTGACGCAGAGTAATCAGAAAATAACGGAAATCCGGCTGCAAACAAAACATGGATTTATGTTTAAACGGTGTAAATGAAATTTTTCTCCTAATTACTGTCTAATTTTTATGCGTCTTTAAATTCGGCATCGCCGATAAAGGCTAGAAAAAGCACGGTTTCTCTTAAATATTACCACGTATGTCACCCCCATTTCAACTAGGATATAATTTTCATACGCTACATAAATGTAAACATTTCCACGATTTCGGAAAGGTATAACATACCGACGTTCGTAAAGTATTTTGACCAGAATATCTTAGTCAGTGGTCAGTCGTTATGAAAAGGATAATGGTCGCAGCTTATGGAGTTTCCGTAAATTACTGACCGGTGGTTTGTGGGTGAAAAGGTGAAGTCCAATGGGGTTCAAAATGTGTTCCATCAGATTCAGATCAGGTGTACCTGGCAGTCACGACGTTAGCGTCATTTCACTATAATACTCGTCAACCA
The DNA here is from genome assembly GCF_023898315.1 of Schistocerca nitens. Taxonomy (NCBI): domain Eukaryota; kingdom Metazoa; phylum Arthropoda; class Insecta; order Orthoptera; family Acrididae; genus Schistocerca; species Schistocerca nitens. The sequence goes on from NC_064620.1 coordinate 444,229,724, forward strand.
CTAGAGCTCGGTACTGGTTTGTCCTACGAACAGTTATCTAGCTGCAAAACGCCACTGCCGTATGGTAAGTCATCAAGAGAAAAGAGATGCAGGAGATGCGCAGAGCTTCTCAGCAAGTCATTATCTAGCAGGTAGTAGCAGCTGCCCATAAGTCTCTCTCACTTTCGGTAGGACCTCACTTCTCATGTAAGATAGGCGGCGGCCTCTGCTAATGGAGGCTGGCTGGAATTGATCCCCCGCCCGTGATTGCTCCGCTTACATACTTGTTACAGCGTCACTACCTGCAGCTCCACGAGGCGGCATCCAACGTCACAGTGGACAGTGGTCACAATGGTTTGTCTTATCAGTGTATTTCTCTTATAACACAGATCACGCTTTAAAGCATGCTTTCATTCAAACTACCACAATTCACGTATCCGTCTATTCGAGAGAAACCAACTATTGTTCGTGTTAGCTCAGTAAGGGCCTAATTATAAGTACAGTATGGTTCTTTATAAATTATTCCGCCTACCGGTTTTCATAATAGCAATGCGAACTACGTAAGTTTATCTCTGGTCATGTAAATTTTCTTCTGCTCAACATGGAAGATTCTCCAATTCATATTATGCAGTTAACATTTATTTTCCAAGTATTCTACTCCTCAAACTTGCCGAGGTGACAGATGTCATAGGCTGCCTCCTAATGCGGTGTCAGACATCCTTTTGCCCAGTTTAGTGCAGCAGCTCGATGTAGCATCAGCTCAACATGTCGGAAGTTCCCTGAGGAAATATTGAGACAAGCTGCATCTGTAGCCGCTCATAATCACGGTAATGTTCCCGGTGAAAGATTTCGTGCACGAACAGATCTCTGGAATCCAGAATGAGATTTTCACTCTGCAGCGGAGTGTGCGGTGATATGAAACTTCCTGGCAGACTAAAACTGTGTGCCGAACCGAGACTCGAACTCGGGACCTTTGCCTTTCGCGGCCAAGTGCTTGCCCGCGAAAGGCAAAGGTCCCGAATTCGAGTCTCGGTCCGGCACACAGTTTTAATCTGCCAGGAAGTTACAGATCTTTGGAACGTCTATGTACTATAAATTTTCAATGGGATTTATGTTAGGCAATGAGGGTGGCCAAATCATTCCTCCGAATTGTCCAAGTTGTTATTATACCGCGCATTGTCATCCATAAAAATTCCAGCGTTGTTTGAAAACGAAGTCCATGGATGATTGCAAATGGTCTCCACATAAGCCGAACATAATCATTTCCCGTCAATAATAGATTCATTTGGACCAGATGAACCATTCCATTCATTGTAAACATAGCCCACGCCATTGTGGAGCCATCACCAGCTTGCACATTGCCTTTTTCATAAATGGTTCAAATGGCTCTGAGCACTATGGCACTTAACTTCTGAGGTCATCAGTCTCCTAGAACTTAGAACTACTGAAACCTAACTATCCTAAGGACATCACACACATCCATGCCCGAAGCAGGATTCTGACAAACTAGGCAAACGCCGCTGGTCTCGTCCGTCAAGTGGACGCCGTCTACCACCGAGCTGCCCATAGTTACAGGCAATGCCTGAAATATGGTATTCTGTTCACACTAGTGCAAAGTTGATGTCGGAATAACGAATTCCCTAACGATCTCCGAAACACTGTCCCATGCATCCAGCTCCAAATTCCATTCAAAAGTATATTAATTCCCATCGTGCGGTTATAATCACGTCGGAAACCTTTTTACATGACTCACTTGAGTACAAATGAAAGGACCGCCATTTCACATATCATGTACGCGATACTGTCGGCATCTGCATATGAGTACATTGCTCTCCCATGACATATCACTTCAGTGTAACTGTTTCAGTACTCTCCTTGTTTACTTTCGATGTGTCCGTTTTCTGTGACATTCTCCTCGGATGTTAACTAACTCCAACACCACACCGTGTACTCGCTACCCCATGCTTTGTCGGCTGGACGCTAAATGACCCAGCCATAAGAAAAATACTGTAAAGTAGGGCTCACCGTTAGCGCAATGAAACTTCCCCTTTATAAATTAAGAAAAAAAAACTCTTAGGTTATTTGATTTTCAAATAGCTTAGCAGAACTGAACGTTATCAGAGAGTTCTCTCTTTGCTTATTCTGATCATCACTAAACCGTCATACAATATTTTTAGCGCAACGCAGTCTGACTTTCAATAATCCCTACAAAAGAATGCCCCTGACTAACAATAACCTATACCTTTCATGAATCACGCACCTCACAAAAATTTTCGTTACTCGAACTACTTCAATACAGCGAGCGCCAATACTGTCAGCCAAATAAAAGATTCTAACTACTGAAGGCACTAACTACTGATAGGCATAGGTAGCAAATGAAAGATTTTGATAGAGAACAAACAAAGTATTTACCTTAATAGTGTTCAAAAGTCATCATATATATATATATATATATATATATATATATATATATATATATATATATATATGCCAGAGTTTTGAGAGGTTACTATGAGCGGAGGATCTGGACGTGTGTCCGTCAGAAAAAGGAAATTTGGAAGACTAAAACTGGATGTCATGAAGAGATTATATATATATATATATATATATATATATATATATATATATATATATATATATATATATATATATATATATTTCTTCCAAATTTCATTTTTCTGACGGACACACGTCTAGATCCTCCGCTCATAGTAACCTCTCAAAACTCTGGCATGTCTCTTTCCACATCCAGCACTGCTGGTGGCTCACCTCCAACAGCCCAACGCTACACGCTGTTCACTTCCAACTGCCCAACGCTACACTAGCGAATATTCCAACAATGAGTCCAACCAACAACAGACTGCACACAGCACACTCAGCGATTTTCATACAGAGCGCTACGTGGCGTTACCAAGATAAAAACCTAAACAGCCTACTTACATAGCCCCCATGCTCCCCACAAAAACTTTACAAATTGTTGTGGGCAGTGACCAATACTTATTTGCTAATTTTTTTTTATACTAACGATAGCAAATTTATCAAATGCACACACTTCTTGACACACTGTTGGTCAAAAGAAAAACTGTCCTCACAGTCCATAAAGACAGTCCTGATCATTCATCACAGTAGTAATTGCACTTATATATACGAAGTCTGAGAAGTAAAGGAAAATGCAGACGGAAGTGGTGGATTTACATGCAGTCTTGAAGAAGTAGTTTTGTCCTTCCAACGGAAAAACAGTGCTGACTCTTGACATGCAGACAGGTAAGGGGTCACAACGGAGCAAACCCACAGCAGCGTCAGTCGAAGTTTTGAAGAACATTGGTAGGTAGGTCATCACAGAGCAGACCCACAGTATTTCTTGTAGAGATGGCCAGCAGCCATCCGTTGTGACTGTGCGGGAGCACAATCACCATCGAAGAATCCTGCGGATAATATAGCAAGTCCATGAATCACCTCTTGTGCACTCACAAAATAAAATTTAGAGATGTCCTTAGATGCTGTTGACCAGTCCCTTGCTGAATTATCAACACACATGCGAGCACTAACAGTCCTTTTTTTAACTTCTCACATACTGTGAATATACTATGACCAACAGAAACTTGTGCAGTGAAATGACTCTACTATATACTTAATTTGAAGACCTGGTGTAAAACTTTGCGACATGAGAATACAATTACAAATGTACAAAATACATTAAAAAGATAATGATGACATTAGTAGTAATCCAGGCGTTATAAAAGAATAGAAATAAGCATATAAATGAGTATTATAGGCATTGTGACATTAGTATATAAATGAGAATTGAGAATATTCAAACATTAATTTGACATATCATCATTAAAGGAAAACATAACAGAATAAGTAATATCTAAATATTTTTCAAAAGTGTTTGACGGTAACAGTGTTCCTCATCATAGTAAATGCAGCTTAGTATTAGAAAATTCTACAACATAACTTTTATCAGATAAACACATAACGACACGAAGGACATAAACACACTAGGGTACACATAAACACATCGTGGAATAACACAAAATGAAAGGAAAGGGTTTGTTTTCAGTGTAACATTTGGTACTGCAGTCCAACCCAAAACTTTATTCCGTAAATCTTTCTTCTTATTTCAACATTTTTTTTTAGCAAAAAGGTTCTACCTAAGCATGCTTTATTTATTTTCCATTATCTTTCCTCATCATTTATTTTTCATTATCTTATCAGTTGTTTCCAAGAAAACCCTACCTAAACCTGTTGTACTTTTTTTGTTCATCTCTCCTTTCAAAATAATTATTCCTCATTGTACTGTGCTCTTTGATCAATCCTTTTTCGTATAGCTTTTCATTGCATTGTTTCCCTATTCTTCGTAATTGGTTTCATATATATGGGATGAAAATTACAAATAACCTAAATTGGAACGATCACATAGATAATATTGTGGGTAGAGCAAACCAAAGACTGCGACTCATTGGGAGAACACTTAGAAGGTGCAACAGGTCTACTAAACAGACTGCTTACACCGCTTACACCACCCTTGTCCTCCCTATTCTGAAGTATCGCTGTGCAGTGTGGGATCCACATCAGATGGGACTGACGGATGACATCGAGAAAGTACAAAGAAGGGCAGCTCGTTTTGTGTTATAGCGAAGTAGGGGAGATAGTGTCACAGACATGATACGTGAATTGGAGTGGCAATTATTAAAACAAAGGCGTTTTTCGTTGCGACGGGATCTTCTCATGAAATTTCAGTCACCAGTTTTCTCCTCCGATTGCGAAAACGTTCTGTTGGCAGCCACTTATACAGGGTGAAATTGAAACGTCCCCTTTTTACAATTATACAGGACTGTGCTTAACCTGACACACAATATTTTTAGCGCAACGCAATCTGACTTTCAAAAATCCCTACAAAAGAATGGCCTTGACTAACATTAACCTATACCTTTCACAAATCACTTACCTCAACAAAAATCTTCGTTACTCGAACTACTGCAAAACAGCGAGCGCCACTACTGCCAGCTAAATAAAAGATTCAAACTACGGAAGGCACTAACTACTGATAGGCATAGTTAGGAAATGAAAGATTTTAGTAGAGAACAAACAATGTATTTACCTTAATAGTGTTGAAAAATCATAATATACATAACAGATCATGACATCCAGTCTTACAAATTTCCAAACTCCGCCATCTCTCTCCCCACATGCACCACTCCTGGCGGCTCACCTCCAACTGCGCAATGCTACGCACTGTTCACATCCAGCTGCCCAACACTACAATGCAAACTAGCCACAGACTGCACACAGCACAGCCAATGATTTTCATACAGAGCGCTACGTAACGTTGCCAATAAGAAAACATAAATAGCCTACTTACAAAATGATCATCACGATAAAATAAGAGAAATCAGGGCTCGCACAGAAAAATTGAAGTGCTCGTTTTTCCCACGTGTCGTTCGAGAGTGGAACGGCAGAGAGACCGCCTGAACGTAGTTCATTGAACCCTCTGCCAAGCACTTTATTGTGAATAGCAGAGTAATCTCGTAGATGTAGATGTGGATGTATAGATGTATCCCCTTCTTAAGCTAACTTCAATCTACTGAGCTCAGATATATAAACTAAGAGACGAGGCAATGGAGCAGCACGAACATTAACACAAACAAGAACGAGAAAAAAAGTGCAAAGTAAGCAGCAATAAATATAGGTTAGCAAAGCAAATGCGACATTTCAACTAATATGAGCCAATGTGCAGCAACAAGAAAAATAAATCAGTAATAAAACTGTCTTAGCAGAGCAACACAAAGTTAGATTCAGTAGGGCAATGCCTGACAAACAGCAGCAGCAAAAGCAATAAACTATATCTAAACATGACAAAGCTCAAGCAGAAAAAATACTACAGTAAAGATAGTCATGTCACAGCTTAACACTAGTCTGATGCACCACAATAACTTATTCTACCAAACAAGTAACCAAGTCGTTAAAAAAATTATGTATGAAATTCCTGTGAAGGGAAATATCTATTTGTGCTCCCTTTTTTTGTTTTCTAATAAATTAGATCACAAAATTATTATTTACAGGATGTGTAGACAGAAAATATTTACATTTATATATAAAATATTTATAAATATAAATATGTACGTGTGTAAATATAAATAATGTAAACATAAATATTTATATTTATATATAAAATTTTTCATCATAAGTTTAACAGAAAACAGCGAAGTTTTGTTTATGGCTTGCTGGCTTACGATTAGAATACTACTGCTGGAACAGAATCGTTCCAAATTTTGTGATCACACCATTCGCAGATTAAAATTATGCAAAATACTGTTAATGAAGCTGCTATCCTCACGGAACCAGTAGATGGAGAAGTCTTTTTCATACCCCATAGTGGAATGGTCGCAACCAATTTACCCATTTATTTTAAGCGACTTCAGTTCCCAATGAAGGTTTCGTTTCCAACAACACCAAACGAGACTCAAATCATAGAGGTAAGAGGACATATAGGCGGTGTTTGTGGAGTAAATGAACGTAGGGTTGTGGGATTTGGGGGGTAGGGGGCAGGAGGAGGTGGACAGAGATGGGTCAGGGGATAATGTACGAAGAGAGAGGGTTGGAAGGAGGAGCTGGACAAAAAGAGAGGAGGAAAAAAGCAGAGAGAGGGAGGATGGAGTTTAGGATGTATATCAAATTCCCGTACATAGTTGACAACGGCGAAGTATTGCTGGGTTCGCTAGTAACTGTATAAATTATCTGAAATTGATGTGCTTTGACAATGTATAGCGGTGTGTTTTAGATGGGCGCAAGCTATCACTATACTTCTGAACATGAGCAGTGTCTCAATGAATTTATAATATTGTTAATGTAAAGGCAGCTCAATTCCAAAACTGAATGGGCGCCTTACTATGAGCAGTCCTCCCCTCCGGCTTTTTAAGCTGTATGCACTTACATTAACAGCTCGATTATCATTTAATGTGCTACCGTTCTTCGCGATAATGACACACACACTGACGTTAGATAATGCTCTACCAGGAATCATATTTAGAACATTTGAAAGTTAAAACAACTATTCCTTGGAAATAATACTGTTATCTGACGTTTTGCTAATCTTGCGCCTCGTATTTTACATTTATAACTTCATAATACTATCTATTAAGAATTATTGTATTTGCTATTAACTTGATTTATGAAAATGATTGCCGGCCGCGGTGGTCTCGCAGTCCGGAACCGTGCGACTGCTACGGTCGCAGGTTCGAATCCTGCCTCGGGCATGGATGTGTGTGATGTCCTTAGGTTAGTTAGGTTTAAGTAGTTATAAGTTCTAGGGGACTGATGACCACAGCTGTTAAGTCCCATAGTGCTCAGAGCCATTTGAACCATTTTTTGAAAACCATTGTGCTTTCCTATAATAGTCTAAAGCTTTGTCACATGTAACAAACATCTCCGCAGGCAGTCTGTGTAGTTATCAAGCCTTCAGTTGTATACAATTAATCTTTTTTAGCATACTCATCAAGAACTAATTAAGCTAATTAGGATCTAGTTGGTTTTAGCTTAGTCTAGCAAGGAAAGACATCAGTTTTCCTGGAACAGCTGTGGAATCCGCCGCCCATTAATTAGGTATAGTACTGGACACAACGCTGCACTGGAATCTCAGAATTCCGTTACAGGGAATGTAGGCCTCGTTAATAGTGGTATGATAAGTTGACGTTCCGTTTAGAATATCCAGAGATACAGGAAGCTGCCTTCTTTTAAATTTAATTCTCTACAATATGTCATTCAACTGTCGAAAATGCATGAAAACCTTGCAAACAGGCAAACTGAAGGAGTAATCTGGAGACATTTTCGGGAAGAGCGGCGTTTAAATCTCCGCTTTCCTATCTTCGCTTTCTTTCTCCGCTATTCTCTACGGAAATTGAGATGAATGCCAGATAATGCCTTAAATGAAGTCATACCCTGTGGTCATCCTCATCCGTGTTGCATCCAAGAACTCACTCTGCAATTTTCTCTATGTCAATTCAGGTAAACCTACAGCTTACGTATCTGCATGAATTTGTTGTGCAGTCAAAGGCCCAATATACTGTCTTTAGGTGCCCTAAATCAGCTTAACTCGCTGTTGGGCGGTAGGGCTTGGCAAGAAAGCAGCGTTCACAGTTGAAAACGGCCATAATCCTTTTTATTTAAATAAAAGTGAACAGCCTCATGAGCCAGTAAAATACCTTTTAAAAATAAGTCAGAAATTAAACAACTTGCCGAATATAAACGAGGAAATGAGATTAACATTTAACATCGGCAAAAGGTCTTTTAAACAATGAATAAATTAAGTAATTTGTCATATATTAACTGGTATCTGAAGTCTGCCATGCTGTATATTGATAATCAATATCTTATCATTTACATAATTTTTCAATTGGTTTTTAATTATCTTACATGGCTACAGCGAATTTGGTAACAACAGTAACGCGATCAATGCGTCACGTACGTTTGTGATATACGCTTAGAACCATGAGACGCTATATATACAAGTCAGTCCCGCGTCTGGCGGAGTAATCCGACGGACAGGCTGGTCGGTGAGAACTCAGCACCCACGGGTGTGCTGGTGGATGGGATGAGTCCCGTACAACGTGAACTACAACAGACTAAGAACTAATCTTAGGAAACTAGTAACAATGTACTGCTTCAAAAAAGGGCGGCACATATTTTATTATACTACCATTTATGAGCCAAGCATCTGCCCAGTGAGCAAATACGGTGATAAGCAACAAAGCACTTACCAGCTTAGTAGCATTCTGATTACAGAAATGAGAAAAACAGTGAGACTTAAGTGCCCCCAAAGTTAATTGGCAGACAGTTACTTGTATTAATGATGCAGTAGGAACAGTCATTACACACTATTTTTGAATGGAAGAAAGATCAAAATCACTGACTTCTAACATTTTTTGCAGTAAGACTCTAGCCGTAAGTAACTAATTGGGCAGCTCTTACTAATGTAATCTCCACTATTTCAAATAGCTAAGCAACCGAAGCTCAAATCTCAAACTTTTCTTACCAGACTTCCGGTAACAACTACAGTGGAATAGCACATTCTTATTTTAGCAGAATTTAGCATAGAAAATCTTAGGGCGGGTCATCTGATAACCCCACCAAAGAGTTTTACAAATACTTAACTAAAATGACTACAATAAAAAGGAACTCTGATAAAATTAAATGATAATTGAATCATGACCCTAAACTGTCGACAGGCGTTGATATACATCAGTGAGGACAGTTAAAAAAGTGTGCCCCGACCGGGACTCGAACCCGGTATCTCCTAGTTACATGACAGACGCTCTATGCATCTTTTTTTCATTTTGTTCGGTATTGTTTGTTGTGTTTGGTCTGGGTAGACGTCGCAAGACATCCGTTCAAGTTGATCGTTGATTCCTTTACTCAGTATTTTATTATAGAGGGGAGCAGCCCTCTGACCGAACACGCTGGGCTACCTTGCAGGCTGCATCCGCACAGAAGGAGAAGGTGAATGGCCGGTTAGCCTTAACGATATGAAGATGGTATCTGTTCTGTACAACAACTACCAGCGTCACACCTTAGCGAAAGATATGGCAGAGAACCCGAGAAAATTCTGGTCGTATGTAAAATCGCTAAGGGGGTCTAAGTCTTCCACTCACTCCCTTGTCGACTGGTCTGGTGTGGCAGATGAAGACAGCAGAATGAAAGCCGAAGTTTAAAACTTCGCGTTCAAGAAATCGGTCACGCAGGAGAACCGTACAAACATACCGTCACTTGACCATCGCACAGACTCCCGTATGGACGACATAGAAATAAGCATACCTAGCGTAGAGAAACAATTTTAAGTTAAAAAAAAAATAAAATCACCAGATCCGAATGGAATCTCAGTTCGATTTAACAAAGAGTACTCTACAGCATGGCCCCTTACCTAGCTCGCATTTATAGTAAACCTGTAGCCCAGCACAAAGTCCCTAGCGACTGTACAAAATCTCAGGTCACTCCAGCGTATAAGAAAGGTGAAGGAACGGACCCCCAAAATTACAGACCAATATCCCTAACTTCTGTTTGCTGCACAACCCTAGAACACAATCTCAGTTCGAATACAATAAACTTTCTTGAGGCTAAGCAGCTTATGAACAGGAATCAGCATGGTCTTAGATGGCATCACTCGTGCGAAACTCAGCTTCCCCTTTTCTAACATGATGTACTGAGGATTAACGATGACAAGCAACAGGCAGAATCTATGTTTCCGGAAAGCTTTTGAAACGGTACCTCACTGTAGGCTCTTAACGAAGGTATGAGCATAATAAATAAGTTCCAAAACGAGTGAGTGGCCCGAAGACTTGTTACATAATAGAGTCCAGTGTGTTGTCCTCGACGAAGAGTGCGTTGTGCTTTATTTAGGGCGCAAAAACTGAGGTCACATGCGCCAAAGTCAAAACTATAAATCACCAAGACAATGAGGAGTTAAAAAACGACCATATGTCAATCCCAATTGACGTAAGAGGAGAGCCAAAAAACGTGGAGAAAGGGCTACGAAAGACACCATACAGAAACGGAGGTCCAAAACTAAAAATTAAATGGCCTTCGCCATATTGCTTTGACGGCTAAAAAGTAAAACTCGGTCGGTAGCCCGCGCGTCATTTGCTGAAACGGCCGATAACTCAGGCGGCAAACCCAAGTCAGGAAGTGTCGGACAGTTAAGACTTCGGCGCAAAGTGTACAAAGTGGTGCGGGAGTGCCACTTATCAAATGAAGATGGCTAAAAAAGCAGCACACAATACGTAATCTACTTAAAGCGACAGGGCCGAGAGGAGGTCGTCCAAGCAGCTGGGAAAGGCTTAATAATCCGGAACTTACTCCCATGAAGGCAGGACCAATGATGATTCCAAAGCGACACCACCTCCTGACAGACGGCAACACAGGGATCATTGGAGGGAATATAGGAACTAGTGGGGCGAGGTAGGTGGACTGCAGCCTTCGCAGCAGCGTCGGCAGCCTCGTTTCCTGGAAGACCGACATGACCAGGAACCAACAAAAACAACACAGTGGCTCCACCAAGAATGAGCAAGTGACGGTTTTCCTAGACCTGTTTCTTTAAGGGATAGGCGGTGTAAAGCCACATACACTTTGAAGGACGCTGAGAGAGTCTGAGCATAGGACAACTGAAAATCTGTGACGCCAGATGTACTCCATTGCCTGATACAGGGAGAAGAACCCGGATGGTAATTTCTAAGCAGTGTGCCGGAAGCCGATTACGAAAGACGTGGGCGCTAATGACGAAGGCACATTATACACCAAGCTCAGCCCGAGAGCCATCAGTGTACACAAAGGTACTATCGCGAAGTTCAATGCGAAGGCCGTGAAACTGAAGGCGATACCGCGAGGTTGGAATAGTGACCTTAGGAAGCGAATAAAGGCCAAGGTTAATATGGGCCGGATTACGAAGCCAAGGAGGTGAAGGATTCACACCGACTGAGAAAGTTGCAGTTAGTGTGAACTTAAGCTGCCGGAGCAAGTGCAGAAAGCTGACTCTAGGAAGTAACAGAGAAGAGGGACACGCCCCATACTGGCGAAAAAAGCAATCATCGAAGAAGGAGGCATAGGATGCCTGGCCATGCATGGCAGACAAATGGCATGCATATCTTCTGAGGAGAAAGTCACGGCGGCAGGACAGTTGTAGTTAAGCATACATATTCTCAACTGGGCTAGTGTAAAAAGCGCCAGTGGTGTAATGGATGCCACGATGGTGGGTAGTGTTGAGACGGTGTAAGAGGGACAGACGCGCAGACGCATAAACAAAGCACCCGTAGACTAGTTCCGAACGGACATGGGACTGGAACAAATGGAGAAGGGTGGTTCGATTTGCATCTCAGGAAGTACCATTAAGGACGCTTAGGACGGGACCGCGTACAGCGGACTGCCAGGTAAGATACATGGAAGGACCAAGAGAGTTTACTATCGAGCATGAGCTCCAGGAATTTAGTATTTTCAACGAACAGAAGAGTAACAGGCCCAAGATATAAAGATGATGTGAAAACCAGTTGCACCAGGAATTAATACAGACGGTATTGTCAGTGGAAAAACGAAAGCCATTGTCGATGCTCCAGCAGTAAAGACGATCAAGACATAGCTGAAGACGCCACTCAGTGAGACAGGTCCGTGGAAAGCTGCAATAGATGACAAAATCGTCAAAGAAAAGGGGAACCGGTGATGCCCGGCGTGAGACAGGCCATTATAGAGTTAATGGTGATAGAAAACAGGATAACGCTGAGGACGGAACCCTGAGGCACACCGGTTACCTGGATAAAGGTGTCCAACAAGACAGAAGCCATGAGCACCTTGAAAACTAGATCTTTTAAATATTCACGAAGGAAACAGCTAGCTAGGGAAGCCCCACATGTAAAAAGTACAGTGGATACCAGTTATCCAGCCAGTGTCGTAGGCCTTCTCCGAATCAAAGAAACACTGTCGCGGTCTGGGATTTCCGCAGGAAACCATACATCACATGGGTGGACAAAGTAACGAAATGGTCAACTGCAGAACGCCGCTCTCGAAATCTGCACTATGCAACCGTTAAAAATTGGGAAACTCGACTCACCATACCAGCCTGGCATGAATCTTACGTTCCATCGCCTTGCAAACACAGCTGGTAAGAGAAATGGGTTAGTAGCTAGAAGGAAGGTTTTTGTCCTTACCAGGCTTAGGTATGGATACGAGGGTCTCTGCACGCCAACGTCTGGGAAATCTGCCTTCTCCCCAGATGCGGTTGTACATATTAAGCAGAAAGTGCTTGTCCGCGAGCGAAAGGTGTTGCAACATCTGAATGTGGACACCGTCTGTCCCTGGGGCCGAGGATACGGATGAAGTGAGAGAATAATCTAGCTCCCTCATAGTATAGGCGGCATTGTAGCACTCACGATTCGGAGAAGAGAAGGGTATCGCCCGAGCCTCCTCCGCTCGCTTCCGACAGCAGCAAAATGGCGGCCCAATGCGTAGGAGACAGCAATACGTTCCATTATGACAACGACTGCTACTTTCAGGTAGCAAATTGGGGAATAGATCTTGGTCCTAGAGAGCCATCTGGGGTTGTCCCACAAGACAGAGGAAGGTGTAGAGCCGTTTAAAGAACTAGCAAATGAAATCCAGCTAGCAATCCAGCAAGAACGGCCGGTGTGGCCGAGCGGTTCTAGGCGATTCAGCTTGGAACCGCGCGACCGCTGCGGTCGCATGTTCGAATCCTGCCTCGGGCATGGATGTGTGTGATGTTATCAGGTTGGTTAGGTTTAAGTAGTTCTAAGTTATAGGGGACTGATGACCTCAGACTTTTAGTCCCATAGTGCTCAGAGCCATTTGAACCACGCCAATCCCGCTAGCTTTTTTGCAATTCTGAAGAACGCGATGACACTTTGCATGCATCTGTTTATAATTAATGCAATTTGCCATGGTAGGATGACGGTTAAAAATGTAGAGAGCACGACTCGATGCGCGAATTGCGTCACGGCATGCCTCATTCCACCAAGGGACTGGGACACGACGTTGTAAAGAGGAAGTGCGACCAATAAAACGTTTTGTAGCAGTAAGGATAACATTTGGAGATATTCCAACTGGTCATCACAACTGAGGAAATCTTTTACTTCGAAGGTGGCCAGGGAGGAGTAAAGATTGCAGTCAGCCTTAGTAAGCTGCCATTTGGGAGTGCACGCGGATGGGATAGGAGTCAGCAAACGGATGACACATGGGAAATGGTCGCCTGAGTCGGTGTCAGAAAGAATAGACACCTCAAGACGATGGAGAAGCTGGGCAGTGCAGAAGGATAGGTCCTAATGGGGATAGGTGTGCGAGGAGTCATAAAGGAAAGCGGGCGCTCCAGTATTAAGGCAGAAGAGGTTAAGTTGGGTAAGAAGGTCGTCCAAGATGGCACCTCGTTGACAGGTTTTGGGAGGACCCCAAAGGGGGACGATGTGCATTAAAGTCACTGTGTAGCAAAAATGGTGGAGGTAGCTGCCCAATAAGTTGAGGGAAGTCAGCCCTGGTGACCTTGAATGATGAGAAGAGGGGTCATAAATGGTACAAAGGCAAAAATTCAGGTGGGGAAGGAATAGGCGAACTGCAACAGCTTGAAGATGGATAGTTAGGGAGATGGGCTGACTATGAATGTCGTCCCATATGAGCAGCATGGCGCCCCCATGAAATAGAATGCCGACCTCAGGAGGAATGTCAGAACGAATCGGTAAGAAGTGCGAAAGCTCAAAGTGGCCGTGAAGGCACAATTTCGTTTCCTGAAGCGGAGTAAAGTGGACGCTGCGATGTTGAAAGCAGCTGAAAATCCTCTTTGTGGGACCGAAGACCGCGAACCTTCAATGGAGGAGAGTCGAGATGAGGAAGAGATGTAGGGGTGTCAACTCAGCGGCTGCCAAGTGACTGCTGGTGTGAATCGCTACTACAAGGCACAAAAGCTGGAGGATCCTGTTCCATGGTGTCCATAAAAGCATTGGCATGAGCTTGTGCAGCTGGTCTGTAGAGTCCAATGCTGAAAAACGGTTGGTGGGGCACACCAGTGACAGAGAGGCCAGACAGGCTAAGGTATCACATAACAACACCCACATAGGATCTTCTTACAGGAAGCCTCGGGTGTTGTTTGGCTGGAGAGACAGAGGATGTCTTCACATGGGTAGTGCTTCTGCCCTTTCTGGCCTACCGGTTGTGTAGCTGGTGGCTTCGCTCCTTGAGGCAAGTGTTTGACGGTTTGCTGCACAGCTGGACGGAGGGATGGCGATGCTACCTTGACGCTGGGCTATTTTACAACCTCAGAGCTGAATTAGAGGTTGTATATCAGCGTTGCCATGTCCTTCATGGTGCAAGAGGTAAGAAGAACAGAACTATAGATGCCATGAGGTAGAATGCATGGTTTGAAACTAGCCAGTAACTTGCGTTTGACTGGGTAAGGCACTTTTTCCTTTACCTGGATTTCTTGGATAGCCTGCTCATCAAAATACATGGGTCAATCCTAAGAGGAGGTGGCATGGCCGCCATTGCAGTTGATACAACGGAGAGAGAGAGGTGGACAATCGCCCTTGTGCGCATCCCTACCACAGGTTAAACATTTGGCTGGGTGTTGATAAGACGTTCTAGTGTGGTTGAAACGATGGCACTATCAGATAGCAGCACATCAGGGTCGGAATGTATGGCTGGAGTGTGAAAATTTTATAGCCCGCTTTGATCCTGGACTGGAGCACCACACTATCAAAGATGAGACAAAAATACAGGTGGGGACTAAGAAGGACTCTACCTTTTTCATCACCCGATGAATGGCAATGACACCATCGGAGAGGTAAGATTGTTCGGCCTTGGTTAGCCTGTCGAACAGCCTGGTGTAAATTACACCGTGGGAAGAATTCAGAGTTCTATGGGCCTCAACACAAACAGTGTAGCTGTGGAGAAGCGAAGCAGTAAGTAGTTGTTGTGCTTCAGAACCAGAAGTAGTTTTCAAAAGCAAAGTGACATTCCGTAAACCAGAGCAGGATTTCACAGAGCCGGCAACTGCATACACAT
Source organism: Schistocerca nitens (assembly GCF_023898315.1). Classification (NCBI taxonomy): domain Eukaryota; kingdom Metazoa; phylum Arthropoda; class Insecta; order Orthoptera; family Acrididae; genus Schistocerca; species Schistocerca nitens. Next base: position 444,245,249 of record NC_064620.1, read on the forward strand.
CCTTTCTGAATAATAAACGGATTTACACATGGTGAAGGACTGACGATCTTGAGTACGTGAGACCATGAGGAACCGTGGTGCAGTGGGAAGAGTCTTTGAATCATTAGCCTCACTACGTTTACGTTTCGTAGACATTCATTGGAAAGACCCGGCGGGGTCAGGGATTTTCTCTGCCTCGTGATGGCTGGGTGTTGTGTGCTGTCCTTAGGTTAGTTAGGTTTAAGTAGTTCTAAGTTCTAGGGGACTTATGACCACAGCAGTTGAGTCCCATAGTGCTCAGAGCCATTTGAACCATTTTGAACCATTGGAAAGATGATTGGCCCATTGCGAGAAAATGCCCCATAATTGCCAGCTTGTCTGATTGTGCGCTCCTTCTAACTGGGGGCCCCTTCAGAAGGTGGCACACTGACCTTAGGTGATAGTCCACACTTCAAGTGACCCCTCCCGAACACCTGACAGAGGGACTAGTCGGCAATTTGGGAAGGCTACAGCTCAGGCAATCACCCATCCCTGGGCCTGGCCTCTACTAAGGGTCTCTTCGAACCCTACCTGTCGACCAGGAGCTGGGAAATACAAGTTACTCAGTCACCTGTTACGCCTCAGATGCATGGGCCGGCCTTCAGGAGCACACAGGGAGGACAAAGAAAAACAGGAGTCTCATATTTCAAAGTACAGGAACGAGAGGAGAAGGGAAACAAAGAAAGGAAAAGGGAGCGGAAAACAGTGGTGAGACTGCTCTAACGCCAGCGACCGACAATGCAGAACATTCCCATTAACACGCCAGACATGCTCCCAGGGAGGGGAAAAAAGAATAGACAGGATAGACATGCAGCACAGATGGGGAAAAATGCTGCAAAGGTTAGGGCCCTGTGGTAGCTAAGCACAAACCCTGCAAAGTGTGGCGAGTCCTCGGGGGGAGGACAGGTTCAGATGGTGGTGGCAGGAGCGTCAGTGTTGAAATGGTGATGAGTCTACTAGCAGCAGGCGTCTCCGAGGTAGGAAAGCGAGGAGCAGCTAGACGACACAGAACAGGTGAGAACGAAGACGGCGGCAGATGCCGGCGGCAGACTGCGACTGCGGGCTTCCAAAGATTCGATTTCGCCCTTGAGGGTAGGCCAGGCCACAGGAGATGCTGAAGAGCCAGGTGCATTTATGCATTTCTCCAGAAACTAGCGCATGCGGCATGTGCTGGTGTATTTCGGCGCATGAGTCAGGAGCCTCAAATGCGGGGGACAGCTGTGTGTGCTACCCTCGGTGATGGAAGTGAGAGGTGTTCTACACTACTGGTCATTAAAATTGCTACACCATGAATATGACGCGCTACAGACGCGAAATTTAACCGATCTGAAGAAGACACTGTGATATGCAAATGATTAGATTTTCAGAGCATTCACACAATGTTGGCGCCGGTGGCGACATCTACAACGTTGTGACATGAGGAAAGTTTCCAACCGATTTCTCATACACAAACAGCGGTTGACGGGCATTGCCTGGTGAAAAGTTGTTATGATGCCTCGTGTAAGGAGGAGAAATGCGTACCATCACGTTTCCGACTTTGATAAATGTCGGATTCTAACCTATCGCGACTGCGGTTTATCGTATCGCGACATTGCTGCTCGCGTTGGTCGAGATCCAATGACTGTTAGCAGAATATGGAACCGGTGGGTGCAGGAGGGTAATACGGAACGCCGTGCTGGATTCGAAGGGCCTCGTATCACTAGCTGTCGAGATGACAGGCATCTTATCCGCATGGCTGTAACGGATCGTGCAACCACGTCTCTATGCCTGAGTCAACAGATGGGGACGATTGCAAGACAACAACCATCTGCATGAACAGTTCGACGACTTTTTCAGCAGCATGGACTATCAGCTAGGAGACCATGGCTGCGGTTAATCTTGACACTGCATCACAGACAGGAGCGCCTGCGATGGTGTGCTCAACGACGAACCTGGGTGCACGAATGGCAAAACGTCATTTTTTCGGATGAATCCAGGTTCTGTTTATAGCATCATGATGTTCGCATCCGTGTTTGGCGACATCGTGGTGAACGCTCATTGGAAGCGTGTTTTCGTCATCGCCATACTGGCGTATTACCCGGCGAGATTGTATGGGGTGCCAATTGGTTACATGTCTCGGTCACCTCTTGTTCGCATTGACGGCACTTTGAACAGTGGACGTTACATTTCTGATGTGTTACGACTCGTGGCTCCACCCTTGATTCGATCCCTGCGAAGGCCTACATTTCAGCAGGATAATGCACGACCGCATGTTGCAGGTCCTGTACGGCCTTTCTGGATACAGAAAATGTTCGACTGCTGCCCTGGCCAGCGCATTCACGAGAACTCTCACCAGTTGAATACGTCACAATACGCCAGTCACTACTCTTGATGCACTGTGGTATCGTGTTGAAGCTGCATGGGCAACTGTACCTGTACACGACATCCAATCTCTGTTTGACTCAATGCCCAGGCTTATCAAGGCCGTTGTTATGACCAGAGGTGGTTGTTCTGGGTACTGATTTCTCAGGATCTATACACCCAAATTGCGTGAAAATGTAAGCACATGTCAGTTCTAATATAATATATTTGTCCACTGATTACCTGTTTATCATCTACATTTTTCCTTGGTGTAGCAATTTTAATGGCTAGTGGTGTAATAATTGAATACCAAATGATCCCGTCGATTCCGTTGCGTCACACACAATTCGGCTGTGCCGTGCAAGTCATCACCTGACGCATACGCCGAAAGACGCCAGCACGTTTCGCATGCGCGAGATTCGACATAAACGCCGTGAATGCACCTGGCTCTTCGGTAATTGTCTACTCTCTTGGAGATGGCCTGACGTCTTTGGGCCGAAATATCGTGGTTGAATATGGATGGGATCCGGCAGCACACCAGAATATTATTGAAAGGGAAATGACAAGTGTTTAATTTTTGTGAGACTGGTACAAGGCATGGTCAACGTTTTGTCCACAGTTCTCTGCCACAAGTTGAAATCGAGAGGCAGCATATTCCAAAACAGAGGAGTGTTTCTGTGACCACCTACGTTCGTAATTGGAGCGTTGAACACATGTTCTTTCAGAAATCCTCACAGCCAGAAGCCACACTGGTTAACATCAGGTAACCTGGATGACTAAGTCGTAGGCAAATGACGGTTGGTAATTCTAAAATTTCAGAATTGCCTCCACAGCGGGCACAGGAGCAGGACTCGATAAAAATAGGGCCCTAAGATAAACAATGCCGTCAACGCACTGCACACTGTCACCTTTGCAGAATGAAGCGGTGCCGGTTCATGTGCGTGCGGATTTACTACAGCCCATATTCTGCAGTTCTGAAGTGATGGACATTGGCTTCGTCTGTCCGCACCGTGTTCCATAGCCTTTCATTGTCCACTTCCATGCGAGCAAGAAATTCCAGAGCGGACGATTGACTGAAAATGCGTCATTTTGTACGGATAGCAGTGCACGATGTTTCGTGGGATTTTAAGCACCTTGCTCACAAGCATGTTAAAATTCAGAGCAATTCCCCGCGCACTTAACCCTGGTCGACCCCTCCTGCAATGATGACAGACGTCAAATCAGCTGCTTCCTTCCTCTGCGACATTGCACTTCAAACGACCTGTGTTTCAGACTTTTGTCATGATATTCTCCAGACCCTTTGCAGACATCGTAGCAATGCTTTTTTTTAAACCCGCGAGTGTCGAAAACTTCGACAGAGCTACTGATGCACAGTCACCGTGCTTACAAAAGAGCTTTACCAGCAGGCGCGATCCTTCATGGACGCAGTCATCTTGGGCGTCTTAGACTCAATCTGAAGAACAACTGCTTGCCGTGCTTCTACACTCCTGGAAATTGAAATAAGAACACCGTGAATTCATTGTCCCAGGAAGGGGAAACTTTATTGACACATTCCTGGGGTCAGATACATCACATGATCACACTGACAGAACCACAGGCACATAGACACAGGCAACAGAGCATGCACAATGTCGGCACTAGTACAGTGTATATCCACCTTTCGCAGCAATGCAGGCTGCTATTCTTCCATGGAGACGATCGTAGAGATGCTGGATGTAGTCCTGTGGAACGGCTTGCCATGCCATTTCCACCTGGCGCCTCAGTTGGACCAGCGTTCGTGCTGGACGTGCAGACCGCGTGAGACGACGCTTCATCCAGTCCCAAACATGCTCAATGGGGGACAGATCCGGAGATCTTGCTGGCCAGGGTAGTTGACTTACACCTTCTAGAGCACGTTGGGTGGCACGGGATACATGCGGACGTGCATTGTCCTGTTGGAACAGCAAGTTCCCTTGCCGGTCTAGGAATGGTAGAACGATGGGTTCGATGACGGTTTGGATGTACCGTGCACTATTCAGTGTCCCCTCGACGATCACCAGTGGTGTACGGCCAGTGTAGGAGATCGCTCCCCACACCATGATGCCGGGTGTTGGCCCTGTGTGCCTCGGTCGTATGCAGTCCTGATTGTGGCGCTCACCTGCACGGCGCCAAACACGCATACGACCATCATTGGCACCAAGGCAGAAGCGACTCTCATCGCTGAAGACGACACGTCTCCATTCGTCCCTCCATTCACGCCTGTCGCGACACCACTGGAGGCGGGCTGCACGATGTTGGGGCGTGAGCGGAAGACGGCCTAACGGTGTGCGGGACCGTAGCCCAGCTTCATGGAGACGGTTGCGAATGGTCCTCGCCGATACCCCAGGAGCAACAGTGTCCCTAATTTGCTGGGAAGTGGCGGTGCGGTCCCCTACGGCACTGCGTAGGATCCTACGGTCTTGGCGTGCATCCGTGCGTCGCTGCGGTCCGGTCCCAGGTCGACGGGCACGTGCACCTTCCGCCGACCACTGGCGACAACATCGATGTACTGTGGAGACCTCACGCCCCACGTGTTGAGCAATTCGGCGGTACGTCCACCCGGCCTCCCGCATGCCCACTATACGCCCTCGCTCAAAGTCCGTCAACTGCACATACGGTTCACGTCCACGCTGTCGCGGCATGCTACCAGTGTTAAAGACTGCGATGGAGCTCCGTATGCCACGGCAAACTGGCTGACGCTGACGGCGGCGGCGCACAAATGCTGCGCAGCTAGCGCCATTCGACGGCCAACACCGCGGTTCCTGGTGTGTCCGCTGTGCCATGCGTGTGATCATTGCTTGTACAGCCCTCTCGCAGTGTCCGGAGCAAGTATGGTGGGTCTGACACACCGGTGTCAATGTGTTCTTTTTTCCATTTCCAGGAGTGTATTAGTGTGCATTTTCTGAATCTTACAGTACCACCTATTGTTCAAATATTCTCAAAATTTTTTTCGTTCTATCACATTTACCCCAGTGTCAATAAAATGCTGTTACATTTGACATAATTCCGAGCGGCGTCTCTCTTTCTACAGCGTTTTGACACTGGAATTTCAGTTACGACCACACTGTCATATAAGTATTTACGTTGTCCCATTTAGTTTACCACGGTGTAATGATTCATCGAACAATGTAACAACTGGCAATTTATAGCTTGCATATTTATATCTTTTAAAATGTGTCTGATTATTATATTTCAAAATTTAGCTTAAAGTAGAATTTTGCTATCTTTCCATGAAGTGGGATGGTTGTACCATTAGAGATATGCAGCACTTAAGCCAGCATAGAATCAGTCAAACATAAGGTAGAGAAAGAATTTATAGCCTTTTAAGTATACAGGAAGAGTGTGGCAAATTATATAATTAAATACAGCTTTGAAAGCTGAACACGCGGTAGTCGTTCCATAGATCGCTGCGCTTATATGAGTTGTGAAGACTGCTTCAGAGGACGGACAATGTGAACAGATCTTAAAGAAAGAAACAGAAATTTGCGATTATTTATTATTAAACACAGCCTTGATCACAATTTATTTATCACGGTGACCGGTTTCGACCACTACTGTGGTCATCTTCAGACCAATGAGTAAGAACCTCCTTCTGGCGGTAAATCACTACCAGAAGGAGGTTCTTACTTATTGGTCTGAAGATGACCACAGTAGTGGTCGAAACCGGTCACCGTAATAAATAAATTAAGATCAATGCTGTTTTTGATAAAAAATATTTGTGACACATTGATCACTGTTCACTCCCACAATGTATTCAAAAGCAAGAAATTTGAGAGTTTGTTAATGCACTTTCGTAATTCAATTTTTAAAGTGTCAAAGTTCACAAATATTGAGTAAGAATTAATGTGTTTTACACATTATTAAGGAAAATAGTTGCCCTTGTTCTAGTCTGTACGTAAATTCGAAATATTATCCAAAGAAAGAAAATTAAGTTTTTGTCGTTTGTCTGAACGATGTTAAATTATACCATTTTTGCCATTCCAGAATCAGAATTTGACTCAGTGTCCTTCAGTATCTGGTAAACCGTCGTTCATCATTAATAATTCACTCGAAACGAAGGAAAAAGTGAAACATACTTTTAGTACGGAAATGGTGAGACACCTGGAACAAAAGGATATATCTTTCGGTTCGTTAAACACACGTTTCAATTTTTATTATTTCTTAATAATTCCTCGACTGCTGCATATCTGGCACAAGACAGTTTTGAGCCCCGCGGTGGAGGACTGTGACTCGAAAGATCCCTGTGGGAAGTGCACGGCTGCCTCTGCCGCGGCTGCCACCCCTCATCCCTAAACATTACCGGAATTTATGGAGGCTCTCGTCCCGGAAACGTTTTTAACGAGGCTTTCGACAGCTGCTTATTGCAGCCCTGACGCCGTGGAATAAATGGCGCCCATTCATTTCCACGGTGCCCGTATATTTTGCTGTTGTTCTCCCAAAATTTCCAAGATATTTTAAAGTATAAACAATTTGTTAATTATGCATTCGACCTGTGTTTCCTTTCTAGATGAGCTTTGTCACACTAGAGTAGAGACCTCCTGAATTTCTAAGAAGCCAGAGTCAATAACATTTTCTATATTTACTAACAAAAACGGGTGGGCAGACACCCTCCTACGTCGATAAATTACTGGAGTGTTAGTAATTACCAAAGTAATGCAACGCAGTTAATATTAATACACGCAGATGATAGTTCTCGGTAAACGTAGTCCACAATCACATACGCTGAGGCCACCGTTTTCAAGCAACGGATTCTTGTTCAAACGCCCAGGTACAAACAGAATATAAACACGAACTGCCCCTAACGGAAGTTAAGATAACTACGAGCCATTTTAGGGCTTGTTTGTCTACAAACTGCAGATGGGCTGACAGTCGTCATTCTTTTTGATGAGTCACTATCTTTATTGTAATTATCCTGCGACAATCTTGAAGATACGTCTACAAGCATCAAATGCATTACTTCGCTACCCTTCAACAGCTCCCTCGAAGATGCCCCGGGAGAAGGGGGATAAAAGTGCATAGGGAACAGATACCGACAGAAAGGTTCTGAGATGATTGGTTCAAATGACTCTGAGCACTATGGGACTTAACATCTGAGGTCATCAGTCCCCTAGAACTTAGAACTACTTAAACCTAACTAACCTAAGGACATCACACACATCCATTCCAGAGGCAGGATTCGAACCTGCGACCGTACCGGTCGCGCGGTTGCAGACTGAAGCGCCTAGAACCGCTCGGCCACAACGGCGGGCGTTCTCAGATGACACAGAGCTATTACTGACTCGTAAAAACAAGTAATTCCGTTGAAAGTAATGGATACGATACTTATTAAGGGATTTGCGTTAAGAATAAACAAGGCAACCGTAGGTAATAAAGAGTAGTCGATGACGTAATCAACTTTCATAGTGTTATAAAACTGGGAACTGCACAGTAGATACAAAAGCGAAGGAATTCTTCAATTTGGGAAGAAAAGTTACACCGGATGGACGAAGCATAGAAAATACGAGAATGGCACGGATGAAAACGGTTTCTACAGTAAAAACAACTCCCCTAGTAGCAGAGAACTTTCAAAAAATATTCGTCTGGAGAACCGCATTGTATGGCAGTGAAACCGATATCCGAATGAAAGGGGAATCAAAGCACTTCAAATATTGTATTACCGAAGAATTTAAAAATCAAGTGGACAAATTGCTTTTGTTTTCTTGTTTTTGTTTTGTGGGTCGTGAGTCATCTGACTGCTTGATATGGCCGCCATGAATTCCTCACTGGGTAGAAAAAGTATGAAATGCTGAAGTGCTGGAAAGAGGAAGTTAGGAAAGAAGTCATGAAAGCCCCTAACGATGACAACGGACAGGTTAATAAAACATCTGCAGTGGCATACGGATGTGGCGAATTCGGCCCTCGATGGGATGGACAAACAGTACGTAATACAAACAGATTGTAGGCAGTTATACATGTATTAAATATTTAGAGATGAGAAGTACAGTACAAGATTGGAAATTTAGGAGTAACTTTAAACCAATAGAAAGACTATGGACTTCAAAAAGTAGCTGATCAGTGAAAACGGTTTTCAAGCGTAAACGTTGGCATAAGGATCTTGTGATTTTCTTGATACAGTCCTGATCAGTAAAACAATGGCTATTCAAGTTTTGAAGTATTTGATGGGCAACATTGTTCTCGTTGGTAAACGACTCACATGAGGCCTCATAATAAAAAATTTGTGATAATTAATTGAAACCTTAAGCTACTGACTGGTGTTGTTGTTATACCTCGATGAGGACATTTGAAAATGTGTGCTGCGACCGGGATTTCCTGCTTACATGGCAGACGCTCTTTCAATCTGAGCCACCTAATAGATATTTGCCCATCCACTCATTACTCGCGCACGCTAAGGTGACAATTCCCGTATGAGTTAGGTACATTACGTATGTAGATTGTGGATAGTTGAGAATGTGGGTCTCACGGGAAGCGTGCAGGGATAAGTCCCTGCGGTCGCACGATTCGTTTGTGTCCTCGGTGGCTCAGATGGATAGAGCGTTTTCCATGTAAACAGGAGATCCCGGGTTCGAATCCCGGTCGGGGCACACATTTTCAGCCATCCACATCGAGGTACATGAACAATACCTGTCGGCAGCTGAGTGTTCCAATTAATTATCATTTATTCTAGAGAAGCTGCACGGTCATCATCAGTGTTATCTGTTCCTTCGAGAATTGTTTCTATCTTCATACACACACACACACACACACACACACACACACACACACACACACACACACACACACACACACACACACACACACATATATATATATATATATATACCAATTTGTTAAAGTAAGAAATGTCTGGATATTCACACTCTCTTTTTACGCATACCGGTGTCCCTCATCGTCGCTGGAACAGCATGGTTGGGAACGGATGTGGTATGGTTAATTCAAGGGCTTGCCGAATGCATTTCCTTTCACCACCGCTTGAACCCCTGGGACGCGATATGGTAACCCAACTACGTGCGTGTAGCGTAATTCTTGTGAAAGTCAACGAAGCGTTTCAAAATGTTAGCTAATCGTATAAGTGAAGCTCAACATGGTTACCAGCCCGGCATTCACCTATTGGGATGTGACTAACAGAGCATAAATCACACCCTCGTTAATCCACCGGGTGGATTCGATCCGGGGCCAGCGCATCCCCCCGTCCCGTAAGCGGCACATTAGCACGCCCTGTTATACGGGTGGGTGGATATTTACAACGATTGTACTAAAGAAATGATTATTACTGAACTACTTAAATGCTACATATATGAGGTTACAAAGCTGTAGTTAAATCTTAATTATATTGGCGCCAACTGATTGAGACTCTCTCCCTGATAGGTTGTCCACTAAACAGGAAAAAAACATAGCACACAATTTGTTACTGAAATTCAATATTGAGATTCATTCTCACAGTTATTCTTCGCGCTAAACAAACACAAAATATTTTAATACACTAGCAGATGAGAAGTACCCGGACACCTCTGTATAATGCGGAATTGTCCACAAGATGTCACGAGAGGGGGTTCCGCATGTATAAACGGAAGTGAGGTATACTGTGTTATCAATATAGCGGCAGTAATAGCACTAAAGGTATGTCAGGACTACTGCGCGGCCTCCAAAGTAGACTAGTCACTGGATGAGAGCCAAGTAACAAATCCATCAGGGACTATTAAAATCTTCTAAAACTACACAATGTCATACCACGTATTCGAAATTAATTGGATAACCGACCGCTCCACACATGGAACGACGCAACGTAGTGAGGAAATTATGTAAACGTAATCTGTGACTCTTCAAATGTGAGCTAATGTTTGTTGAAACAAACAGTTCCAGTTTCTTTAGGAAAGGGTCTAATCTCGCGCACTCTTTCAGTCCTAGCTTCTGACACAGAAGCACGCTTGGATACGAAGTGCGATGTTCATAAAATCTGCATATTTCATGTTAACATATCGCTCTGAAACATTCTTATTTAAAGTGAATTACTGTATCAACCTTGTACTGACCTATATTTAATTGGTTCGGCATTAATCTGAGACGAGACAACGTGGAAATCTTTATAAAGTGATGCAATTGAGGGTCGCCATCGTAGCTGATAAGCACGATCAATCGTAGAACCTGCCTTCATTACATTTTCTTGATTTACGAAGTCCGTTTACAGTTTGTTGTATGCATTTTTATGCTCGCCAGCATTGTCGATTCACACCTTTATTACCGACACACGGTCTAACGTCACCGTATTAACGAGTAACTACGAAAACCAGCTACGCCGATTTTAAATTCAAAGTTTTATTCATTTCATTTTCTTTATTAGAATGTCTCGTATTCTGTTATAATATTGGTGCTCTCAGCAGTTCCATTTCTAAACATTTTTAATTATTAACTCTGAACCGGAGGAGAAATATTGCAAATGGCGAGACCGAATCACGACGTGTAAAATTTTTCATAGTTTTCTTCTATGTTTCACGGGATTCTGCCTCACCGGTGTTGCACGAAAACATTATTATTGGAAATGAATGGAACATATTACGGACGAAAATCGGACGCATTTGAATAAAGAAACTGTGGAAACAGAAACACTGAAGACAACGCGACGCCATCGCTATTTCAAAAATTGGTTCAACTGGCTCTGAGTACTATGGGACTTAACATCTGAGGTCATCAGTCCCCTAGAACTTAGAACTACTTAAACATAAGTAACCTAAGGACATCACACACATCCATGCCCGAGGCAGGATTCGAACCTGCTACCGTAGCGGTCGCGCGGTTCCAGACTGAAGCGCCTAGAACCGCTCGGCCATACCGGACGGCTAGCTATTTCAGATACAGCCATTAGGCACAGCACGGTTTTTGCTCCAGTGCTTACAATTAATAGCTCTAAAGCAGTCGTCCATAACTGCTTAACAAAAGTGAACTTCCCTTTATTGAATTAATTTGTATGCATAAATCACTGACGAGCTTTTCCTAACTTACGTCTACTGGCGAATGACAAATCTCTTAGTGTGCGCCCCGAAGTAAACTACGTATGCTAGCCACTACTTTTTGTATATACTTTTTCAAGTTCTGACTTCTTTCAAAATGTTTCAAAATTATGTTATTGAATATAATGGTTATGTTATGATAGGGCAGTTTAACAAAATGGCTTCACGGGTCCACAATAACGCTGAGATGAATGCCGAGCAGTACTAGGGTCTCATGTTTCCCAGCCCGACTAAGAATCGAGCTATGGAAGGCAGGTACATATTTTAGCTTGAAATCTTCCGAATGAAGACGATATTCTTGCCGACAAACACCATATGTAGACTCCGATACTCATGACGTTCCATGTGAAGCGAATGTTCTAATGGACAATGCTTCCCGTGAATCTGATTTTCCAATTAATAATCAGCATGTTGATCCGATTTGGTAGTGTTTCAAGAGTTACGTAACGATTTTAAGAATTTTAAAACTGAATGGATAAACAATCCAATGGATTAGCGACTTCAACTGCCAATTTTAATAATTTGTCTACGCACTACAATAGTTTAGCAAGTGACGTGTCACAGCTGAAAACGGCTTATCGTGGTATTCCGGAAACTATATCAGTTTTGACGAGGGACCAAAAACAAATAGGCGGTACTGTAAAAGATTAGAGAATACAGTAAATACTTTCATCGATGAGCATGGGACGAAAGTGGAAAAACAGTTTGAAGATCAGTGCGAAGTAATTGTTGACAAACAAAGAGACGGAAATCAATGATAAACATTATTCTGAAATTGTTACGAGTTGTGATCGAAGGTGTCACTGCCGTCGTATCGAATTGTGACAGTTCTGGTGAATCTATTAAGACAGAGCTCGAACAGATAAAACAAACTGTAGGTAATGATTTACCAGAGTGGTGTGACCAGTTGATTACGTAGATACCTAGCATGCAGCAAGAAATATCTGCATTCAAATTTTTTACTTGGAATTGCAACACCGACAGTAAACTCGATATATAATGAATGAGTTAATCCATTCAGTAATGTTATGACCTCTAGTGGTTTGTTCCCGAGTAATGTACAGTACGAAATACCTGCAACGTCATGGTTGCAAAATGTATTGCATAAACAGACCCTGCTCAAGCATACAGTTCCAGCCTTTTGTGACAGAAAAGAATACTCTCCATCCCTTTGTACTCATTGAGCCTTTAAAGGTGGAGCAGCAAAAAACACACTTCATGACTGGGTACATACAACGAGATAGAGCACTACCGGCGGCATAAATGGCTGAGTACTGCCAAATTTATGAATAGTTCGAACGACCTTTTTTATCGAAATATTGGTCTTCAGGTCACGAGGAAAAACTTAGACAGCGGGTTTTTAACCTACAATATTTCCATTCCGCCCTACTTCGAAAATAATTTAAACAATGCCTGTTACTGGGATGAGTCAATCTCGCACAAAGACCTGTTGAGAATTTTGCAGGCAAAATTGACGTTAGATTCCTGAAAAGTTAGTAATGAGGATGATCTAGGTTCTAGATTCGATTTATCTTATACACGAGGAACTGAAAACTAATAAAATTAACTGCAACGGCTACAACAGCACGGCGCCGCCGAGCCAGACGCGCACGCAACAACACAGCAACGACCTGTCGAATAGCTTCCAGGGTCACCTTATGACGCCACTGCCAACATCCCGCTGATATGAAGTGGGACGATCCCATAATCGCTCCCAGAGTGAGAACAGAAATAATAATAATAATAACACGATATAGAATAATAATAACCGGTATCATTCTGGATATTAAGGAAATAACGGCAGACGAAATTACAGTAACAATAATAACGGTTACTCACAATGCAACCATAACAAGGAAAATGAAAGTAGTAGTTTCCCGTAACATGGTCAGGTGCCACCCCGTGCACCTGGCAACAGTTTGCCAAATCAAGATCATTTCACGAATTAACTTCCGCCAGCTGTCCGTGTTGAAGGTTCAACAAATGAGATTCAACTTTACAACACCCTCCGATGTTCATCGTATGGCAGCGTGGGGGCAATGTTGGCAGTCACTTCACCATGTTGCCCTACAGCGAAGATAATGATATTAGGGAAGAACTGAGTAATGATCAGCGTACAGATTCGAATGAAATGCAAGTTATGATGCAAGCATCTAGAAACGTTATTGTAGGAACAATTCCTACCTCGACTGCTCTAGATACAGGTGGCTCTGTGAACGTCATGGTGCAAAATCTATTTAATAAAACTAAAAAAGAAAAGAAAGTACAGGTACAGAACTATTAGTTAATAGGAGCTCTTGGTGCGAAGCTCGGCCTGTCAATGGCAAACTCAAGTACACGGTGACTCAAAAGAGTCCGAATTTTGTGGTGCCAATGCTGCAAGGTACACTATGTGACCGAATGTATCCGGACACCTGGTTGAAGATAACTTACAAGTTAGTGGCGCCTACCATCTGTAATGCTGGAATCTAGTTGGCCACACGCGTATGAGGCGTAACTGGTGACTGGGTAACGCGTAATTCCCAGCTCCGGGTCGGCAGGTATGGGTCGAAGGAACCCCCTTGTTAGAGGCCAGGATTAGGGAGGGGTGAGTGCCTGAACTGTAACCTTCCCAAATTGCTGCCTGGTTCCTTCGTCAGGCGTTCGAGAGGTGTGACTTGAGGTTTGGATTATCACATAAGGTGGGCGTGCCACCTTCTCAAGGGGCCCCCAGTTGGAAGGAGCTCACCATCAGACACGCTGGCAATCATAGGGGATTTTCTCACAATGAGCCAATCATCTTTCCAATGAACGTCTACGAAACGTAAACGTAATGAGGCTAATGATTCAAAGACCCTTCCCGCTGCATTATGGTCCCTCGTGGTCTCACTTACTCAAGATGGTCAGTCCTTCACCATGGTAAATCTGTTTATTATTCAGAAAGGTGTTGATGCAATTGCTGTCCCTGTGAAATCCTGCTCTCGTTTACAGAATGTCACTTTACTTTCGAAGGCTACTTCTGGTTCTCAAGCACAACTGCTTGCTGCCTCGCATCTCCAAAGCTACCCTGTTTGAGTCGAGAGCCATAGAACTTTGAATATTTCCCATGGTGTAATTTACACTACGCTGCTCGCCAGGCTAACCAATGCCGAACTCCTGTCTTACGTCTCTGATGGCGTGATTGCCACTCATCAGGTGATGAAAAAGGCAGATTCCTCCTTAGTCCCCACCCACACTTTTTTCTCACCTTTGATAGTGTAGTGCTTCTGTCCAAGATCAAAGCGGGCTATGAAACTGTCACAGTCCAGCCATACTTTCCAACCCCAATAAGCTGCTACCAGCATCATCGTTTTAACCACACTAGAACGTCTTGTCAACACGCAGCCAAATGTTTAACCTGTGGTAGGGACGCGCAAAAGGGCGATTGTCCACCTCTTTCTCTCCATTGCATCAACTGCAATGGCGGCCATGCCACCTCCTCTCAGTATTGTCCCATGTATCTTGATGAGCGGGCTGTCCAAGAGATCCAGGTAAAGGAACCAGTGCCTTACCCAGTAAATGGCAAGTTGCTGGCTAGTGAAAGGTGGCTACACTGAGCCACAGCGCCAGAGATCGCTAGAGAGCATTGTTCCGCCGCCTCCACTGGCAGTGATTATTGAGATGTCGTAGTGGGAGTGCTTGTCCAGGACTCGTAGTAGTCAGTTCGTGTTCAGATGTGCTAGTAGGGAGTGCTTGCTGAGATGTGATACTGAAAAGTTCTTGTTGAGATGTGGTAATAGCGAGTCGGTGTGGAGATATATTGTAATGATTAGAGTGATTTTGGTCAATATATGAAGGTAACGAAACTTGATTTATTTTTCATTATTTCCATGTTTTAAATAATGCGTCATTACAGGTTCAGTCAACAAAGCATCTGGCTTGTGTTCTTGGATTAGAGTATAATTCTGGTTTTCTTGAGTAATTATGGTATTTTTATTTTCTTTAATAAATTCAGTATAAATGATATTTAAAAATTCTTGTCTTGTTGAAGAAGGACCGTGCCAGATGTGCGTTGAGTCATACTTCCACATACAGAACAGTTACACTTGTGCTTTGGTTTCGTAGGTTTTATAGTTGCTGGGGACTTAATTAATTAATTGTGTTAATGAAAATTTCCATTTCATTCTTTGTTGTTGTTCTATGCAGTCAGATAGCGTAATAATACTAGTCAGGGCCAACCGTTACGAGACTTCGTAACCGAACAGACAGTTACTGAAACAAAAAATTAAAATTATTTTCATTATATTTTAATTAAGCCCCCATGCACTAGTTGCAAACCGTGCGTTGTCCCTCATGGCACCTATAGTTCTGTT
Organism: Schistocerca nitens; assembly: GCF_023898315.1. Taxonomy (NCBI): domain Eukaryota; kingdom Metazoa; phylum Arthropoda; class Insecta; order Orthoptera; family Acrididae; genus Schistocerca; species Schistocerca nitens. Next base: position 444,260,961 of record NC_064620.1, read on the forward strand.
CTTCTTACCCCTTGCACCATGAAGGACATGCAACGCTGACATGCGACCTCCAATTCAGCACTGAAGTTGTGAAATCGCCCAGCATCAAGATAGCATCGCCATCTCCCCGTCCAGCTGTACAACAAGTCGTCAAACACTCGTCTGGAGGGGTGAAGCCACAAGATACACAAGCGGTAGGCCGGAAAGGACAGGAGTACTTGTTTGAAGACAGTTTCTGTCTCTCCAGCCAAACAACACCAGAGGCTTCCTGTACCCGGAAAGGATCGAAGAAGTCCTACAAAGGCAAACGGTCTCCTCCACCAACACGAAGATCCTCTTTGACGGTGTTGTTATGTGATACCTCAGCCTGTCTGGCCTCTGTGTCACTGGTGTGCACCAACAACTGTTTTTCAGCAGTGAACTCTACACAGTAACCGCACAAGCATTGCGATATTTCTGTGGACGTCATGGAGCAGTTGCCTCCTGCTTTGGGCCCTGTAGCAGCGACTCCCACCAGCCGTCACTCGGAAACCACTGAGGTGAGACCCCTACATCTTTTCTTCATCATGACTCTCCTCCATTTGAATGTTCGCGTCTTCGGTCCCACAAAGAGGATTTTAGCTGCTTTTAGCATCGCAGCATCCACTCTGCTTCAGGAAACGAAATTGCGCCTGCATGACGGCTTTGAGATTTCTCACTTCTTACCGATTCGTTCTGACATTCCTCCTGAGGTCGGCATTCCATTTCATGGGGGCGTCATGCTCCTCATATGGGACTACATTCATAGACAACACATCTCCCCTACTACCCATCTTCAAGCTGTTGCAGTTCGCCTTATTCTTCCCCACCAGAATTTTTCTTTCTACCATTTACCATTCAATGTCACCGGGACTGACTTCCCTCAGCTTATTGGGCAGCTACCTCCACCATTTTTGCGACACGGTGACTTTAATGCACATCATCCCGCTAGGGATCCTCCCAGAACCTCTCAGCGATGTGCCATCTTCGATGACAGTCTTACCCTACTCAACCTCTTCTGCCTTAACACTGGAGCGCCCCCTTTCCTTTCCGAATCCTCGCACACCTACACCCATTAGGACCTATCCTTCTGCACTGCCTAGCTTCTCCATTGTCTGGTCTTTCTGGCACCGACTCGGGATACCATGTCTTCAGCTGTCTATTCTTTCTGACAGCGACTTGGGTGACCATTTCCCATGTGTTATCCGTTTGCTGACTCCAGTCCCATCCGCGTGCACTCCCAAATGGCAGCTTACTAAGGTTGACTGCAATCTTTACTACTCCCTGGCGACCTTCAAAGAAAAAGATTTCTTCAGTTGTGATAACAAGTTGGAATATCTCCAAATGTTATCCTTACTGCTGCAAAACGTTTTATTCGTCGCACATTCTCTTTATCACGTCGTGTCCCAGTCAACTGGTGGAATGGGGCAGGCCGCGACGCAATTCGCGTATCGAGACGTGCTTTCCGCGTTTTTGACCGTCATCCTACGATGGCATACTACATTCATTATAAACAGATGCATGCAAAGTGTCGTTGCGTTCTTCAGGATAGCAAAAAAGCTAGCTGGATTGCTTGCTGGATTTCATTCACTAGTTCTTTTAACGGTTCCACCCCTTCCCCTGTCGTGTGGGCCAGCCTCAGACGGCTCTCTGGGACCAAGATCTGTTCCCCAATTTGCTGCCTGACATTAGCAGACGATGTCATCATGGACCCTATTGCTATCTCCAAGACTTTGGGCCGCCATTTTGCGGCCGTCGGATGCGAGCGGAGGAGGCTCGGGCGAAAACCTTCTCTTCTCCGAATCGTGAGTGCTACAATGCCGCCTTTACTATGAGGGAGCTAGATCATGCTGTCACTTCATTCCGATCGTCGGCCCCACGGCCTGATGCCATCCACATTCAGATGTTAGAGCATCTTTCTATTGCGGGCAAGCACTTTCTGCTTAAAACGTACAACCCCATCTGGGCATAGGGCACATTTCCCAGACTCTGGGGTGAAGTCACCCTCCTACGCATACCTAAGTCTGATAAGGACAAAAACCTTCCTTCTAGCTACCGCCCCTTCTCTCTTACCAGCTGCGTTTGCAAGGTGATGCAACGTATGATTCAGGCCCGGCTGGTGTGGTGGCTCGAATCTCGCAGTTGACTGACGAATGCACAGTGTGGATTTCGAGCGCGGCGTTTTGCAGTTCACGATGTCGTTATTTTGTCCACCCATGTCATGAATGGTTTTCTGTGGAAATCGCAGACTGTGGCCGTGTTTTTCTATTTACAGAAGGCCTACGACACCTGCTGGAGAACGGTATCCTCCGTACTATTTAAACGTTGGGCTTCTGTGGTTGCCTGCCTCGTTTCCCTCAGTCATTTTTAAAAATCCACGTTTTCAAGGTTGGTTCTGCCTTGTCGAACACCTTGCGGCGGGGCGGGGTCGGTCACTCCATTCTTTCTTTCATTTATCGAAAGTCCACCTACCTTGATATACTTCTTTCCGACGTCTTTAGTAGCAGATACGTACTAGGCAGTGTAAAGCAGCTTTGACGAAATCACTTCCTAATACCTACCACACAAAGGCCGCTTAACTCAAGTTGAAAGTCAGTTTCTGAAAGTTCATTTTAAAAAATCGGGAGTTCGGAGGATGCACTCTACTTGCAGAATGCATTTAAAATTAGACTGAATCTGCTTTTTATCCCTATGCAAAAACATGAAGTGGCTATCAAGTCCGTATTTAATATGGTAATGTTCTATCATTCAAAGTTCACTGTCTGTCTTTGTCTCAGGATCGTACTAAAAAATCAAAAATTCCTTTCATCACATTACTGAACCCTTCTGGGGCTCTGGAAATTCTTTCAAGAAGATCAACGCGTTCTGTTCAGTTGCGAGGTTTACTGCACCATTTTGGCACAGACCTTTCGCATGTACAAAATTTAGGTCAAAATTTGATATACGGTGAAAGTGTTTGACAGATCACTCGTCTTCCTTATTGCTAAAAGTCGACCTGATCTCACGAAAGCAAGCACACGTTCGACGTTTTTGTCACTTTTTGAAGTTGAGGTTCTCCATGAACGAGGTACATACAAACGTATTCTCGGCCTTCCAGAAATGATTTGTGCTAGCGAGAAACTTGTGCTCTTAATAAGGATTGTCCTCCGCCTGTTTCAACATTTCAAAGATAACACTCCCGGATTCCTGATGTTTGATAGTATGAAGTTGCACAAAATTTTTCTGTTCCATTTTCCTTATGCATAACAGAAACGCTACTTCACTGACGGTGCTCTCAGAAAACACAAGATGGCTATACGAAGGTGAAAGTGAGCGTTTGAAAGGGATGAACACACCGGTCTAAACAAGTTGAACAACACAAAGATGCCACATCACTCTTAGTGTTGTCAGACTCATTACTTTTCTCACATACCTCGCACGACTGTATGATGACCGCTGGAAAAACCCTATCTCACATGCCACCTAGACAGACCGTCGTGAATTAGGAGTTTTAAACAAGAACAAATCTTTCTGTGTCAAACAGTTTTGTAAGTTATTTATGCTTTTCACAGTTAAAAATTGCATCTGTATAACTGAATCGCTGATTGCAAAAGCAACCTAAGTCACATTTACCTACTTTTAAGGAAAGAGAGGTACACAATGTTAGTACTATATAGATGACTGCCCCCGGTAACAATGTGGTCAGCGCGACAGAATGTCAATCATAAGAACCTGGGTTCGATTCCCGGCTGGGCTCCGCTCAGGGACTGAGTGTTGTGTTGTCGTAATCATCATAATTCCATCTCCATCGACGCGCAAGTCACCGAAGTGGCATCAAATCGAACGACTTCCACCCGGCGGACGGTCTGCCCGACGGGAGGCCATAGCCAGAGACATTTACAGTTATTTACTATATAGATTATTAGAATCAGGGGAAACTTAAGCTGAACATTAAATAACACTCAACAAGTTCATTGTCAGCATCTTGCACCTACATGCTAACCCATTTGCATTGCAAAAATTTTTTATGCTATGGATTCTAAGGATTAATACAGTAACTGATGAGAGAGTTAAAAGAATATGCAAATTACTGAGTAGTGGGCACACACCGAAAGACGGAGGAGGGAAATGTGTTAATGCTATGCTCGTAGGAAATTGTAAAAATTACAGATCACATCAGATCATTCCCCATTAAGGAAAATCATTATGGTAGCCACACCTTGCACTACCTTGACTGAGAACTGTCAGTGAAAAATTCACAAACATTTTATTGCCATACATACTAATCGCGAGTGAAATACGAGTACTATCATAAGATTTTTCGTGAAAACTTTTCACTTTCTTTAGGAAGACCTAAAGTAGGCACTTGCTGCATCTGCGTAGAGATGACGTTAAAGATTAAGTCAAAAACACTCAATGAGGTAGCAAAACGAGCAGCGGTAGCAGAGAAGATTGTCGATATCCGAGCTTCTGAGAAGTTTTATGATGCTCTGCAAGGTGGGAAAAGATAGTCGGAGACTAATCCTAGAACCACTGGTTTGTGTTTCGACTACATGCAAAATGTTCAAGTTCCTCGCGTCCTGGTGCAAGAGCTGTTCTACTAGCGCCAGTTGACCGTTGCAGTATTTTGTGTACATAATCTACATACAGGATCATCTGTTTTTTGTCTCTATCACGAATTACAAAAACAGATCAACTACTGGTATTTCACTGGTGATTTAGGATGTTTGGCAATAAAAAATTGAGGAATTTTTTCGCCGATATTTCACAGTCATAGTGCTGCTACCATAATGATTTTCCTTAATGGGGAATGATCTGATGTGATATGTAATTTTGACGATTTCCTAGGACGGCATAGCATTAACACTCTTACACTTCCCTCTTCCGTCTTTCGGTGTGTGCCCACTATTCAGCACTTTGTGACTTCTTTTAACTCTCGCATCAGTTACTGCATAAATACTTAGAAAATCTTTTCTACATACTTCAAATCGTTTGTCTCCAATGAGGACGCAAGAGCTAAAAGATTTTTCACTCCTGTACCCCTTCTCACTTCATGGGCGGAATCTTTTAATATCACTAGCTGTGATCAGTCCTTGTAGGAAAAGGTCCTGGTCATTCTTCCATTCCATGTTCAGATAATGTGCTAAAGCTTGAGTTCTGTTGTCTTCTGCTAAATACTAAAACAGATTCTTCGACACTTGCAGTCTTCTCCTGCCAACGTTTAAGAAATTGCTTTGCCTCTATAATTCACATGTTTCTCTCCATGAATTTTAGCTTTCGTTATAATATTTCTTCGATATTGCGAAGAATGTTTCACACTTTTCTTCTCATAACTGCTGGTACACGCAACTTCATCCATTTTCACAAGAATACTAAAATAAACAAAGACAGTATCTTCTGTACAGTTGTATCGCACCTTACTGTAGTGCCAACATTTGAGAAGAAAAATAATCGAAGTCCTGGGCTTCGGACGTTTCGGTACTCAGTTCAAACTTCCTAGCTCTGTTTGGAAGGCAACAAATGAAGACTTGGGCTGTTTTCATGCACAGTCAGTCGGAGCTACATGCACAGAATGCATTTTTGTCCTTATCTCAGTTTTCACCAAAAGTGGACTTATGAGGTTTTGGCAATCAGCGATTCAATTAATTTATAGACACCCAGTATAACGGTAGAATGACAAACAAATGTGAATAACAGTAACATCATTCAGCATTCATCAACGATTCAATTTATCATGAAAATTGTAACAATTAAAAATACAAGAATGATGAGATGTTTCCAAAAGCCACATAGCTGTGTGAAGGTGCTTTATTCGCAACCATAGGTTTCACGCCAGTAAAGATGCACCTTCAGGTTTATAATGGTTGTATTTCCATAATGTAAGCGGAGCAGCTTTCTGTGAGTTATCCACGTTAAGAGGCAAATCACAATAGTGGGGTACATAATAAAATTGAGTACACAGACAAAAGATGGTTGTCAAAATGTACCAAGCATGACTGCTGAATGAGCCGTGCTGGATAACAGACCGTAGGATATAAGATCCAGTAGCTGTCTAAAATCAATGAAGTAAAGAACGCATTGAAGTAAATATGCACATCACATGGGAAATTAAGTTTTACTTTACTGATATTATACAGTTGGTGTCTACTGCATCTTATATCCCACAATAAGATTTTATCAGGACAATTTTACCAGGGCAATCAACCATTGTGGCTTGATACGATATTGCAGTGCCTGTGTTATTCTGAATTATGACACAAAGTTCCTTTGCACGTGCATCTAACAAGGGAACCTCCCCATCGCATCCCCCTCAGATTTAGTTATAACTTGGCACAGTGGATAGGCCTTGAAAAACTGAACACAGATCAATCGAGAAAACGGGAAGACGTTGTGTGGAACTATGAAAAAATAAGCAAAATATACAAACTGAGTATTCCGTGTGCATCATAGGCAACATCAAGGACAATGGGCGCGAAGGAGCGCCGTGGTCCTGTGGTTAGCGTGAGCACCTGCGGATCGAGAGGTCCTTGGTTCAAATCTTCCCTCAAGCGAGAAGTTTAATTATTTATTTTCAGTTTATGTGACAAACTCTTATGTTTTCATCACTTTTTTGGGAGTGATTATCACAGCCACAAGAAAACCTAAATTGCGCAAGGTAGAAGAATCTTTTTACCCATTCGCCAAGTGAACAAGTTAGGTGGGTCGACAACATATTCTTGTCATGTGACGCACATGCCGTCACCAGTGTCGTATAGAATCTATGAGACGTCTTTTCCTGTGAAGGAATCGGTTGACCTATGACCTTGCGATCAAATGTTTTTGGTTACCATTGAAGAAGCACATCCTTTCGTCTACTAATCGCACGGTTTTGCGGTGCGGTCGCAAAACACAGACACTACACTCATTACAGTGAACAGAGACGTCAATGAACGAACGGACAGATCATAACTTTGCGAAAATAAAGGAAGTAAACTTTTCACTCGAGGGAAGACTTGAAACTAGGACCTCTTGTTCCGAAACTGCTCACGCTAACCACGGGACCACGGCGCTCCTGCGCACGTATTGTCCTTGATTTGGCCTCTTGCGCATGGACTACTCAGTTTCTATATTTTTGCTTATTTTTTCATAGTTCCACACAACTTCTTCCTGTTTTCTCGATTGATCTATGTTCAGTTTTTCAAGGCCTATCCACTGTGCCAAGTTATAACTAAATCTGAGGGGGGTGCGATGGGGAGGTTCCCTTTTAAGTCCAAAGGAACAGGCATTGTGGTGACTACACCCGTTATGAAATACAACAAATGTATTCGCAGTTACGAATATGGAAAATCATCAGCTGTAGAATGGAATGGCGACAGTGAAAATTGTTGGTGAACCGGGACTCGAATCGACATTATGGCGACCGGCCCGGTTATCATTTGGCTATCCGTGTACGACTCATGGCTACACCCAAACTTTCATACTGTGTCAACCCTGCACGCATGTCCAAATCAACTTTGCATCGTAATTCGAATTAACACAGGCACTGCAGTATCATATCAAACCACAGTGGTGGGTTGTCATAATAAAACGAGAAACACCTAAAAGATTCTAGTCAAAATGTACAAGGCAAGACTTCTGAATGAGCCAGGCCTGATAACAGCCTATAGGATATAACATACGGTAGACACCAGCTGTATAAAATCAATGAAGTAGAACGGAAAACACCATGTAATCTGCATAATTACTTCATTGTGTAATTTAGTTAATTGGTTTCATAGAGTTGGTGTCTACTGGATCGTATATGCTAGAGATTGTTATCCGGCGTCGCTCAGTCAGCAATCATGCTTTGTACATTTTGACAACCATCCTTTGGGTGTACTCAGTTTTGTTATGTTGTTATGACAGCCCACGTCTGTTGACTCTTAACGTGGATCACTTCCCCAATTGTCCATCTACATTAGGGAAATATAACCATTACGAACCTGAAGTTGGCCGGCCGAAGTGGCCGTGCGGTTAAAGGCGCTGCAGTCTGGAACCGCAAGACCGCTACGGTCGCAGGTTCGAATCCTGCCTCGGGCATGGATGTTTGTGATGTCCTTAGGTTAGTTAGGTTTAACTAGTTCTAAGTTCTAGGGGACTCATACCCTCAGCAGTTGAGTCCCATAGTGCTCAGAGCCATTTGAACCATTTTGAACCTGAAGTTGTGGTTCCCAAACTGGGGGTAATTAATCCCAGGTGGGTAAAATGAAATTATCTGAGAGGTAAAATCCAAACGATTCGTTGTCTTTCAGTAACACACTAAATTATTTTCAAAATAACGTTACTTTTATCACAATTTTGTAAGACTTTAATATTTATTGTGTTATCAACAATTATTTTTTGTCATTAAGTAGCATTAATGTGATGGAGGTTTCAGATTCTTCATAGAGTCCACCCACTGCACGTATATCTTACGCTTTGTGCCGTACATCGCTGATGATAAAAGTCAGACATATACGTAAGAATGCTAAATATCTCAAGAAAATGTCTTCTACAAGTTGTAGATACTACCTGCAGTAGTCTAGGATTTGCTACATTACTCGCTTGGAAACAGATATATGAATTAACTGATAACGTGAATTAATTGATAGCACGACACTGCAGCAACTACATAAGGTCTACTATAGTGCTGTACACAGTTTTATGATTATTATTATTATTTGAGTATTTAGATGCAAATAATGAACAGCACGAAAGAGTGTAGTTTCTGCCAGTTTAATAGCAGGCTAAAGAGTGGAGCAACTAAGTGATTTACGAACATTAAGTAAAGCGTACACATCTGAACTGTCCGCCTCCGGTAGCTGAGTGGTCAGCGCGACGGATTGTCAATCCTAAGGGCCAGGTTTCGATTCCCGGCTGCGTCGGAGATTTTCTCCGCTCCGGGACTGTGTGTTGTGTTGTCCTAATCATCATCATTTCATCCCCATCGACGCGCAAGTCGCCGAAGTGGCCTCAAATCGAATGACTTGCACCAGGCGAGCGGTCTCCCCGACGGGAGACCCTCGTCACACGAGCTCTGAATTTATTTGACTTTAGGTGTGGTTGCAGTTTGCAGGTCAAGCAAACAAGCACCGCAATGGAGAGGAGTAACGCAGGGGAAGTATGTTCTGTACAAGTGTGAACGCTCACTGTGGTTAGTTAGCTTTCTTTCCTGAGAAGGAATTGTAGGCAGCACTTGCGATGCACCACGAATTCTTTCGTGTGGTGTCACCGCCAGACACCACACTTGCTAGGTGGTAGCCTTTAAATCGGCCGCGGTCCGTTAGTATGAGTCGGACCCGCGTGTCGCCACTATCAGTGATTGCAGACCTAGCGCCGCAGGTAAGTGACCCGTGGTCTAGGGGTAGCGTCTTTGATTCATAATCAAAACGTCTTCGGTCCCGGGTTCGATCCCCGCCACTGCCTAAATTTCGCGCAGGAGCGCCGTGGTCCCGTGGTTAGCGTGAGCAGTTTCGGAACAAGAGGTCCTAGTTTCAAGTCTTCCCTCGAGTGAAAAGTTTACTTCCAGTCTGCTTTCGGCTGCGGTGGGGCGAGGACGTCCGCTGCGCCCCGCCGTGCGCGACCGTGAGCGCTTGGTTGTGTTTAAATTCGCGCGGCGCGAGTTGTATTTGTTCCACGTTCAGTGCGGCTATGGCACACACGGCGCCACGATACGATCAAAATTACTTTTCAACCAGATCATGCGCGTCCTCGAGCCTATGAAATAGAACAGTTCATAAGCGACAATCTACGTTTAGATCCGGCGACTGTCGTCGGAATACATTTTTCTATAACGGCGAGCGTGGTTTATGTTAAAATGGCCAGTGCAGAGGTCTGCGCGACAGTGGTGTCTAAATACTCGAACTCACTCAGATTCAAACATTCTGACGGGCATATCGGTGCCGTGACGGTGGATCATGCAGGCATGGGCCTAAGGACTGTTCAGGTTTTTGAGCTCCCCTTCGAGGTCCCAGAGGAAGTTGTCAAGGACGCCTTCCGACCATATGGCAATGTTATCAGCCACGTTGCAGAAAAGTGGCAAACTTTCTCGACGTACAAGGTCTACAATGGTGTGCGCCAAATTAAACTTGAGCTCAAGAAACATGTGCCGTTCTATTTGAACATCGGTGGCTGTCGTGCAATCATCATGTACGACGGTCAACCGCGTACCTGTTCCGGATGTGGGCAGGAAGGCCATGTTCGATCGAGCTGCTTACAACGTAGAATTACGCAGATACCGGTGGGAGACTCCGCTTCCCCGAGGGGGACGACAATCCTGCCCCTCACGTACGCTCAGACGACGATGCGCACCATAGATGAGGACGAAGCGGGCGATCAGACACTTCCATCGATGTCAGAAGTACCAAGGGAGGAAGAGGAAGGACCCCCTATACCAACCCATATGTCGCCCCCTCCACAGCAACAACAGCAGCAACAGTCCCACGGAATCCACTCGCAACATCACATTCAGAACGAGATGGACGTGGACGCGAACATTGTCCCGACCGCGGCTTTCCTAGCGGAAGGTGATACGACGCTGGATTGCCTCCCACATTCGGATACGGATGTCCACGTTCGAAAGCAACGTTCGCCTCGACGACGCCAGCGACGCCGGCGGACCCCTTCTGACGATTGCCTCCTCCACACGGCCGGTCAAGAAGGTGACATCTCATCAGACAGCATGGATGCTGCGCCTGCTGAGGATCTAAGTGGTGTAGACGGTTCACTTGCCCATACTACGAGTGCCCAGTTACAACTTGCACTATAGATGCAGCAGGTCGCGTCGGTGGATGGCGCTCCGTCTACCTCTACCAAAGACGACGTACGTGAGAAAGATTTGGGTGCCGATCAGCTACACAGCATCGTGTTGCACCCACTGTGGTCGGACGATGTTGAAGAACTTCCTGGAGAGGGAACGGGTGACAGAGGAGGGGGTGGCATTGGGGATGCCCCTCCTGGCGTCAAAGACTCATAATTTGTAACGGGTTTGGTGGGTCCGGCATCTCTTGCGGTTAGCTTTGATTGCCATGGCGTCTACCCTAGGTGAAGAGACTAGGCAGCACACCTTTCGCCTTGCCACTATCAATATCAATGCGATAAGGGCACCACACAAACTGACAATGCTACAACGCATGCTCGATGCGGCGGACATCGACGTGGCCCTCTTACAAGAAGTATGTGTCGCTAGTTTCCCTGACTTCTAAGGATATACCGCCCACATCTCCCACGCCTCTTCTACCGATTGTGGCGTGGCTATCCTGCTACGGGACGGCTTGGCGGCTACGGACGTACTGTACTTACCGAGTGCAAGAGCCATGGCAGTAACTGTCAACGGTGTCCGACTCATCAATGTATATGCCCCTTCAGGATCAGGGAGGCGGAGAGATCGGGCCCGCTTTTTTTCGGAAGATATTACGCGTCTATTTATGGGCAGCATAGACGATATGGTGATCGGAGGAGATTTTAACTGTACGTTATCTCCGTCTGATCAACAGCCACATCACGTCCAGTGTGCGGAATTGGAAATGCTATTGCGTGACCTCCACCTGATCGACACGTGGCGCCACATCCATGGCCCAGCTCCTGGTTACACCCATTATACAGGTCATTCATCAAGTCGGTTGGACAGGATTTACGTCACAAGCACCCTTTCGACGGCGACGAGAGGAGCAGAGCTCTGGCCCACTGCATTCACCGACCACACAGCCTATATTTGCACCATTGCCTTCCAACCTGCACGTGTGTGGCGCAGTAGGCCGCCCTGGAAACTGAACGTCGCCCATCTGGACGAGCCGGCATGTAAAGGTGCTATCGAAGAGTCGTGGAACGCGTCCTTACAGCGTCATGGTCGTTACCGATCGACCCTCAGTTGGTGGATTGAATGTGCCAAGCCTGCTCTTAGGCGCACCTTCATGGCCTACGGCCGGGAAGCGGCGGCATGGAGGAGGAGCACGGAAAACTTTTATTACACCGTCCTACGGGAATGTCTTGCTATGGAGCCCTCACCTGACAGGTAGATCATAGTCAATCGCGCGAAAGCGCAGCTCGTCTCCTTAGCACGCCATCATTTACAAGGCGCTGTTATACGGTCGCGTGCTCCCGACATGATACAATCAGAAAGGCCATCTATGCACCACGTGCTCCTAGAACGCAGGAGGCGCCGTAGGGCACTGGTAACCGACATGATAACGGACGACGGACGACACGTGGCAGAACTAGCAGATATAGCAGAAGCCTTCTATGGGCATTACGCTCAACTTTATTCAGCAGTGCTCCCTGATATGGCGACGGTAGACACCGTTTCAGCACATGTCCACGGTACAGTTCCACCAGACATGGTACCGACTTTACTGGGAGAAGTGACAGAAGAGGATGTGCTCGACGCCATTGGTAAAGGTGCTCCCCATAAATCACCAGGAATCGATGGATTACCATTAGAGTTCTATCGAGCATTTAAACAACTGTTGGTACCGTGTTGGGTTGAAATTTGTCAGGAATTGATGTCCCCGGGTATACCGTTGCCTGCACCGTTCTTGGAAGGACTGATTGTCCCCATCCATAAGCCGAAGGGACGGAATCATGTCCGCGATTATCGCCCCTTAACGTTACTGAACAGCGACTTCAAGATCTTCTCGAGGCTGCTATCAGAACGTCTTCGCGCCACACTATTTCACGTCCTGTCCAGCGATCAGATGTCCTTGGGGGGACCCAACAACATCAGAACTGCGTTATGTCGTTACAGAGATGTCATCTCCCTTGCACGGGTGAGACGCTTGCCGGCAGCCCTGGCGTCTATCGACTTTAGCCAGGCTTTTGACCGTGTGGCCCACACTTTCCTCACGGCCGTTCTACGGCGCATGGAATACCCCGACCCCTTTATCACAGTGTTGACACGCCTTCTGCATGGGGCTACTTCTCGAGTTCTTGTTAATGGAAGACTGACGGCACCCATGCCGATCCGCCGATCAGTACGACAGGGATGTCCATTATCAACATTGTTATTTGCATTGGCCTTAGAACCCTTGTTGTGTGGTCTCCGAGACAGGCTCACTGGGATACATGATTTGATGATCGTCATACGTGGAGCTGACGATATGGCCGCGGCTTTGGACTGGATTGCAACCTACGGTACAGCTTCTGGTAGCCAAATCAACGTTGACAAGTCTGTCGCCTTGAGCATCGGGATTGGGCTACCGCAGGAACACATTGCCCCCTTACTCTTCAGTGATACTGTCCGCTGCTTGGGCTTAGATTTCATGAACGACATGCGACGCGCGACGACGCTCAATTATCGACGCCTTCTTAACAAAATTAGGGCCGGAATTGCAAATCAGCGCTTGCAATCCCTCAACATCGTTCAGCGGGCGTATTATGCCAATGTATACCTTGCGTCCCGCATACCGCATGTCGCCCAAACGCTACCCATTCCGCAACCCTTGGCTCGTAGCATTATGGCAGCCCTGGGGTACTTCGTCACCGCTGGTATGCTACTGAAGATCAGATACGTATCTCTTACCCTCCCCAAGGAAAAAGGTGGTCTCGGCCTAGTTAACGTCCATGATAGGGCCATTGCCCTCTATGTTAGCTCACATTTATGTCTGCTGCGCCGTTGTCCTACGAGCCTCACGAGTCTGCTTCTGACGGAACTACGATCTGCTTCACTAAGAGCGCCGGTGCCACTACAGGACATCCCAGCGCCCCTCTTTTATATAGGACGTTTCTATTTAGAACAAAGTTATTGCAGTGTAGCGCTCACGACACCACAAATGGCCACAACTCGACGCCTATATCATTACATGCTGCATCGCCGCCCCCTAAATGTGGTCGAACTAAAATACCCTGACGTACGGTGGCGCGTGGTGTACACGATGCCATGCTTGATTCCGATGTTGTTTCCCAATGGTACGTAGTCGTTAATGGGAAGCTGGTGACGCAAGAACGTCTCTACAATATCCACATGGCAGAATCTCCCAATTGTGTGGGTTGTAATGCAGTAGATTCTGACGAGCACCACCTCAGCTGTGGAGATGCGGAACCTGTTTGGCACCTAGTGCGGCAGATGCTGGCTTATCTCTTGCGGGTTAGGCCGGAGCATATATCTGCACGCACGTTATTGTTTCCGGATGAGACATTTTACCCCAAGACTCGAACCAACTCCGTCACCTGGATACGTGGACATGCGGTCCATTACCTCTGTCGTGACGGACACAAGAATTTCCTTGACTTCTGGCTCTATTTGCAAGAAAGACATCATGCTATTTCCGGGCATACCAGATATCGACAGTGCTTCGCAAACTACCTATGGAGTGCCTTTCACAGCCCGCCGTGCAGCTGGAATGTTCCAGGCAGTGGCAGATGAGGTCAGAACGAACTACAAACGAGCATATACTGAACAATCTTTATCAGTGGGCGCAGTCGCTGAGAAGCCTAACTACGATGTGGAATCTTTCTTTTCATGTTATTTATGTTTCATATCTTCGATGGTGTCTTTATTCTGTTTTAGTTTTCCAGGCTTGATTAACTATGACTGTTCGCACATTGATATCTATATACATAAAAAATATTTAAAAAAAAAAGTGGGCAGGAGACCTGCTTTCGAATCCAAATAAATACACAAGAACAAAATAAGAATACAATGAGCAACAAATAAAATATAATAAAGTATTATACCCTTTCCTTTCTCCTTTTATTTTTATAAAAAGTTCAGAGGCAGTTGGCGGAACCTGAAGTGGTGACGAACGGACGTCCTAGTTAGCTTCAGGATGAAAGTGGCGGTGGCACTAGCTTTGTTTTTGTTTTCAGGCTAGATAGGTTTTTGGGGGTAATATGGGTGATAGAGGCCAACGCCTGAAGTGGAAGAGGTAATTTTCTCTCTTTAAGAAATAAAAAAAGCGTCTTAAAAAAATAAAAAAAGTTGGTAGAGCACTTGCCCGCGAAAGGTAAAGGTCCCGAGTTCGAGTCTCGGTCGGGCACAAAAAAAAAAGTGGCCTCAAATCGAATGACTTGCACCAGGCGAGCGGTCTCCCCGACGGGAGACCCTCGTCACACGACATCTGAATTTATTTGACTTTAAGTGTGGTTGCAGTTTGCAGGTCAAGCAAGCAAGCACCGCAATGGAGAGGAGTAACGCAGGGGAAGTATGTTCTGTACAAGTGTGAACGCTCACTGTGGTTAGTTAGCTTTCTTTCCTGAGAAGGAATTGTAGGCAGCACTTGCGATGCACCACGAATTCTTTCGTGTGGTGTCACCGCCAGACACCACACTTGCTAGGTGGTAGCCTTTAAATCGGCCGCGGTCCGTTATTATGAGTCGGACCCGCGTGTCGCCACTATCAGTGATTGCAGACCTAGCGCCGCCACACGGCAGGTCTAGAGAGGCTCCCTAGCACTCGTCCCAGTCGTACAGCCGACATGGCTAGCGATGGTTCACTGACTACATACGCTCTCATTTGCAGAGACGACAGTTTAGCATAGCCTTCAGCTACGTCATTTGCTACGACCTAGCAAGGTGCCATATTCAGTTACTATTCTGAACAGATAATATTGTGAATCTTGTACCGTCAAGAGCGACGTTTGTCATTAATGGATTAAAGTTAAGTATCAAACTATTTACGTCCGCTTTCTGAATTCTAATTCCTTGTCATGTTCCAGACCTCACGTCAGTATAGTCCTTCCTTACTCACGCCAACCTGCGTGAGCTAAAACGCGTGCTTTTCGGCCTCTACTAGTAACACGGTGTTGGTTATTCTGCCAACTACAACATTCGTCATTTATTCTAACACACACACACTCTCTCTCACACACACACACACACAAACTCAATGTCATTCATAAAAAAAAAAAAATTGGTTCAAATGGCTCTGAGCACTATGGGACTCAACTGCTGAGGTCATTAGTCCCCTAGAACTTAGAACTAGCTAAACCTAACTAACCTAAGGACACCACACACATCCATGCCCGAGGCAGGATTCGAACCTGCGACCGTAGCGGTCTCGCGGTTCCAGACCGCAGCGCCAGAACCGCGCGGCCACTTCGTCCGGCTGTCATTCATCTTTCATCATTTAAAAATAGAAGTGTTTCAAGAAAAGTCTTTCATTCTACAGTTTAGTTACGTGCTAAAGTCTGTGGTAATGTGGAGGCGTAGGAGTAAAGGTGGCAGGAGTTGGGGGAGGGGGAACAGATGGGAAGGGGGGGCGGGTGCACTACCTAAAGTCTGATTGCACTCAGGAGTAATGGTCTAAGAAAGGTTGGCAATCACTTGTCTACACTAATAAGAGACTGGTATCCCCGCGAATAGAGCACCATTATACAGAGAGTTACAAAAAGGTACGGCTAAACTTTCAGGAAACATTCCTCACACACAAAGAAAGAAAATATGTTATGTGGACATGTGTCCGGAAACGCTTACTTTCCATGTTAGAGCTCATTTTATTACTTCTCATCTAATCACATGAATCATGGAATGGAAACACACAGGAACAGAACGTACCAGCGTGACTTCAAACACTTTGTTACAGGAATTGTTCAAAATGTCCTCCGGTAGCGACGATACATGCATCCTCCCTCCGTCGCATGGAATCCCTGATGCGCTGATGCAGCCTTGGAGAATGGCGTATTGTATCACAGCCGTCCACAATACGAGCACGGGGAGTCTCTACATTTGGTACCGGGGTTGGCTAGACAAGAGCTTTCAAATGCCCCCATAAATGAAAGTCAAGAGGGTTGAGGTCAGGAGAGCGTGGAGGCCATGGAATTGGTCCGCCTCAACCAATCCATCGGTCACCGAATCTGTTGCTGAGAAGCGTACGAACACTTCGACTGAAATGTGCAGGAGCTCCATCGTGCATGAACCACATGTTGTGTCGTACTTGTAAAGGCACATTTTCTAGCAGCACAGGTTAGAGTATCCCGTATGAAATCATGATAACGTGCTCCATTGAGCGTAGGTTGAAGAACATGGGGCGCAATCAAGACATCACCAACAATGCCTGCCCAAATGTTCACAGATGTCAACACAAGCACCGAAGTCAACATTATCTTCCTTCAATTGGGCCAACTGGCGGTGAATCGAGTAAGTACAGTACATACTGACGAAACTAAAATGAGGTCTAACATGGAAATTAAGCGTTTCCGGACACATGTCCACATAAGATCTTTTCTTTATTTGTGTGTGAGGAATGTTTCCTGAAAGTTTGGCCGTACCTTTTTGTAACACCCTGTATAGGCCTTTTAATTTTATGATAATTTGAATGATTATTCAGTGCTGATGTTGTTATTGTTATTGAACGGCGGAATATATAAAAGAGCGGCAAGTAAGATAGAGATTTTCTTTTTTTTTTTCGGCAGAGAACTGTAGTACGCGTTGCTCTTCCATCAGGAGCCTATTTCTAGAGCGTGCTGCTGGAAATGTCACGTCTCGTCGGCTGAGCGGGCACAGCAGCGTCTGTCCCTGTGTGTGTGTGTGTGTGTGTGTGTGTGTGTGTGTGTGTGTGCGCGCGTGTGTGGGCGGCACGCGCCAGACATTAACAGCAGAGCGCAGCGGGTGGGGCGAGTGGCTGGCCGGTTACCTGCGGGTCGATGCGGCTGCCGTGCAGAGCCTTGCCGCCTGCCGCCTGCCGCCTGCCTTAATTGCCTGCCGACGACGTGCCACTCCGGCCGCTGCCGGCGCGTCCGTCGCCGCCGTCGGTGGCGGCTCCGGCCGTGGGCGCTGTCAGCGTGACGGCCGGCAGCTGGAGCTGGAGCTGCAGCTCCGGGGCCCGCACCACGCCACTCCCCCGCCCGCCCACCTGCCAATACCCGCTGCCTGCCGCGTCCGCGCGCGCCTCGCATCCCGATTATACATTAACACGCCCACACAGCCAGCTCGCCGCTGAGACACTAGTCTCGCGTCACCGAGGAAATCAACGAGCTTTCACTCCCACCTCGTACATCAATAATTACCAGAACTTATATTTAGAGATACGTTCCGCAGTACCAGCGAGATTAATGCCTTTCATGAAACTCGTACATTTTAAAAACTATAATTTTCAAGCACTGTATAAAACAACCTTATCCCCTTCAAAATACTCTCCATTACAACTAATACATTCGTCACACCGGTGCTTGCACTGTCGAAACATTCAGAAATGGCTGACAGTTCCTCCCTCGTTTTTTCTTTACTTCTTCGGTCTTGTGAAATCGGTGTCGTTTCAAGCCCCTTTTCAAGCGTGGAAATAAGAAAAAGTCGCCCAAAAACTGTGTAACAGAGATGGTTGCGTGTACAGGTGCGTTGTCTTGGTGGGAGAAACAGTACCGGCCGGGATGGCCGAGTGGTTCTAGGCGCTACAGTCTGGAACTACGCTAACGCTACGGTCCCAGGTACGAATACTGCCTCGGGCATGGATGTGTGTGATGCCATTAGGTTAGTTAGGTTTAAGTAGTTTTAAGTTCTAGGGGACTGATGACCTCAGAAGTTAAGTCCCATAGTGCCCAGAGCCATTTGAAAATTTTTTATAATTTTTTTTTTTTGGAAGAAACAATCTCCTGTCTATATCATGTTTTCTTTGAACGAAACCTCTGACAGTAGAACAACTGTCCATCAACGGCCTGTGAGCACAAGGTCTCGAATTTTTTCAATGTTTTCGTCGATTCGGGGAGCTGATGGACGTCCAGAACGAGGTTCGCCGTCTGTCCACATGTAGCCATTTTTAAATCGGGCATACCACTCGTGCACTTGCGTTTTTCCACCTTTTTTTTTTCAACGTTAGAACAGCTCCAGCAGCATTTTTACCGAGAAGGAAACACGGCTTCACACTAGCACTTTGTTCACGTCAACTTGCCATAAGAAGAAAACAAGATAAGGACTAAATAGCGCTATCAAATGTTCAAATGTGTGTGAAATATTATGTGACTTAACTGCTAAGGTTATCAGTCCCTAAGCTTACACACTTCCTAACCTAAATTATCCTAAGGACAAACACACACAACCATGTCCGAGGGAGGACTCGAACCTCCGCCGGGACCAGCCGCACAGTCCCTGACTGCAGCACCCATAGACCGCTCGGCTAATCCCGCGCGGATAAATAGCGCTATCACTGCAGATGACCAGAACAAGCCAGGTCGACAACATAGGTGGCGTCGCCCTGGCAAGAGTTGCACTATCCGTGTCTGGAGGCAGAAATACGTACTACACAAGCTCCGCCCACGGCAATGTTATCCTGTTTTTTTTTTTTTTTTTTTTTTTGGCAGTCCCTCGTATGCTACGAACTTAAGATTTGATGGAGTCTTCCACCGCATTCCGTCCTGTGCTAATATCAGTGCCTCTGGCATAAGTGACCGCCACTGACTTTCAAAGCATCATATACTAAGTAAAACAGTAATTACTTGCATGTAGATAATAAGTGTAAGTCATGACTTTGAAGATCGCCAGGACCAGATGAAACCACAGTTCGGTTTTTCAAAGACACTCTACAGCACTGGGCCCTTACTTAGCTTGTATTCATAGCAGATCACAGATCGGTGGGAAGTTCCCAGCGATTGGAAATAAGCACAGGCGACTCCAGTACATAGGGAATCCCACCTAAATTTGCTACCTCATTATTTCTGAAATGAAAGAAAGAAATGTGATAGATGTAACTGGCTCACACAATGGGCAGGAACGCACAATCCCTACAAGTAAATAACCATGGCTTTCAGCATAAAGTTACAATTTCTTAAATGGCACATTGATGTTTCTTCTACCGAAATGTAGAGGTAGAGTTAGCTGTTAAATGGCACACGGATGTTTCTTCCTGCTGAAATATAAACAAGAGGTAGAATTAGTGATGGCAGGCTTGGTTCCACTGTTCTAAACGTCATATGTTTTGCAATACATTAAACTACGGGAACGGGGCCACAGTTTCTGCCGTAATTCTCTAATGCCGTAACGCGGGTTACCTCCACTGTCCTGAAGCTTGCTATAGGTTACCCTTGCTCTGGTCATTGCGGCACAAACTGTGGCGCAGTTGCCATCCTTTAAAGTCTACGTACTTCAGAAGGGTATGAGATTCTGAATAGTGAACACAACAATGCTGTCACTAATTGTAACTGTAGTTCTCAATTCCGTGGAAGGAACATAAATGAGCCATTTAAAAGCGTAACTTTGTCTTGAAAGTGATGTTTGTTTACGTTTATGGACTGAACATTCCTGCCCATTGTGGGAGCCCCTAACATAATTGCATCCCCGATCAATTATATTTTTCAGATTTTGTTTCGTTTCGGAAATATGTGAGGTGGCAGAGTTAGATGGTTCACCCTGTATAAGAAATATAAATGGAAGTGCCCGCACAATTGCAGATCATTATCCTTAACATCCGTTTGTTCCAGAATTTTTAAGCGTGTTACACGTTTGAATATAGTAAATTTCCTTCTACAGAAACGCTTCCATCCGAAGATCAGCGCGCATTTAGAAATCGCCACTCGTGTGAAACTTAGCTTCCTCGTTTCTTGCACGATATCCTGAGAATCATGGATTGAGGGCAATAGGCAGGTTCCATGGTCCCAGATTTCCAGAGTGCATTTGACACAGAGCCTCGCTGCAGACTGATAAAGTAGGTCCTAACATACGAAACAGGTTCTAAAAAACATGAGCGACTCTAAGACTTCTTAAGCAATAGAGCGTTGGTACTGTCCTGGTGTTCTCAGAGACAAGGATATCGACAAGAATGCCATGTGGAACTATATTATGTTCGCTATTGTTCTCTTTATACAAAAAAAAAGACCTCATGGAGTTTTTGTTGATGACGCTGTAGTGTATAGAAAGCGTCGTGACTGAGGAACTGTCGAGGATACAGAATAACTTATCTGTTTGGTGTGATGAATGGCAGTTGCTCTAAACATTGAAACATTTAAGTTAATGCCAATGAGTGAGAAAAACCATCACGTTATATTAGACTACGGTGTTAGTAGTGTGCTACTTGGCACAGACACATCGATTAAATATCCAGGCGTAAAGTTGCATAGCGATATGAAATGTTACGAGCACATACCGTCCTCAGTAGAGAAGGCGAATGGTTGATCTAACTTTATTAAGAGAATTCTAGCAAACTGTAGCTCATCTCTAAAGGAAAATGAGGCATGCTGGCTGCTATCGATATTGCGCGTAGACTCTTTGACCGTCAGTAAGCAAAAACTTCGCTCAAGCCACCTTAGAGGGGATGCCTGTCGAGTTCCGAGGTCTCTACAGACGTACCGGTCTCGCAAAGATTATGTTGAGTTGCAGTCGGCTTCTGCTTTGCGTTCCGTACTGTTTACGACGGACCTGAAATGAGTGAATTATTTGGAGTTTCTCCTTAAATGGCTTCTGCCCGATAATTTGTCCTGCGTTTGCGGGTTGGAATTAAATGATACTGTCTGAAAGTTTAAATTGTCCGTTTATTAGGCTGCATCCCTGAACGGTACGGGAGAATAGTTTTGTGTAGTACAGCTGTCCCGACCTTGCTTTGTGAGTCCGTCTGGTTTCAAAAATTTCTTAAATGTGTTTCTTTGCAACTCGTCTTTGCTGAAGCTCTACAATCATTTTATTGTATTTGATTAGGCTTCACTTATCTGCACTGTATATTGCTAATTTCAACCTAGCTGCATGAGGCTATTACCAGATTTACAAGGACTTAGTGTTGGTCAACTATTCAATGATTAAAAGCTATTGCCGTAAGAGATATGCACTATTGTTTCGACTTGTTCTTGTTTCAGTTATTTATTAGTATTCTGAAAGGTTGTCTTAATATACTTCTGGCTGCGGACAATGTAATGTGTAATTTGAGGAACTTTGAAGAACCGCCTTTTTTTGTGAACCGGTTATTTTGTTTGTTAATATATTTTATTTTTATGTTTTAGAAGTAACAGTGACTGCATTGTTTGATCAGATCCTGTAGAGCGGAACTTCAATTCTGTGAACTGGTGCCGGGTGTGAGTCCTGCCGACATTCGCATTATTGTAAAAGGAAAGTAATTAGGCATTGTCTGCCATTTATTATTGTTTGTAACATTTTGATCTATTTTGTACCTTCATGAGCTCAGCGCTGGCTGATTTTAAAAGAATTTTTATACTTAACAAGAATGATGTTTATTTGACGTTCAGGCCCCCTACCCCTCAAGCACCTTGCTTTATGCACGTGTCAGAAACCACTTATAGCACACTAATGCCTCCTGCACTTCTGTACTGCTAAAATATCTGCAATCTCCCCCATTTCGGATGAAACGAAGGCATCGTAGTATGTAAAAGGCGTTTACTTGTTTCGATCAAAACGCGAGTCTTACGAAAATACTTCGTGCACTCAAATGGGAATCCCTGGAGGGAAAACGACGTGGTTTTAGTGAAACATTGCTGAGAAAGCTTAGATAGTCGGAATTCACGGACTGGACAACGATTCTGTTGTCGCCAACGAACATTTCGCCGAAGGATCGCTCCGCCGCACCGGGTAGCCGTGCGGTCTGGGACGCCTTGCCACGGGTTGCGCGGCTTCCCCCGTCGGAGGTTCGTGTCCTCCCCCGGGTTCTGGTGTGTGTGTTGTCCTTAGCGTGATTTAGTTTAAGTTAGATTAAGTAGTGTGTAAGCCTAGTGACCGACCACCTCAGCAGTTTGGTCCAGCCGGCCACTGCGAGCGAGCGGTTCTAGGTGCTTCAGTCTGGAACCACGCGACCGCTACGGTCGCAGGTTCGAATCCTGCCTCAGGCATGGATGTGAGTAATGTCCTTAGGTTAGTTAGGTTTAAGTAGTTCTAAGTTCTAGGGGACTAATGACCTCAGATGTTAAGTACCGTAGTGCTCAGAGCCATTTGAACCAGTTTGGACCCATAAGAACTTACCACAAATTTCCAAATTTTCTTGCGCTCCATTCCCAAGTGGAGCAGGGAAGCAATGACTTGTAGTGGTATAATGTAACCTCCACCATGTGCCCCTATGGTGGTTTGGGGATTATGTATGTAGATAAAGACATAGATACTAGTAAAAATGATTATCTTCAATATGTTCTAAAACTACTGATCATCCCTACAGTGAAACGTAAAGCCACCACAGTGGAACTCTGACGTGGTGCTTGATAATGAAGAAAAATGAAGACACTTATTTGTCGGCATAGAACAAACATTCGACATAGGAAACTGGTGCATCGTGTTTCAAAATATTTAGAAAGTTAGGTGTAAACTACAGGGGAAGGCTTCTAATAAACAGCATTTTCAAGAGACAAGAAGGAACAATAACGCTGGAACGTTAACAGAGAAGTGCTCCGATTAAGAAGGCTATAAGGTAGGTATGCAGTCTTTCGCCCCTGCTGTTCAATCTATCCATTAAAGGAGAAGTGACAGAAGTAAAGGGAAGGTACAGAAATGGATTAGAAATGGTGGCACAACCCTGAATGGAAAAAAAGCTATTGATATATAACAACCGCATATTCAGAAAATATCGCTGTTGTGAAACTGAGCCGGCCGGTGTGGCCGAACGATTCTAGGCGATTCAGTCTGGAACCGCGCGATCGCTACTGTCGCAGGTTCGAATCCTGCCTCGGACATAGATGTGTGTGATGTCCTTAGGTTGGTTAGGTTTAAGTAGTTCTAAGTTCTAGGGGACTGATGACCTCAGATGTTAAGTCCCGTAGTGCTCAGAGCCATTTTTTGTGGAACTGAAATAGTTTTTATTCGTGTCACATAAGATGTGCTGTCGACAGTGTATATCAACAGCATTATACATCTCTCGACATCCAGAACATTTTTAACACTGTTCCTTACAAACGATTTCAAAGCAGACTGTTTACTGTACCGTAGTATCTGGGTGGAGTAGGGTTCGGGTTGGAAATTGTGCATATATGGCTTACTTTGAAAAACGAATGTATTAAGCAAAAAAGAAATGCAAAACTGCCTCTCCAACTGACAGAATAGTGATATAATTGAAATTAATTTGTAGCCCAATTACAATTCCTGAAGCCAGAGCATAAGAATAACACAATAAATGAATAAAATTCGTTCAGCCCAATCATAACAAAATGTAAATCAGCAACCCCGGAGAATTACTAAGAATGGGGCGGAATAAAATACCATTTAGTAAAAGTAGTATGTCAGAACACAGCTCACCGACTTACTTGGGCTTTCTTACATTTACACTCAAAACAAATCTAAGTCTATTAACTACTCGCGCGACCAGCTACTCACTGAAGCAACTCTAATATCAACCCACTAAAATACTATCCTACATAAAGTAGCAATTGCAATTCTTTGTACAGTAGCATACACAATTCCGGATGGCAATACGGTTCTGACTGAGTTGACACCTTTATGAAAAAAAAGCAAGAAGAAAAAGTAGCACGCTGTCGAAATGGTCTTTCCGTGTGGAATATGGCTATGTTCTGTACTGTACACTAACTTGTGTCATGTAGCCGACCGATACACCACTGTCGGCAGGTTAGAGCACCTCTTGTAACCTAGCCGCTGCCTTCGTGTCCTATGGAGCCGTCGTCCTCTCTCCTAGGAAAATACTCTAACCGCTCTCCTGGCTTGTTTTCCTACAGTCATTGTCAGTGGCCACGCCCCACAATGATTATTAATGAACTTCCAATGTAGGCTCCTCGGATCACGTGCTCTGGACAAGGTATCATCATGCTGGCTATCCATCAACTGCCTTTTGACTCCGTGACTACGCATCCACAAATATGGCCAATGCGGTTCCTTCTGCCTGCCACACTGGTTGAGACGAGTCAGGCCAACGCCCCAGTTCATGCGAGCCTGCTCGTCATGAGTTCTGGTCAGCGCCCCAGATCTGGCGCGACTTCTCGTCACGAGTTCCGCTTCAGCCGCTGGTATCACGACTACCAGCTTCAGCAGTCTTGGCCACCACCCCCAGCACTGTCACGTCCCTCGTTGATTATCGGTGATGCTGCAGGGTGCGTGGCTTTGCCCCATGGATATAGCGGTCGCTTACGGGTAGTGTTTTCATACTGATAAACGAGCAGGTGACTGACTTGACTTCCTTCGGTCTCGAGCCGCTCCATCATACCTCGGAGTAGCAGTAGATGCGCCACTAACGTCCCCGACTTCGGCCCCAAGCCAAGACCAGCGCTGATGCCCCGGCTGGGAATGGCAGGAAGACACAAGTGCGCGAAAAACATATACACCGCACAGCAGCAAAGTGAGATCGTCTGAGATGTGCCACAGGATTCGTGATTTTAGAAAGCTGACTCCTGCAAATGGTGGAAATTCAGGTTTTGAAACTGTAGTGGTATCTTGTGTTCCACAAAGTACTATTACAGTCCCCGTAAGGAGCTCCTCGTCCATTCCGTGAAGGAATCAGAAAGATCCCAACAATTAATAATAAAAAGATATTAATTGAATATGAAAAAATACTCAACTTATATGACGCTTCTTCTTGTGAAATATCCAGCACATATGAAGTGCTATCACCGTGCTTCTGAGTGATGCCTACGTAGAGTCTAGAGCTGGCCTACGATGCCTACGGAGCCTGTCGGAGACGACAAACGAACACTGCAGCTCTTAGATTCGGCGGTAACTGTGTGCGACTCGGCGCACTGAAGAGAATTTCCTCCTTAGCTCAGTGTTCCGGTACTCAACGAGGCATCGACCAATCGTTATCCACACATGTGCTGCCCATCGATGGGCAGCTGCAGCCCCTGGCAGACCTCAGTGTAGTTCGTACTGCCAACCCACACAGCTGCTGCGCTACGAGTGTTCCGAGCGCGGCTTGAGTATCGCTCGCCACAAAGTGCACTCCGCATCAGTATCCCTATCAAAGAAAATCCTTGGTAGTACCGGGAATCGATCCGGGTCCTCCGCATGGCAGCCATGTCAGCTGACTAGTTTTTTAACAAATATTTATATAACTGGACAGATAGTTGATAAAGTTGTGAAAAAAATAAACATAGATGGCACGTGGGCTTTAACAACCCGACTCCATCCTTTCACAGTCCAAAGCCGTAAGCACTTTTTTTGTGGGCAAGTGCTCTAACAACTTTTTTTTAATGCGCTAAGCACTTCTTTAGTTGAAAAAAAGGGAAAGAAGTTTTGTTTTCTGAAAGCAAAAATGATTACTGCATTTCTTCTACCTCTACGGAACATCGAATCAAAAACAAATCGATCGTCTGGGAATCGAAGCCGGGCCGCCTACCAAGTTTAATTTTTGGAGAGGCAAGTCTGGCAGGAGTCGAATTCCAAGGCCTGGCCACGATGTCTAACCCCTCCCACCACCTAAGCGCACTATCACGTTCTTTTTTCGGTTATATATATTATGACGATAACGTGAACTGAAAAGAGCCATCTTGCCCCCTGGGATCACCTTATCGAAGCGTGCGGCCAATAAGAGGTGTCGTCATTTCAATGGGCATCACCAGTCATCAACTGTCGGAGTGACTGTTCATGTTACCGTAGAAGAATCGTGGAAACGTCACTTCTGCAAGTCAACTTCTTCTCACACCCGGGACACCCCAGCTGCACGGTGGGTCCTTGAATGACCATCCCAAATAGTTACCATAAGTGTTCCGGTATTGTGTTCTGTTCGACAAGACCAGGAACACATTGAGCATGCATTGCCACAAATCGAGGACTTCCTTTTCGCCGTCGCGATACACGTGGTGTCGTCAGTTTGGTGAATGGCATGTAGCCTTCTTCGAGTCAGAAATATCTCGTTGGCAACCACATACCATATCGACCGCACTAAAGTTGACAGGAAGGACGCGTCGATGGCCGCCAATCCCGCATCCAGTCGACCGAGGGTTGTCGTCGTACAATGTGGTTAGATGGATTCCAGCGTTGGAGAACACTGTGATAAATCTTTGCCACTGGATTCCGTGTCTCCGGTATAACTCACCACATACAGCTGTGCTCCACGGAAAACGACCTAATATGTGATAGCGAGGACGATAGATTTCCAACAGGCACAGAATGGGTGGAACCACCTATGCTATCAGGATGCCAGCAAGACTGTCTATTGGTGAAAGCCAGAGTCACCGCATTGAGCGAAGGTACAGCGCCAACGCTCTGTGCTTGACGTTAGTGAGTCCAAAACCTCCGTAGTGGAAGGGTAAAGTAAGAGTAACAAAACGGATCTTAAAAACTGCACCAGGATTCATCACGTGTCCAAACATTGCCTCTACCCAGAAGCTAACGTGTCTGTCGTCGGTAATACATGGGCGCAATGATTAAGTTGAGAAGTTTTGTACACACTGACGCACTTAACGTGTTGCAAAATGTTCCACTATCTAAATTTGTTGAGGCGAGCCTCTATGTGGAGTCGTCGTTAGACCATACGATACTTTTTTTTTTTTTTGGTCATCAGTCTACTGACTGGTTTGATGCGGCCACGAATTCCTTTCCTGTGCTAACCTCTTCATCTCAGCACTTGCAACCTACGTCCTCAATTATTTGCTTGACGTATTCCAATCTCTGTCTTCCTCTACAGTTTTTGCCCTCTACCGCTCCCTCTAGTACCATGGAAGTCATTCCCTCATGTCTTAGCAGATGACCTATCATCCTGTCCCTTCTCCTTATCAGTGTTTTTCACATATTCCTTTCCTCTCCGATTCTGCGTAGAACCTCCTCATTCCTTACCTTATCAGTCCACCTAATTTTCAACATTCGTCTATAGCACCACATCTCAAATGCTTCGATTCTCTTCTGTTCCGGTTTTCCCACAGTCCATGTTTCACTACCATACAATGCTGTACTCCATACGTACATCCTCAAAAATTTCTTCCTTAAATTAAGGCCGCTATTTGATATTAGTAGACTTCTCTTGGCCAGAAATGCCTTTCTTGCCATAGCGAGTCTGCTTTTGATGTCCTCCTTGCTCCGTCCGTCATTGGTTATTTTACTGCCTAGGTAGCAGAATTCCTTAACTTCACTGACTTCGTGACCATCAATCCTGATGTTAAGTTTCTCGCTGTTCTCATTTCTACTACTTCTCATTACCTTCGTCCTTCTCCGATTTACTCTCAAACCATACTGTGTACTCATTAGACTGTTCATTCCGTTCAGCAGATCATTTAATTCTTCTTCATTTTCACTCAGGATAGCAATGTCATCAGCGAATCGTATCATTGATATCCTTTCACCTTGTATTTTAATTCCACTCCTGAACCTTTCTTTTATTTCCATCATTGCTTCCTCGATGTACAGATTGAAGAGTAGGGGCGAAAGGCTACAGCCTTGTCTTACACCCTTCTTAATACGAGCACTTCGTTCTTGATCGTCCACTTTTATTATTCCCTCTTGGTTGTTGTACATATTGTATATGACCCGTCTCTCCCTATAGCTTACCCCTACTTTTTTCAGAATCTCGAACAGCTTCCACCATTTTATACTGTCGAACGCTTTTTCCAGGTCGACAAATCCTATGAAAGTGTCTTGATTTTTCTTTAGCCTGCTTCCATTATTAGCCGTAACGTCAGAATTGCCTCTCTCGTCCCTTTACTTTTCCTAAAGCCAAACTGATCGTCACCTAGCGCATTCTCAATTTTCTTTTCCGTTCTTCTGTATATTATTCTTGTAAGCAGCTTCGATGCATGAGCTGTTAAGCTGATTGTGCGATAATTCTCGCACTTGTCAGCTCTTACCGTCTTCGGAATTGTGTGGATGATGCTTTTCCGAAAGTCAGATGGTATATCGCCAGACTCATATATTCTACACACCAACGTGAATAGTCGTTTTGTGGCCACTTCCCCCAATGATTTTAGAAATTCTGATGGAATGTTATCTATCCCTTCTGCCTTATTTGACCGTAAGTCCTCCAAAGCTCTTTTAAATTCCGATTCTAATACTGTATCCCCTATCTCTTCTAAATCGACTCTTGTTTCTTCTTCTATCACATGACAAATCTTCACCCTCATAGAGGCTTTCAATGTATTCTTTCCACCTATCTGCTCTCTCATCTGCATTCAACAGTGGAATTCCCGTTGCACTCTTAATGTTACCACCGTTGCTTTTAATGTCACCAAAGGTTGTTTTGACTTTCCTGTACGCTGAGACTGTCCTTCCGACAATCATATCTTTTTCGATGTCTTCACATTTTTCCTGCAGCCATTTCGTCGTAGCTTCCCTGCACTTCCTATTTATTTCATTCCTCAGCGACTTGTATTTCTGTATTCCTGATTTTCCCGGAACATGTTTGTACTTCCTCCTTTCATCACTCAACTGAAGTATTTCTTCTGTTACCCATGGTTTCTTCGGAACTACCTTCTTTGTACCTATGTTTTCCTTCTTAACTTCTGTGATGGCCCTTTTTAGAGATGTCCATTCCTCTTCTACTGTACTGCCTACTGCGCTATTCCTTATTGCTGTATCTATAGCGTTAGAGAACTTCAAACGTATCTCGTCATTCCTTAGTACTTCCGTATCCCACTTCTTTGCGTATTGATTCTTCCTGACTAATGTCTTGAACTTCAGCCTACTCTTCATCACTACTATATTGTTATCTGAGTCTATATCTGCTCCTGGGTACGCCTTACAATCCAGTATCTGATTTCGGAATCTCTGTCTGACCATGATACGTAAGGTATCACTAAACATTTGAGCATCGGGACCTTTGTAAAGGGTACAACCAGTTCTGCAGACACGACTCGTCCCATCTCCATACAGCGTGATTTCCGAAGATTTATGACACTGCCTACCACAGCCCCATACTGTTGGAGCCAGGAAATCGCCGTTCGTATTTCGTCAACAGTCCGCGCTATGAACATCATTGGCGTAAGCGCCACATCGAAATGTCACTGAGCGGAGGCGAAGACCTTACAAGCGTCTCCGCAGTCCGTGAAGAGCTGTTTCGACGCAGTGGCGGATAACACGGCAGAAAGAGAAAAACAGTATCTGATCGACCTGTTGACACGGATTGGGGCTTACCGATAGCCGTTTGCCTCAATCCTCGAGACCGCCCCATGGATCAAACGAAGCACGATAGATGTCGTCATGCACGGGATACCGATGTGTTCCATAACTGCTCGCAGGAAACCATGTTCGATGCGATCGAAAGCATGATCAAAATCCAGCGCTACAAGAGCACCGTGGAGGCGGCATGTTTGCATCAGCGCCACCACGTCTCTACAGGTGCTCAAAGTCGTAAACACATTAGTGTTGCCTCCGAGGCACGTCTGATCAGTGTTAATGGCCGCCATCACCGCACATTTAAGCCTCTCACGAAGGATGTGTGTGAACAGCTTGCATTCGGTGTTTAGTATCGTCAAAGGTCTAAAATCAAGTGGGCGAAAGCCTCCTCCTTGTTTGGGCACCTGAATCAAGTCCCTCAGTGAAATCAGCCTTCGGGAGTTCTTTGTACATCCAACCCACATTGGGCACATAAGATCAAAAACCCTTTTGCAAAACTCAAAAGGGAATCCGTCAGGGGCTGGCGTTTTGTTGGGAGCACGGCGGAAAGTGATCTCTCGTAGTTCTTCTGAAGTCACCACCGACAAGAGCGTAGCATTATCTTGTAGGTTACGAGAAACGGGTAGGTCGGATAGGTCTCTAACTCACGCTCTTAGAGAAGTGTATATGACTGTGTGAACGCCCGGGTCAATGTCCATTTGCATTTCAGCTCGTCATCCGTCCTCCGTCTCGACCGCCGTAATGTGCTGTCTCCTGCGCCTTCTCCTATCTGGAATGAGTGGTGGAGCGAGGGTCGTTTTCCACTAACACCATCAGTTGTACTCACCCATACCCGCACATCCGCGAGACGTACGTCGGTGCTACTTAGCTATAGTGCCTTGACGTGGTGTTCTTCCGATTGTCGTTTCGGCAACGGCGGTTGCACCAGCCAGTTCGCGGAGCCCAGTGTACTGGAAATCAATGGTCGCGGTATACCAGTGCGCTCTATCTCGTCCATAGCTGGCTAATGTTTGGCACAAAGGCGGGTTTGACACACGGTAACCACCATTGAAGTACGAAACAGTAGGCGGCTGATCACCGGTGGCATCTGTCCCATGCGGACTCAACTTCGCGTCTGCAATTGACCTCATCACGAAGGGCCACACTGATGAGCCACGGACCGCTACTTCGTCGGACGCGTTGGCTGGGAACGGTGAGAGTACACACATACGCTGGGTGATTCATGAACGTTGCGGCCACATCTCAGCGTTGACAACTGCCGATCGCAGGCCGCGTGAGTCGTAAAGTCGATCCAAAGGGTTCGCAGAATGACTAGTAAAGTATGTGTATGCCTTTCGGTCCCCGTTTCGTACGACCCATGTGTCCGAAAAAGCCAATTCCTTTACAAGTGCCTGAAGTCTGGGCAGATGGTATAGTGTGGTATCTGGTCGGATGATCTGAGCACAAAATTGCTATCTCCGCCTAGTACCAAGTGTCGGAATTGCCCTGGAAGAGCAGTTCTATGCCGGCCGCTGTGGTCTAGCGGTTCTAGGCGCTCAGTCCGGAACCGCGCGACTGATACGGTCGCAGGTTCGAATCCTGCCTCGGGCATGGATGTGTGTGATGTCCTTAGGTTAGTTAGGTTTAACTAGTTCTAAGTTCTACGGGACTAATGACCTCAGAGGTTGAGTCCCATAGTGCTCAGAGCCATTTGAACCATTTTTGAGCAGTTCTATGTCTTGGGCAAAAAAGGAGCGGAAGGAGCATACAGGTTCACCAGACGAACTGTACGAACCGTGAGTGCGAACCCCCCGGCAGACGGTGCAAAGAAAGCATCAGGTGTCATAATCCCTTACCTCAGCAGAATACTCGTACCTCCTTCTCCCAAATCTGAAGGCATAGCGTAGGCGGCATATCCGTAGACATCAATACAGAGCCCTGATCGGACTTCTTGAAGGAAAACAACATCTATATCCATAGCTCGTAACGTATCACGCTGCATATAGAGATTTGAGAGCAGACATTGATCATTGCGAGGCGGTTGCCTGTTCCACCATGTTGCGGGGGCTGTCCTTGGTATTACAGGTGAACAGTAATTGCGGTGTGGAGTATCTTCAGGGCGAAGATATAGGAAGCGATGGGTGTGGGTCACGCCGGCCTAGGCGTCTGTCGCCGTCTACGTAGATGCTTGCAGTGGCATCGATGTATCATCAGGGTCTCAAAATGCATCCTGCATGTAGATCTCCTGCGCGAAGTCTCTCAGGGAGGTCGATACCACTGGATTTCGAGAGGAAGACATAGTCGTCGGTGCATCTCCGGTGCATCGTCGGTGATCTCCAGCATCCCCACCTGTAGCGGGAGAAGATTTCGAACCCTGTGGTACGTTAGTAAAGACCGTGTCGGATCGGTTTAAAAATGACGCACCTCATCATCCATCGTTGATGCCTTGGACCGTTCTCCTACGTCGGTAGTTATGCGCTGTTTCTTATGGGGCTTCTGCCATTAATGCGTACGCTGTCGCGACTCTGTGTCCGGCGCAGGGCTTGGGGTGGACGCGGCATTCTATTCTTCAACTTCCCGTCGCACCGTCAGTTTGTCGTTGTAGCGGTGCGCCTGGGCTCGACGAGAGGGCAATAGAGACATCGGCGCCGGAAGACGCTGGGGGCTTCTCGGGAACTGTTGCAAGTGCCTCCAAGGCTTTCATCAATATAGAAGAGTCGCCATAAAACAGCTATTGACAATCAAATCTGATCGGCTGAGGGCGTCTGCATGAGACGGCTTTGCAGGTATTTGGTACACACATGTCCTACCTGTCCACATACGGAGAAGGTCCTCGACTGACCATTGTAAGTAATTATCGCCCGGCAACCAGCGATCGTGAGATACGACGGTACATTGTGGTTCAATTTAATACGGACCTGTCGCACACAGTTAAGGACAGGGTAAGTTTGGATTGCTTTCCATTTTTCGGAGGTATGGCCGAGGACTGTGCCATAGGGTTAAGAGCAAGGTTGACGAAGTCCGCTGAAACTACAAATGGTAGTTCGAAAACGGGCACATTTTGTATTCCCAGTCCATAGCGTTCGAGCGTTACCACAATCACGTTTTCGTCAGGGTGGCAGAACCTATAACCTTCCGTCGAGCGTCCGAGAAGTTTGTCACAAACCTCATTTGCAGTGAACTTAAGATGTACAACGCTAGAGACGATAGATAAGTGGATACCTTCCAGCTCTTTCGGGTCATGATGTATCACGTCCCGTAAAAGTCTCTCTACTTTGTGGGCGTGGGTATAGCGTGAAACTGCAGTTTGATCGTGGCTTTCCGATACAAAAGAGCCATCGGATGTTAGGAATGTGACTATAACACTGGCGCGGTGGCGTGGTAAACAACACACCTGGTAACGCGACACGGAGCGGCCGGGACGTACCTCACCGCTGCACACTGAAAGGCCGACTGTCCACTGAGCTACGAAGGCGAACGTACAGGCCCTCTGCTGTCGTAATTCTACGATTTCGGAGGCAAGCTGAGCAACGCTCTTAGGTTGTTTTCTGGTTGTGCTGTCTTCTGACGGCTAATAAAACGTCAGGAAAACAAAACAAATTGCGTCTATTTGGACAAGATATATACATCTCTCGAAAACTGATAATTGACCCTATTTAAAAATACAGGGTGATTCAAAAATAATACCACAACTTTAAAAATGTGTATTTAATGAAAGAAACATAATATAACCTTCTGTTATACATCATTACAAAGAGTATTTAAAAAGGTTTTTTTTCACTCAAAAACAAGTTCAGAGATGTTCAATATGGCCCCCTCCAGACACACGAGCAATATCAACCCGATACTCCAACTCGTTCCACACTCTCTGTAGCATATCAGGCGTAACAGTTTGGATAGCTGCTGTTATTTCTCGTTTCAAATCATCAATGGTGGCTGGGAGAGGTGGCCGAAACACCATATCCTTAACATACCCCCATAAGAAAAAATCGCAGGGGGTAACATCAGGGCTTCTTGGAGGCCAGTGATGAAGTGCTCTGTCACGGGCTGCCTGGCGGCAGACAGTGCTTGAACCAATTTCAGACGACAAGGTTTCATAACTAACCTTTTTCGTAGGACTCTCCATACAGTTGATTATGGAATTTGCAGCTCTCTGCTAGCTCTGCGAGTCGATTTTCCTGGTCTGCGAACAAATGCTTGCTGGATGCGTGCTACATTTTCATCACTCGTTCTCGGCCGTCCAGAACTTTTCCCTTTGCACAAACATCCATTCTCTGTAAACTGCTTATACCAACGTTTAATACACCACCTATCAGGAGGTTTAACACCATACTTCGTTCGAAATGCACGCTGAACAACTGTCGTCGATTCACTTCTGCCGTACTCAATAACACAAAAAGCTTTCTGTTGAGCGGTCGCCATCTTAGCATCAACTGACGCTGACGCCTAGTCAACAGCGCCTCAAGCGAACAAATGTACAACTAAATGAAACTTTATAGCTCCCTTAATTCACCGACAGATAGTGCTTAGCTCTGCCTTTTGTCGTTGCAGAGTTTTAAATTTCTAAAGTTGTGGTATTCTTTTTGAATCACCCTGTATAAGATTCTTCACATGAGTACGAAACAAGTTCGGTTAAATTTTAGTTATACGACGAATAACGGAAATTTAAACGCCGCAGATTCATCTAAATATATAGGTGTTACATTAGCAAACAAACTAAATTGCTACCATGATAGAAAATGCAGTGAGGAAGGCGAACCGAAGACTGCGTTTTATTGAGAAAAGACTCAGAAGATGCAACAGACCTACTAAAGGGATTGCTTGTCCGTCGTCTTCTGGCGTATTTTGTTGGCTATCGCCTACATAGGGAGAACAGATGCCTCTCATGAACAGTGAATTCACATATTAATTTACTCTATATCTGATATCAAATTGTACATACAACGCATAACTTTCTTGCTGTATTTGCAGCGTCAGTTGCTAACAGTAGCTCTGAATAGACAAATATATACAGACACGAAATATTCATAAATGTCAGTTTTCAATACAACTATTCAGTAGGTCACAAGCCCTGGCTACTATGAAAGACAGTAAATCTTATTCAACTGGCAAGCACACAAAATTGGGTCAGTGCATGACAGTTCAGCCTCAAGTACACCCGCCGCTGGAGCTCCGGAGAGGGGATGCTTGCATCTCATTGGTAGCGCCTGTGGTAATGCCCTCTTGCCGCGGTGGTAGCTATGGGAAACGCGGCGGCGTAACTGGCGGCGCGCGTGTTTGGAAGTGCAGCCGACCGGATGGATGCCACGCCGCAAATGGGAGTAGGAGAAGGGAGATAAGCTATAAAGTTAATTTAAGATTTGGACTCCACATAAAAGACGAATTAAGGGAATTCTACTACAGAGCAAAATAAAGCATTATGGAAGAAGCAGACAGTTATAACACGCAAACAAGCACAAGGAACAAAGAATTTCTCGCTCGACAGGTCCGTTTTACGTTTCTATTCTATATTTTCTTTCCGAAGTACGCTATTTGTTGAGCTGCGTATTAATTGCTGATACTGCTACAGGGTGGGGAAGAAAAAGTGGCCTAGAGAACAGAAGAAAGGAAGCATAGTACTAACCAGACTATAGCAAATGTTGAAAGTGATCACCATTCATTTCTTGGTACTTTTGGACCCTGGTCAGCAAGTTGCTAAAGGCAGATAGAAGCTGCACTCCTGGAATTGATGCAGTCTCTTCTGAAATGTCCTGCTGAAGCTCTTGAAGACTATGAGGGTTGTTGCGATACACTTTAGATTTGAGGTCTTCCCACACAAAGTAATCACCCACTGACAGATCAGGTGTCCTAGGTGGCCAGGTAGGGTGTGACAAGACTGACCTCTGCTAACAATGCTATTAGGGGCGACGATTGTGTATATGTGCTCCAAGGTTCGGCTGGCTGTATGGGCAATTGCTCCTTCCTGTTGGAACTAACTGTGGGTCTATTTCTCCTCCGTTGAAAATGCCACAAATAGTATCCACTCTTATGGGCTACTTTTATTTGCCGGCCCTGTAGATGATGGAAAGCTTTCTTCGTCTGTGACTATCTAATGAAAGTTCCTTCCTAATTTCAATCACCCTACATAATTTGGTTGCTAGGCGCATCTCTTACCCTTCTTCTATGAGGATGAGTGAAGTACTATAGCTAATCTCTAAATTTTGAAGTTTCACAAGTTCTGCCGAC
Organism: Schistocerca nitens; assembly: GCF_023898315.1. Lineage (NCBI taxonomy): Eukaryota > Metazoa > Arthropoda > Insecta > Orthoptera > Acrididae > Schistocerca > Schistocerca nitens. The sequence goes on from NC_064620.1 coordinate 444,296,970, forward strand.
AATCATTCTGTCACAGTAATTAAACTGAAGAGCATCAATTCCGAAAGAAAATTTCTACTTTAATTTCTACTTTAATTTCAGTAATACAACAAACATACAGAGATGGTGTCTAGATTCACAGAAACTGTTTGACTGTGACACTTGAAATATCACGATTGTAATTGTGAAGTTATGTTAACCAAATTACTAATATATGTTACGAGAAAACGTTAAGTACCTGAAAAGAAAATAAAGCTAGCCAGACATGTTTTGAACGATGTAACGTATGCTGCCTTCCAAATGTAATATGTGAGTTGGACAGGCGACAGAAAAGGGTGGGACAGGGTAAAAATGTTGTAAATCTTTGAAAAATACCTTGTATTACATCTTGTAATTTTAATCCACTATCTTAATAAACTTATTAGACGACTAAACGGCTTTATTTACTTTTATTATATTATTTGTGAAATGATAGAATAGATTATATCACAGCTAATAGAGCTGAAACGAGAACAGTGTTTTCATTCCTGACAAAATTTGATCTGATGGCCAAAAAGAGAATAAATTAAGGGATGTATTAGATCTACTCAACACTCTGGATGATGGAGTACGACAAATTGAGTCGTATTGTTACTCAGAACAGAGAGGTAAATATTTATGAATATCTGAAATGCAGTTATTTAAATATCAGCATGTATTTTTCAGTAGAAAAATTCTGCAAAGCTTAAAGTATTTCTATATATGGAATACTGATTATTTATTAATTAATATTATTTATTATCTTTTAACTTTATTTATTGATTATTAAGTGTTTTAAAATGTGGAAAATGTGACAAATAAATCATGAGGGCTTTTAATTGAAAATATAGTGGTATAAAATAAAAAAAATATGTAAAAATAGAAATTCCGCATTTACGTTTAGGGGAAACGGTCTACAAAAGCGACTGCAGGAAGCTATAGTTGAACAACGGACAATTTGTTTTCAGCTGCGCGATAGGCTTTTTGATTAGCTAAATTCTTAGAGAATAATGTAGCAGACGTTGAAAATGATACCGGACAAATATTTGATAGGGTCGTAGAATACAACCTCAGCCATCGGATGGAGCATGAGAATGGAAGAATAAGATATGCTACAAAATATCATTTGACGGTGAAAGAAGTTTGAATAAACAGGTAAAATTTACAAACGATGAGCATATTACTTTCCTTTCAGTGTATGAACCATATCGTAGGCCACAGTTTGCAATGAGAACTACATAGTGACCATGCGTATTTCGTCCCTCATTTTACTAGTTTCCCTCATTATATATAGTTTCACCATCACTGCCCGTGAATTAATCTTATCACATTGGAAGGTTACTTATTTCATTCAAAATATATATATAGCCGGCGTATTCTTACACATTAGCATGCCGGTAAACATACTGCCTTATGCTAGTAAAAATGATATTCACTTTGCAGGAGTGGGCTGCATTGTGAAAGCATCTGTTTTGCTTTACACGGTACTCAACAGTGATTGGAGACTGAGTGTAGGTTCCTTTGGAAAGACAAGAATGCAAATGAATCATTATTTACTGTGACGACTATTTCACCGAATTTTTCAATGAAAATTAATTTTGTAAGATTAATAGTTACCTACATTTGCTCATTATAGTCATACTGAAACCCAACTAAGTTCGTGATTTTACATCTAGTAACTTCGTCAGCGCTCTGTCTTTCATTTGGTGCTAACAGTTTACTGACGTATTTAACAATATAGAAAGGTTTTAGAATTCGGATAAACTACGGTAAAAAATCTTCAGCGAAGCATCCGAGTTGTCCCGCAAAAATACAAACGGCGTTATGGAAAGATATAACGAAACCCTTGATTTCCTTTTTCCAAGTAAAAATCTAAAATTTCTCGCTCGACAGGTCCGTTTTACGTTTCTATTCTATATTTTCTTTCCGAAGTACGCTATTTGTTGAGCTGCGTATTAATTGCTGATACTGCTACAGGGTGGGGAAGAAAAAGTGGCCTAGAGAACAGAAGAAAGGAAGCATAGTACTAACCAGACTATAGCAAATGTTGAAAGTGATCACCATTCATTTCTTGGTACTTTTGGACCCTGGTCAGCAAGTTGCTAAAGGCAGATAGAAGGTGCACTCCTGGAATTGATGCAGTCTCTTCTGAAATGTCCTGCTGAAGCTCTTGAAGACTATGAGGGTTGTTGCGATACACTTTAGATTTGAGGTCTTCCCACACAAAGTAATCACCCACTGACAGATCAGGTGTCCTAGGTGGCCAGGTAGGGTGTGACAAGACTGACCTCTGCTAACAATGCTATTAGGGGCGACGATTGTGTATATGTGCTCCAAGGTTCGGCTGGCTGTATGGGCAATTGCTCCTTCCTGTTGGAACTAACTGTGGGTCTATTTCTCCTCCGTTGAAAATGCCACAAATAGTATCCACTCTTATGGGCTACTTTTATTTGCCGGCCCTGTAGATGATGGAAAGCTTTCTTCGTCTGTGACTATCTAATGAAAGTTCCTTCCTAATTTCAATCACCCTACATAATTTGGTTGCTAGGCGCATCTCTTACCCTTCTTCTATGAGGATGAGTGAAGTACTATAGCTAATCTCTAAATTTTGAAGTTTCACAAGTTCTGCCGACAATCATTCTGTCACAGTAATTAAACTGAAGAGCATCAATTCCGAAAGAAAATTTCTACTTTAATTTCTACTTTAATTTCAGTAATACAACAAACATACAGAGATGGTGTCTAGATTCACAGAAACTGTTTGACTGTGACACTTGAAATATCACGATTGTAATTGTGAAGTTATGTTAACCAAATTACTAATATATGTTACGAGAAAACGTTAAGTACCTGAAAAGAAAATAAAGCTAGCCAGACATGTTTTGAACGATGTAACGTATGCTGCCTTCCAAATGTAATATGTGAGTTGGACAGGCGACAGAAAAGGGTGGGACAGGGTAAAAATGTTGTAAATCTTTGAAAAATACCTTGTATTACATCTTGTAATTTTAATCCACTATCTTAATAAACTTATTAGACGACTAAACGGCTTTATTTACTTTTATTATATTATTTGTGAAATGATAGAATAGATTATATCAAAGCTAATAGAGCTGAAACGAGAACAGTGTTTTCATTCCTGACAAAATTTGATCTGATGGCCAAAAAGAGAATAAATTAAGGGATGTATTAGATCTACTCAACACTCTGGATGATGGAGTACGACAAATTGAGTCGTATTGTTACTCAGAACAGAGAGGTAAATATTTATGAATATCTGAAATGCAGTTATTTAAATATCAGCATGTATTTTTCAGTAGAAAAATTCTGCAAAGCTTAAAGTATTTCTATATATGGAATACTGATTATTTATTAATTAATATTATTTATTATCTTTTAACTTTATTTATTGATTATTAAGTGTTTTAAAATGTGGAAAATGTGACAAATAAATCATGAGGGCTTTTAATTGAAAATATAGTGGTATAAAATAAAAAAAATATGTAAAAATAGAAATTCCGCATTTACGTTTAGGGGAAACGGTCTACAAAAGCGACTGCAGGAAGCTATAGTTGAACAACGGACAATTTGTTTTCAGCTGCGCGATAGGCTTTTCGATTAGCTAAATTCTTAGAGAATAATGTAGCAGACGTTGAAAATGATACCGGACAAATATTTGATAGGGTCGTAGAATACAACCTCAGCCATCGGATGGAGCATGAGAATGGAAGAATAAGATATGCTACAAAATATCATTTGACGGTGAAAGAAGTTTGAATAAACAGGTAAAATTTACAAACGATGAGCATATTACTTTCCTTTCAGTGTATGAACCATATCGTAGGCCACAGTTTGCAATGAGAACTACATAGTGACCATGCGTATTTCGTCCCTCATTTTACTAGTTTCCCTCATTATATATAGTTTCACTATCACTGCCCGTGAATTAATCTTATCACATTGGAAGGTTACTTATTTCATTCAAAATATATATATAGCCGGCGTATTCTTACACATTAGCATGCCGGTAAACATACTGCCTTATGCTAGTAAAAATGATATTCACTTTGCAGGAGTGGGCTGCATTGTGAAAGCATCTGTTTTGCTTTACACGGTACTCAACAGTGATTGGAGACTGAGTGTAGGTTCCTTTGGAAAGACAAGAATGCAAATGAATCATTATTTACTGTGACGACTATTTCACCGAATTTTTCAATGAAAATTAATTTTGTAAGATTAATAGTTACCTACATTTGCTCATTATAGTCATACTGAAACCCAACTAAGTTCGTGATTTTACATCTAGTAACTTCGTCAGCGCTCTGTCTTTCATTTGGTGCTAACAGTTTACTGACGTATTTAACAATATAGAAAGGTTTTAGAATTCGGATAAACTACGGTAAAAAATCTTCAGCGAAGCATCCGAGTTGTCCCGCAAAAATACAAACGGCGTTATGGAAAGATATAACGAAACCCTTGATTTCCTTTTTCCAAGTAAAAATCTAAAATTTCAAAACCTATCTTTTGTATCTGATTATCTGTTGGTAGAAATACTTGCGCGTCTACGTACTTAATAAAAGTTATTTAATGGATGAAAAAAGAAGAAAATGAAAGAAAAAGAAACAATAATCGTTATGTAGCAAAGACATCGATTTGAAAGGAAATGTTACAATATGACTATCACTGAAACATTTAGTGGCGTACGAGACTGAAACATGGTTTCTTGGAACAGCAGCCAGCGATGGAAACCACTAACTTTAAAAGAGGTTTTCCAGAGTACAGTAAATCCACTCCTCCTTCAACTCGACTCACACGCCACTTAACTAACGAGTTCGATACGCTGGCAATAAAAACTAGAGCGGAAAAAAACCAAAAAGAAGAGTCCATCGTAATGCTGGAATGAAGTTTGCGATGTGAGCTGGAAGCTACAACATGCATGCGCTGGAAAGTCCATGAAGATTTATGACGAGGCCACGCGCAAGGCTTGGACGCAAGAACTGTGGCGATCGTATATCACGCTCAAGTTTATTGCTACAGCAATTAGGAAACGTTGTAGCGTTTCTTTCTGTAATCACGAACTGCCTGGTACACATACTTTTCGACAGAATACAACTCCTAGTGCGTCTTACGGCAACTGGAAGCAAACAATGACTGAGTTACAGCGAAACAGTATCTATCTTTGTTGTCACTGTCTTAAAGGCAATAGTAACGGGGATACCGAGTAACATGAGGCGTTGATAGTACTGTCGTGCAGAAATGTACATAGAAAAGCATGAAATTTACTGCCGTGTCCGCTGTGTAAATGTGATCATATACTTCGAAAGCAGTAAGGACCGTGAGGGTCCATCGTCAAGTTCAGATCGTTTAATTTCTCATTTACGTCTGTTCTTCAGCTATATGAAGCGAAGTGTACTTTTCTATTTTATGAACGTTAGATGATAAATTTCCCAATTCGCGAATCAAACAATGGAATACAGAATGAAAAACGATAAAAAACCACCAAAACTTCCAGGAAAAGTCTTTTAACGCTCTAAGATCAACAAACGTTGATTTATGCATTTATCAATTGTACGACGCGTCAGTCAAAATGCGCTCTTCTTTCTGTACTTCAGACCACTTCACAGATGTAGTTTGATGTGACACGACCAAAGATTATGCTCATTATGTGTGCCAGGTATAAGAGTTATAAAATAATTTGATATGTGTAAAATACTAAATTTAAAATAAATCTTTAAAATTCCTAAACTACTTGTGGCTTGCGAGATTTGCTGCTCATTTAACATGCATAAAGGTTTTGTGATTTTATAGAGGGACAGCAACTTCCGCAAGATATGTGAAAAAGAGAGCAGAAAAATTACAGATAAAACAAGAAATTTCGAATTGCTATCACGTACGTGAAAATGTGAGAATGTACTTGAAATTTGTGGATACGCAACTTTCTTACATACTACATCAGTGCTAGTTTATCTGGTTGGACAATACAACTAAAGAAACAGTTTGAGACACAGTTTGTAACAACTTTTCCTGTGAAAAGAACAATTTAAATTAGTAAGTGTCGTTGAAGAAGAGAACTCTAAACCCAAAAAGGTAAATCCAGTTGGCAGATAGAATTACGAAGTTATTAGAAGAAAACCTATCAGAATCAGTAGAAAAGTTACTATGAAAGGGCCACAGATAAAGAAAGTCAGTGTGCAGATGAAATTAAGCGGACACAGCAATAACAACTTCAACATAAGGAGAATAACGAGTTCTTACTCACAACGAAACTTCAAACAAGGATTGGAAGACGTAATGTGATCGTGACTAAAGTACATATTGGAGTGGCTGTACTACTGTTAAGTAAAACACATTATAGAGGCAAAATGGAAGAATTTACCCTGTTGGTGCAGCCACTAAAACTACAGAAAGAACCAACAGCTGAATACAGAAAGCACGCTAAGCTGTCAGTAAAGAAGGGCTCCAATATTTTTCCTGAATAGCCAACGCTCCACAGCTATATGGCTTACCCAGACCCGATAAACCAAAAGTGTCAATTCGATCAGTGGTATCTGCCTAACAAGCACCAGAGCACGGTATTTTCAGGAAGATCAACGTCATCTTCAGGAAAAAATGAACGTCAAAGACAAATATAGCATTGAGAACAATTAACAAACAAGTTAACAGTTGTTACAATTCCAAGATAATCTCTTTTGACAAATACAGCTTGTTCTCAAGCATTCCTGTGAAAGACTGTATGGATATAGTACCACAAGCATTTCCTTTAGACAGCGTTAATCCAGAAGAACAGCTAACATTATTAGTATGCTAGAATTTTGTTTCAACCAGAATTACTTCTCCTTTGAAGACAGCTAATATAAGCAAGTAGATTGTCTGAAAATGGTCTCACGTTTGTTGATGATGGACAAGTGAGAGACTGATTTTCTTAAGAGTGAACCATTCCCAAAACATGTGTACAGATATGTCGATGATATTCTCTGTATGTGTAAAAGCTCCACTAGACAACTCCAAAAGTTCATGGAAAATAAGAGTCAGTAGCATAGTAACATAAAAGTCAGTGTGAAGTCAAGGGGTTCGGCCGCTCGCTTCCTAGACTTTAACTTACAGATAGAAAATGTGAATCAAGGATTTAAAATTTACGAGAAATACTCCTTTAATGACACATTCGTTTCGCTTCCTCCCAACATCGAAACCTAAAGAAAAATGACCCGTAACTCAATACATTAAAAACAGTACCCACAAATAATGAATTTGCATCCAACATTATTGACAAAATTCTCAATGAATAGCTGACGCACCAAGCTAAACCCTTATTGTGTGCAGTCAACGACATAGATAAAAAAATATGGTGTAAAATTGGAAATGGGATAAACAACATTTAAAAAAAATGGTTCAAATGGCTCTGAGCACTATGGGACTTAACTTCTGAGGTCATCAGTCCCCTAGATCTTAGAACTACTTAAACCTAACTAATCTAAGGACATCACACACATCCGTGCCCGAGGCAGGATTCGAACCTGTGACCGTAGCGGTCACGCCAACATTTTAAAAGGAAAGGGTTTTTTTCTTGTCTTGTCTTAGAGTGTACTTATCAAAAACTTCATTTTGTTTATTTTTCGGTGACTGACTGGTACACAAAATTCCTTAAGATTCCCAATTTCTGAATTGCCGCAAGGCTTTTGACACTGTATCACTCCAGCTGCTTGTAGTTAAATTGCGTGATTATGGAATACCGTCTCAGTTATGTGACTGGATTCTAGATTTCCTGTCAGATAGGTCACAGTTTGTAGTAATCGGCGGAACGTCATCGAGTAAAGCAGAGGTGATTTCTGGCGTTCCCCAAGGTAGTGTTATAGGCCCTTAGCTGTTCCTTATCTATATAAACGATTTGGGAGACAATCTGAGCAGCCGTCTCAGTTTATTAGTGGATGATGCCGTCATTTATCGACTAGCGCCGTTATCAGAAGATCAAAACAAAATTGAAAAACGATGTAGAAAAGATGTCTGTATGGTGCGAAAATTGGCAATTTAACGTAGCGAAAGGTCCTAAAAGGTATTCGTTAAAGTTCGGTTACATGGTAAATCAGTCAAATCTAAAGGCCGTAAATTCAACTAAATACCTAGGAATTATAATTACGAACAACTTAAATTGGAAGGATCACATAAAAACTGTCATGAGGAAGGCTAATCAAATACTGCGTTTTACTGCCAGGACATTTAGAAAATCTAGTAGACTGGCTACACTTTGCTTGTCCGTCCTCTTTTAGAATACTGCTGCGCTTTGTGGGATCCTAACCAGACATGATTGACGGGGTACATCGGAAAGTTCAAAGAAGGGCACGTTCTTTACTATAGCGAAATAGGGGATAGAGTGTCATTGAAATGATACAGGATTTGCGGTGGACATGATTACAATAAGGGCGTTTTTCACTGCTGCGGAATCTTCTCAGGAAACTTCAATCACTAACTTTCTACTCCGAATGCGAAAATATTTTGTTGACACCGACCTACATAGGGAGGAATGACCAAAATGATAAAATAAGGGAAATCAGCTCTCGTACGGAAGATAGAGGTGTTTTTTTTTTTTTTTTTTTTTTCACGCGCTATACGGGATTTGAATAATAGAGAATTGTGAAGATGATTCGATGAACCCTCTGCCAGGCACTTAAATGTGATTTGCAGAGTATCCTTGTAGATGTAGATATACAAACAATCGTTGCTGGAATAGAGGTTGAATATCTAACATGAAATTTGGGGTCATAGTTTAGTATATGTACAATTGTGTTAACTATACGCGGTTTTGAGGGTCTTGCACTAACCTAGACACGAGCAACTAATAAATTTATTGTAAAGTAATAAACTGTTGACTAAACTGGAACTGCACCATGGCAACGAAACCACGCATTTCACAACCGATACAATAAAAAAAATAAAAAAATAAAAAATAAAAAACACAAATTGCGTTACGTGGCCTCCAGTGAATATCCGCTACGAATAAGACACTTCACTAATAACACTCTGACAGTCTTAAGCGTTGCATAGAGTTAAGAAAGTAATTTTTGTGTTGTTTCAAAGAGGTATCGGCGTTTTATGTGCAGCATCAGTGTGACTCTTCTGCTATTATCCCTGGAATTATACTATCGGAGAAATATACAATAACTTATATCATGCTGTTTTTATTGAGGATACTCTTCTCGATATCAACTTAATAAGCGAGCATAAAACATTCCATAATTCTACAGCAGGTTGACGTCATCAGTATAGGACTATAATTAAGTGCATCTAAGCTAAGATCATTCTTAAAAATGGGAATGACTTACACTTTTTTGGTAGTCTCTAAACTAACTACTACTACTAGAAGCAGAGCCAAGTCTTCTGAACTCCAACTCTGCAGCATTTCGATGAAAAAATTTCAACCTTTTCTCGAAAGGTAGAGGACCCCTTGCGCACTGCAGCAGTTGAAACAGTCGATGGCGCTTCTTTCTCGGTATCCTATAGAAGGCGACGACAGTCGTAGCGCGAACCGCGTCGTTGAAAGCGAAATATTTGCCGAAGTTGTCGGGGTGAGAAGTGAGTAAATAGGCGGTCCGCCGAGGCGCTCCGCTGTAACGAGCGCCTTGCGTTTCCCTCGCCTTCGCTTACCCGCCCTTCCCTTTCCTTCCCCTCCCTTCCTTTCCCTTCCCCCTGGGCGCCTGTCAGCCTGCTGCGCGACTGCGTCGCCGAAGAGATCTGTTTGCTCGCCCTCTGCAAATCTTCTGAGCTCCCTTCGCCGCATTGTAGAACCTTAAGCCCGGGTTAGAAACCAGTGGACGAGCGCTCCCGGATGACAGGCTACGCGTCTTTATCTCAGCATTATAATACCACTTTCAAGCGTTGCATGAGAGTTGTAGTCTCTGAGCGCTCTAGAACACGTCACAAAACTCCATAAACAGACAAACACAGTGAAACGGAATGAGAAGTTCGCAAATCTTGCCTCGTATGACTCCCGTTTTCGCCCCTCAAGGGCAGCACTGGGCGACGGACGAACGCAGTTGGATGATAAGTATCGAGAGGCCGAGGGTGCACACGACCTACAACTCAACCATGCCTCCGAATTTGTGTCCAACTATACGGTTGCAATTTTTTGGTCATCAGAAAGGCGTACGCTCCTGTCTGGCCGAACAAATTACTACTCAGACACATTTGCAACTGTTTCCGGACTACAGCCTAAAAATCATCGACAGATTTTTGCGCAATAGGCATATAGTAGTAATGATCGAGGGACGCCTCTGTAGCTTCAGACTCCACACAGACGGCACCCCTCAAGGATCTGTGTTGTCACCATTACTCTCTCTCACCTATTCCGCTGTTGCCTAAGGTGGTGCTCGCTCTTTAGCGTACCTTGGTGACCAGTATCGGGAGGGTTGATGGGGTCATTGCTCACCTTAAACGTCAACATGCGATGGTAGAAGATCGAGACAAGGAAAATACAATTATTCTCATTGCAGTCAACACGAGAGCGGTAATGTTTACCTGCCTCCGAGCGGATTTTGGAGACAGGTTTTTTCTTGACAATCCTTAAATCCGACGGAGTAATCAGGTCATGTACCTAGTGGTCACATTTTGCTGTATTTTACTTTTCACATGTGCAGGATAATAGAATCAACATTTTGCAACTCATCTGCCTAATACAGCCAACTCTCAGACGAACATCAATAAACAACCTAATATGGCTGTCCACGTAGGGCGCCCAGTTGGGTAAGAATCCATTATCTACATGAAGAAGGAAACCAGCTGACCATCCAGGAGGCCGTCATCCAACATACATGGAAGCTCATGGACAATATGCAGTGCGTCCGCAAAGTGTCTAGCGGCGAGCTTCGAGGTGGCTCGCCTTCCGGGGCGTCTACGGTTGGTAGCACGTTCTTGTCACTGTATAAGGTAGGGGTCTGGATTCACTGTTACTGTCTGCAGTAATGGTGACAGATGAGATTCAATATTATTACGATTCATTCAAACAATGAACTTAATTAAATATACTAATTGCAATTAAATACACTATACTCACCAATATAACAGTAGGTGCTGGAAATGTTGTCCTCTTTCTTTAAGGCGTAGTTCAACACGTTTCCATTTATTTGTGAACACTTTTGCCAGCGTTTCACGTAATCGATTGAGGAAAAACAAGTATTCAGTTCCTCTATTGTCTTTGGGTTATTTTGATACACCAATATTTTAGGCGCACACCCAAGGCAAATAGTCAGCTGAAGAGAGGTCCAGTGAGCGTGGAGGCCGCAGAACTTCTGAAATTGCTCTGTCTCCAAGGATTTCATTTAAAAGTCTTAGGGATCTGTGCATCATATGGTCAATGGCGCTGTGTTGTTAAAAAAATGAATGAGTGATGGCATTTTCATTCAGAAGGCCTAGAAATGGGTGAATTCTCTAGTTACTATAGACATCAGAAGTGAAAGTTTTATCGATAAAGATCGAGCCTATAATTCACGCTTGCGTTATGGCAATCTACACTCAGATTTTCCCTGCATCAGTGACGTTTCTTTTGAGGCACTTGGATTTCCTTATGACTGTATTTGCGAATTTTGGGAATAGCCAGATAGGTGAAACGTACCCTCATCAGTGAAAATGGTTCTGCCTAAAGCATCAATTCCGTGTCGTTTAACAAATCGCTGAAACCATTCACAATCGCTATTCGTTTCGTGTGGTCCACACAATGTAACTGTTACACAGCAGTAATGTTATGTGGATATTTCCACAATTCTGTGCTTACGGCCTTTTGTGCTGTCGTTTGAGAGACTTCAGCCTCTTGCGACAATTTCCTCACTGATTTTGTTGGACTCCGCAACATGATGTCCGAAATGTCGTCAATCTTCCGTTCCATTAAAATTGTGGCCTAGCAGTTCGTGGTTCATCATTGACCGAGCCTGTAATCTGGAGTTCGCAAATTAAATCACGTACAGTGTCACTATGTGGCTATCTCGAAGTAGGAAAACCCAATCTACTGTTGCTTCACGTGCTCCGTAAAGTGTCCTCCTGCAAGGAAAACTTCTCCCACTAAAAACACACCCTCTGTAATAGTAAACACTGTCACTACACTCTGCTTACAGAACTAGACAATTACACAACTAATAACTGCAACACAAACAGCCGTGCGTGCGAGACTTGAACGTGCTGCCAGCCTTACGCGCCTCGCAAGGCGGGACACTCGAGGCTCGCCGCTGCTGAGAGACTTTACGAATGAGAGGTAGAAATTCTACGAGCCACGACACGTCACCTAGAAAATGCGGAATCAGTAGCTCCTGAGAGTTGGCACCAGGTCCAGGTACCTCCGGCGATACCGAAGTCCCACAGTTACCATCCACCTCAACTGTCACCTACAAGCTACAAGGGCCAAAGGACACATAGTTCAGTACCCTTACTACATCCACGAAGGAAGTCCACCCACAAGGTGATAGCACTTCATACAACCACACAAAAAGTAAAAAGTGGACGCCTGACTACTGAGAGAGGAAAACAAGCGGTTGTAGAGGAAGTGTGGTGGAAGTGACAAAAGAAGAAAGGGGATCAATAATCTGTCATAATTCTGCTTAATGTATGGTACTTTACGTCGGAATTTTGTTCACTGTAATCAGATGATGGGTCGGGAACATAATGATAAAAATGGAATTTAACTGTCAACTTCAGCTATTTCAGTTTCGGTGCTCTAATTGCATATGGTTTGAAAACTGTATGATTGAATTATCAGTAGAAGTGTCTAGTATTAAATTAACACTATAGGTAACAGTTTCTGATATCCTGCTAAATGCCAATTTCACCAATATGGAGTAATCAGTAACAGCAGATTGTGTGAACAAATCGACAAGTCCTGTAAGTTAGAACAACTTTATTTTCTCATCAGTCATAATGTACACTGCTGGCCACCGTAAATGCAACACCCTGAAGGAAGCATCCGAATCAAGTGAAATTTACACCATGGGTTTGCAGCGATGAGATATGCAACTGATTATAATTTCAGCGCAGACGCACATCACGCGCGCCTGTGGCGCCACCTCATAGCGCCATTTAAGGCTTGGCGATTTCGACGAGTGTACGTTTGGCACGTGTGTTTACCTTGTGGTTGTCTCAGAAGACGATCAGTTATGCCTCGTAGACAACAGCGAACATCTTTTGATCAAGTATCCGAGTTCGACAGAGGAAGGATAGTGGCTTACCGAGATTGTGGATTATCATACAGAGAAATCGCTAGTCGTGTTGGACGAAACCAAACAACTGTAATGCGGGTATGTGACCGTTGGATGCAGGAGGGTACGACGGACCGACGTGGTCGATCGCATTCACCTCAGTGCACCACTGCACGTGCCGATAGGCAAATTGTGCGCATGGCAGTGGCGGATCGCTCAGTGACATCCCGAACCATAGCACAGCACATTGCGTCTGTAACGCATCATCCAGTGTATGCGCGTACCATTCGACGCCGTTTACAGCAGAGTGGTCTGTCCGCAAGACGTCCATTGCTTCGTCTACCATTGACGCAGAACCACAGACGTCTCCGTCGCCAATGGTGTGATGACAGACGGATGTGGACGACAGAATGGAATGACGTTGTCTTTACTGACGAGGCACGCTTCTGTCTGCAGCACCACGATGGTCGGATGCGAGTGTGGAGACACCGTGGAGAGAGGATGCTGGACAGCTGCATTATGCACCGCCACACTGGTCTTGCACCCGGTATTATGGTATGGGGCGGCATTGGATATTACTCTCGCACGCCTCTAGTACGCATTTCCGGTACTTTAAATAGCCGACGCTACATATCCGAGATGCTGGAGCCAGTTGTCCTTCCTTACCTTTAGGGCTCGGCCACAGCCATATTTCAACAGGATAATGCGCGACCACACGTGGCACGCATTATCCAAAGGTTCTTCGTCAATAACCAGATTGAATTGCTTCCCTGGCCGGCTCGCTCTCCGGATCTTTCGCCGATAGAAAACATGTGGTCCATGGTTGATCAACGAGTGACCCAGAGTACATCCCCAGCTGCCACACCAGATGATCTTTGGCAACGTGTGGAAGCTGCTTGGGCTGCTGTACCCCAGGAACACTTCCAACGTCTCTTTGACTCAATGCCGAGACGTGTGGCAGCGGTGATCTCCAACAATGGCGGCTACTCTGGCTACTGATTCTGGCAGGAACCACATGTCACAGACGTCTGTAAACGTAATCATTTGATACTTGGTCAACACGATATCTACAAAATAGATCTTGTTATGCTACCTCTTGTCTTTCTTGGTGTTGCATTTACGGTGGCCAGCAGTGTACATTAAGTACGATTTCGCATTCGTTACTTTGCGTTGTATTTTTAAATGTGAGAACTTTTACTTTGTATGTGTTGATTATTTTGGTGAATGGTAGCAGTTGTACTGGGCCCCATTTTAAGAATTGAAGGGGAATGTTTTCGGAAAACGTAAAATCAAATATACACCTCATACAGTGGTGAGGACTGTCGCACTATGTGGTACTGAGTGTTGGTCCACACATAAAAGTGCCGAGCAGTCGCTACTTTCATGGAAATACGGATACTGAGAAGATTATTATACACTTCCGTGCTCGAACAAATAAACAATACAACGATCCAACAACTAAGTGGAGTAGTTCCAGCAAATGGAAAAAATGCTAGAATAGACTTCGATGATGTGGACACATCATATGGGCACCACTTACTTCACTCATCAGCTCAGTCTAGTATGCAACTGTCGACGTCGAAGACAACGTGGAAGACCTAAATTACGGCGATCAGACGCTATAAAAGCACATCTACGATCAAGAAACCTAAATACACAAGATGCGTTAAACAGTAATACTTTGCTTGCATTGACCCAAAAAGCAGACCACGCTCTGACGGGACGGCGCTTAAAAGAAGAAGAAAAAGATTTGCTTTATTGTCATTTGGCTGTAGGCATAATTAATTATTTTAGAGTGGCTGAGGTTGGCGTGTCGTGTAGTTCTACGGAATTCTTTTACCACCAAATGTGAAGTTCTCCGTTACAGCATCTTATGACATCTTGCATTCACCCTCCTGTACCGTTTCGTATTGATAATGCGTGTAATTTCTTCCACTCTTCTACTTCTTCTTCTTCATCTTCTATTATTTACTTTCCAAACTGTGAAACCTGTAGTCTTTTATGAGCCCTACCTTTTCCAGTCAAGCATGTATCCACGACTGTGTTCTCAGGTAGGGACATAAAAAACGCAATGCATTACATTTTCTCCCTCACCCCACCTGAAAATATAATTTGATGCCACTTCAGCTTTTAACGTACCACAGTTGTGTATGATTTAATAACAACAAGAAGAAAAATAATACATGTTATAAATGTAGTAACTGAATTCCACTATTAATTAAGTCCAAACATCGACGGTAGCAGCAAAGTGTCTCACTGCTATAGTTCCTTAAAGGTAGCTCAAAAATTGGCAACACCATAGGAAATGACAGATAACGTTTAATAAGAGTATGTTATAAAATGATACTTAACTTTGATAAAAGTTGATGCGTAACACTTGATATCATAAATATAGTGATATCTAATATAGAGATGTCTGTACAAATATTCTGCACTTGGCAAACTACATTTATCACAACAACCTATGAAATGATTGCAGACACTCTTGGCAATCCAATTATTCCGTCAACAGCGACTGATGAGTGGGAAACTAGACTTTAAAGAGTCCATAAATTTCGACAACAATGGCTATAGAATGCAGCGATCTGGTGCTACATTTAGGTTACAATCAATAGTCGAGATGGCAATAATATTTGTTTATTAACCGGTTTCGGCTTATGTTAAAGCCATCCTCAGAATTCTTGGCCTTGGTAGGGTAGGAGCATCAAAGTTACAAACAGTACTATTCCATATGGCATTAAAATAAGATAGGGAAAAGCGGTAGCAAAATTATAAATAGTGCTATTACATATGACGTTAAAAGAAAATGGAGAAGTTTTACAGTTTTAAACACGACTGTAACTCAGCAGCCGACCACGAGTTTCAAGTGGGATTATACAGGCAAACAGTTGCACATAATTGGTAGGTTCATTGACATAAGTTTCGACACCTACTAGAAGTGTCATCGTCAGAAAGAAATTTTGGTAAGTCCTGTAAAATAATAAATAGAAAATTAGAAATGACAGAAAACCACGTTAACGATGATGACAATTTTCATTACGTACAAAGGTGACTTACACATAATTACATTGCTAAAAAGCAGTGGTCAGAAATGAGAGCAGCTGTGCTGAAGTCCAAAGTGAAATAAAACGTTCCAACCTTTGCCACGTGTGCCCATTTGGAAACAATATCCCATTGATCGCCGCAGTTGCTTACATTGCTGACACGAAAACAATACGAGTTGCTCCGCCTAATCAAGCGCGGACAGTGACATGTGCCCATTTGAAACATTGTAACAGAAATAATAGAAAAGACGTCAGCAAATTTTAAAAACAGAATATGACGAAAGAGAGCTTATGTCTTTTTGAAAACAAACAGTAGTCCGGCATATTAAGTATAGCAGTGCCATCTATTAGGCTTTACAGAAATTACTATTACATAAAAGAGAATGATACAGAAAAAAATTTCTTACAAATAATTGTACAACAAGAAAATATTTGCATGAAAGTAACTTTAGCAGCACATATCTATGAGACTAGAAGAAAATGTCTCGGAACCAGAATCAGGGAAAATATACTAAAAGAGAAATCAAAATTCCGCGGGTGAAAAAATTTCTGTTAGATACTTGTAACTCTTCATTGAGGATGCGGCCATTGTTCTTAGAAATATTCTTGAAAATCTCCAGTTATTCGAGCACATAGAGTTTATGACTATTCTTTTCTCTATGTAAAATGGAAATTTCTTGAACGTATTTCGGTTTGTGTCCGGGATTAGCAGATGATCAGCAAAAGTGGAATTGTGTGCACTAGTGCCTGTTTTTTCCAACAAATGTTACTTGTGCGTGACGCTAAAAGATCTTCTAGTTTGTGCTTTATAATGAACGGAAGACTGATGACTTGAGATGTTAAGTTCCATAGTGCCCAGAGCCATTTGCATGAAAGGAACACGTACCAGAAGTGAATTTTACGCTCCTGAATTGCGTATCGGAGCAATTGTGGACTTCAGATTGTGAATGAGACTTTTTTGCAAGTTATTGTCAAAGGAAAAGCCAACTTTGAATCCATGTTTTTTCATCAGAAGACGACGGATTTTATACGAAATAGGTCCTAAAAATGGAATCGAGAAAACGTTTTTATACTCGTTACTATCAGGAATAGCACTGCTGTCTCGTCAGTTTTGCTTTTGAATATCTTGTCAACTAACGTGGGTACAGTAGTTATTATTATGTTCATATCTTCATCAAGCTTGTCAGGTGACAAAGGTACAGAGACTGCACGATTAATGGCTGAATGGAAAAATTCTTTCTTATAGAAATGGGGATGCACTGAACTAGCGGGCATAATTTGATCTGTATTAGTGACTTTTCGAAAAATACCGAAGGAAAGTTTGTCTTTGTCAATAGCAGTACTGAGGTCCTAGTAATTGATCTGACGGCCTTATTTCTAACTCACAAGTGAAACTGATTTTTCTATGAAGACAATTAATAATTTCTAACAAATACTGAAATTCGTCCCGGGAACCACTGTAAATGATCAAAATGTCATCTACGTACCGAGCGTATGACAAAATATCAAGATCAGCAGCTGAAAAATTGTTGAAGAATTTCACTTCCATCAAATTAATGAAAGTCCTTTTTCCAGCAAGATAGTTTCTTCTGGTGCTTATTCAGAATTCTGTTAAAAAATTTACGTCCCGACCTTTGAAAACTACTAACATTTCTTTCTACAAGTAAAAAGCTCTTAAGATTAACTAGTTTTTTCCAGTGCCTTTTTCTAATACAATTCTTTTAGCTATCCAACCCCTCATTAATAAAATCCCAAAATGCAGCAATTGAAAAATTAAAATGTAAGAGGAGAATTTTAGTGAGCTCAAGATACAAAACATAGGCCTCTTAACTTAATCTGTCTTTTTTCTTGTATAAAGCACTGATTTTGTCGGAAATACTTTTTTTAACTAGGTACAGAAAAGTTTTCGAATCCCTCGTGCATTACCTGATGTTAAAATAGGATTTAACGTAATTTGGAAAAAGTCTGTTTTCTTCCAATGTTTATTAAAATTGATAGGCATACGTCGCTTTAACAATTTTCTCCTTCGTCTTTGTACTCTGACACACCCTTAGACATCTGGGCCGGTAGAAACCTTACAGTTTTAAACATGGCTGTTACTCAGTAATCGTATACTAGTTACTAGTTTCAACATAGGACTATGCAGTCAACAAGTAGGTACGTTGACCTAGATTTCGAGACCTACTAGGGGTGTCGTCATCAGAATGAAATTTTGATAAATAATTAAATTGCAATGTTAAAATGCAATGGTCAGGATTTAGAGCAGCTGTGGTCAACTCAAAAGTTAAATAAAACGTTCTGGCCTTTGCGACATGTGCCCAGCTGGGAACAACATTAGACTGATGTATAAAGAAATTTAAAAAAATGTAAGTTACTATGCTCAAACAAATAGCAGCAGCTAATGGTTACGACACTAATAAGTTTGACATTGAAACTTTCTGGCAGATTAAAACTGTGTGCCGGGCCGAGACTCGAACTCGGAAGGTAGGCGACGAGGTACTGGCAGAAGTAAAGCTGTGAGGACGGGGCGTGAGTTGTGCTTGGGTAGCTCAGTTGGTAGAGCACTTGCCCGCGAAAGGCAAAGGTCACGAGTTCGAGTTTCGGTCCGGCACACAGTTTTAATCTGCCAGAAAGTTTCATATCAGCGCACACTCCGCTGCAGAGTGAAAACCTCATCCTGGTAAGATTGATATTCTTTTTCAGAAGATAGGTTGCAACAACCGCAGGCAACTACAAAAACATTATTTCTCGTAAATGGTCTACTTGGGGATTGCATCTGATAGGATAGACAGGTCGTTTAAAATACTGACATAACATTAGCTTTATCTTCCACATACATACTTGCCGATAAACTAAAACAAACTACCGGAAATTCAAAATATCGATTCTGAAGATATGTATTGGACAGACAGGCAGGGGTTTTAAAATATGGTTCAAAGAACCTATGGAGACTACAGTCCACAGAAAATCTGCATTTGAACATCATCTGATGAGTAAAAATCATTCAGGATGTGATGTAGAAATTGGTATGCAAATTCTACATAATGTCTAAAAAGGCTTCCTGTTACATATTTGCGTTCTATCCCTTTTCCTTAACGAACACGTAGAATCTCGATGTAAAGCATATTCTGAGCTTTTTCAGAATATCATTTGATCCCAAGGATGCTTCTTTCCTTCTTTTAATTTACGACTCTTGCCTTATCTCCTATCTTATCTTGGTTTTATGATAATTAATTAGAATACCACTATTTATTCACGTCTCACATGTACGTTAGCGCCACTTTGTTACGAACAAGCTTTTTACCTCGCATAGTTTTCATTTTATAGTATACTTTGGGACCAGCTGAAGTTATAGTATCAGACAACGGACCTCAGTTCACGTCAAAATAATTTGAAACATTATATGAACGCAATCGGATACAGCACCTAACTAGCGCATTGTTCCACCCACACTCAAACGGCGAAGCCGAAGGTTTTGTCAGAACCTTCAAGTAGCAGATGGCCAAACGTCGCTTCGGACACACCAGGGATCAAGCATTGCAATTGTTTCTCGCCTCATATCGCCGCCGCCATACGATTCTGCTCCACCTGGTCCACCCTCCACAGTATCTGGCGCCGAAGGAAGGCCGCAAATATCGCTTCGTGTCGCATGATGTTGTCTTTACAGGGTGTTTAGCGGCAGCAGATGGTGGGTGCGAGGCGAGATCGTCCATCGACTTTCAGGTCCCGAAGGCCAACAGCGCCGCCATCAAAAATCAACTTCGCCTCTGTCATGTACATGATGGTCTCTCAGCTTCTCTTCTCCCAGATTCACGGGTCCAGAGGACACAACGGCCACGGCAGCCACCAGAGGGTGTCATCACGACGCCGCGGGATGACGCCATTGAAACGGAGCCTCCTCCTCCTCTCGTCCTACCGATGGAGCTGGACCCGCCCACGCCACAGCAGTCTCCGCCATCTTCATCTGCTTCATGGCAGCAGGAGGTTGACGCGTACCTTCGTCGTTGTTCTCTGGGGGACGTTTCCGCCAGAGCGAAGTCCGGATGGCGGGGTACAGCCGAAAGCTTGACGTCCCCTGCAGCCACAACTTCTGGCTCGACGTTGCGCCCACACTCCTGCATCCCCCGCCGTGATCGCACTCCGTACACGACGACGTTCCGTCGCTTTGGTGGGGGGGGGGGGAGGGGTGGAATGTTGTGGCGTAACCACAAGCGCCAGAAGGAAGAAGGTGAACGCAAGACCAGAGAAGGCGGTGATGAAAAGTCAGCCAATAGGCTCCTGACCAGAACCGCGTCGTGCCAGGAGAGACCTCTGCAAGAAGTGAATATGCGCCGCTCCTACCAGTCTCGGTGGACATTAGTGGAGTATTAGCACGGTCTAGCAGGGAGTGCTACGATATCAGATTGTAGTGATCCATATCCATGGCTTGTTTGACCACTGTGTATACCCAGGGCTCAGATTTATGTTTCATGTCACCTTGTGACACCTTTGTACTTTACAGTTAAGTATTGTCAATCTGTTTTATGGAAATAAAACTGCTTACGTTATTTGCTTTAATTGTTGTATAGCATCCCGAGAATGCAGCATCCCATAGGCACCGTACACTAAACGAATGGACAAGACTTAACAGTCGCCCTTTCCATCTCTTCTTCTATCCATCTCACCCTGTTCCCAGCCATTCTCAGTGGCAGTACAGGTGAATCTAGCAGGTCGGTACTACTACACCAACACACCTCTCATGCAAGGCAGCCTACACATTGGTGACGAGGAAAACCTCGTCTTGCCCCTGACATGTAAACTGCCCTGCAATTTCATTGTGATTTGGCGGGCTGATACTGCTCCCACAGAACATACCTGTCAAGCAAGCCAGCCTATACTCCTGGGGCTGGAAAACACACGATTTTGCCGGTATCTCTACTTGTATTTGAGCTAAGAAACTATGAACCCAACAGTACTGATACTTGTGACGCTTATTGTTTCTGTGCCAAATTCGTTTGAATTCTGTCTAAGAGTTTGGACAGAAACACACAAACACACACACACACACACACACACACACACACACACACACTGCTTGATATCTATAACAGATAATGTCCTTACATAAATGATTAAGACATTGCTTTATTACAACGTAGAAGAATAATCATGTAAAATCGATGTGTGCATTCACAATTATCAGTATCTTAATGAAACCAAAGGCTGTGAACACATGTCTGTGAACTACGACTGTGCTAGCTTGTTAACGAGTGGAACGCTGTTTCTTTCAGTAGTCTTTACCTACAGGCAGTACACTCAATGCTTCGGTTACTTATTTTCCTGGAGTGGAGGGCCCTTTCCTTTCTGTTACGTCTTACTGCACGTCCTCTACTTTTCCAGTTACAGCTGGCGACACAAGAACCCTGTCTTACTTGTTGGTGACAGTAGGTATGGTATAATATTTCTGGCTTATTCAGCCATCATATTAGGCTCCAGAAAGCTATTCCCAGGGCAGTGTAGATGCAAGAAGCAAAGAGATGACGCAATGTGGGATGAGGTACCGGTGACAGGTGTTAGATTCGGTACCATTCCCGTGAGATAGACCGCCTGCATGATGCTGCTGCTATGTGATTGGCTGCTGTGTTCAGCGGTAGGGCGCCAAAACGTTACTTTAGTTGCTATTATTAATTAAACCTGTCATCCAAATTCCTTCATTTTTTAAATAAACATCTCTCAACAGCCAGCTATCAATTAGTCATTTCAAAATAATTAACATCAAAGTATTACTAAAACAAAAGACTGACGATATTACTGCCGATGCACTTCGGTGGCGTTCGGGCAGTCCAGCTCTCCAGTTCTGACCTTTCCAGTAGAGAGACATGTTGTCTGTTATAGAAGTATTTGTTTCATTAAATTTGATTTACTACAGTTCCGACCGTCGCTAGGTGCAGACATGTTGTCGGTAATAGTAGTATTTGATTCATGTACTTTTATTCTCCAGTTCTGACCGTTCCAGTAGACAGACATGTTGTTGTGGCAGGATGTATTTCATGTTATTTTATCCAGATATAACGACTGTGGAAAGATATGTTCAATACGTTGTGATCAAGAACAGTTTCTCGTGTCTCTATCAATAAAAACGCGAGTGGCATCCCAAATGAGTTATACACTCCTGGAAATGGAAAAAAGAACACATTGACACCGGTGTGTCAGACCCACCATACTTGCTCCGGACACTGCGAGAGGGCTGTACAAGCAATGATCACACGCACGGCACAGCGGACACATCAGGAACCGCGGTGTTGGCCGTCGAATGGCGCTAGCTGCGCAGCATTTGTGCACCGCCGCCGTCAGTGTCAGCCAGTTTGCCGTGGCATACGGAGCTCCATCGCAGTCTTTAACACTGGTAGCATGCCGCGACAACGTGGACGTGAACCGTATGTGCAGTTGACGGACTTTGAGCGAGGGCGTATAGTGGGCATGCGGGAGGCCGGGTGGACGTACCGCCGAATTGCTCAACACGTGGGGCGTGAGGTCTCCACAGTACATCGATGTTGTCGCCAGTGGTCGGCGGAAGGTGCACGTGCCCGTCGACCTGGGACCGGACCGCAGCGACGCACGGATGCACGCCAAGACCGTAGGATCCTACGCAGTGCCGTAGGGGACCGCACCGCCACTTCCCAGCAAATTAGGGACACTGTTGCTCCTGGGGTATCGGCGAGGACCATTCGCAACCGTCTCCATGAAGCTGGGCTACGGTCCCGCACACCGTTAGGCCGTCTTCCGCTCACGCCCCAACATCGTGCAGCCCGCCTCCAGTGGTGTCGCGACAGGCGTGAATGGAGGGACGAATGGAGACGTGTCGTCTTCAGCGATGAGAGTCGCTTCTGCCTTGGTGCCAATGATGGTCGTATGCGTGTTTGGCGCCGTGCAGGTGAGCGCCACAATCAGGACTGCATACGACCAAGGCACACAGGGCCAACACCCGGCATCATGGTGTGAGGAGCGATCTCCTACACTGGCCGTACACCACTGGTGATCGTCGAGGGGACACTGAATAGTGCACGGTACATCCAAACCGTCATCGAACCCATCGTTCTACCATTCCTAGACCGGCAAGGGAACGTGCTGTTCCAACAGGACAATGCACGTCCGCATGTATCCCGTGCCACCCAACGTGCTCTAGAAGGTGTAAGTCAACTACCCTGGCCAGCAAGATCTCCGGATCTGTCCCCCATTGAGCATGTTTGGGACTGGATGAAGCGTCGTCTCACGCGGTCTGCACGTCCAGCACGAACGCTGGTCCAACTGAGGCGCCAGGTGGAAATGGCATGGCAAGCCGTTCCACAGGACTACATCCAGCATCTCTACGATCGTCTCCATGGGAGAATAGCAGCCTGCATTGCTGCGAAAGGTGGATATACACTGTACTAGTGCCGACATTGTGCATGCTCTGTTGCCTGTGTCTATGTGCCTGTGGTTCTGTCAGTGTGATCATGTGATGTATCTGACCCCAGGAATGTGTCAATAAAGTTTCCCCTTCCTGGGACAATGAATTCACGGTGTTCTTATTTCAATTTCAAGGAGTGTATTTTATTCGTAGCAGCAGTTCCTTGCGAAGTTAATTTCAGCCTCAAGAAAAAGAATCCACGACCTGCGTGATGTTTTCTGCGCTGGGGACATGATCATCATGAAGACAGCAGGTTAGTGAAGTGTACAAGAACTTATGTATTCCGCACAGGGCGGTGGAAACAACTAGGCACCTCACGTGTACTGCATGCACATTGCAAATGTGCTCAGTGACACGTAATCTGCAGTAATGCAGAGGAGGTAAAGAAGGATAACAGTATTAACACTATGTCACTTTTATTCCTTTTTTCTTGCCGTAATGGTCAGCCTGTTAACATGCTCCTCTATCTGTCTGTATCTGTCAGATCACAGGCGTATGCATGTGGACTATCCATCAAGGTATTCTGCGTTAAACATAGGTTGTAATTTTCTAGAATTTCTGGCCGTTTTACATTGTTTCCATACCATTTATTTTCCAAAATTATCCAAGAAACTTAAAAACAGATTTATATGTCAATACAAAAGTTTTCAGTAAAATATTCATTGAGAAGTGGCAGAGGAGTCATGGTCCCCATGATCAAACCCTTCCTCTTGGAACCATGTCTGGCTCCAGTCGTGAACCGTCAAGCTCTCTGTGCCTCCTTTGATATCGGTTTTCATTACCCTATTAGAACTACGTATTGCCTTATTAATTCCTTCCCACCATCCTCTTCTCCATTTCTACACCTTCAGATATACTAAGCTGGTGGCAGGCCTCACAGTAATAATGCAACCATTTCACTCACCCAAAGTAGTTCTTTTCCTGGATTCTACTAATGCAGCCTCTCAACCCTATGTGTGACGACTCATTACATCCTATCTCAGCGAAATTTTAACAACATCCCCTCCTCCTCATATTTCCCATACCAAACGTGGACTAGGAGATGTACCAAAAATTATCACAGACCTCAAAATCCAATGGCTCTGAGCACTATGGGACTTTACTTCTAAGGTCATCAGTCCCCTAGAACTTAGAGCTACTTAAACCTAACTAACCTAAGGACATCACACACATCAATGCCCGAGTCAGGATTCGAACCTGCGACCGTAGCGGTCGCGCGGTTCCAGACTGTAGCGCCTCAAAATCCAGAATATGAGGAATGTGTCAGAGCTTCTCAAGCGGCCTTCTCTGGAAGTGTTATAAGAAAAATATGCTCCATCAGTCGTCTCCTTCACCTATATTTTACGACTTTCCCAAAGTTTACAATGAGGACATACTCCTGGGAAACCAGTTTGAGCGCCACTGTACCACCAACATACAGGCTAGAAAAACGTCTGGTCAGCCTTCTTATTCTCAACGTTAATCAATGTGTGCACCATATTTCAATGTAACCGATTTAATTAGCTGAATGAAATGCCTTGATCGTGGAGATATGATGGTCAGCCTTGATGTGGTCACGTTATACACGCACGCTGTCATCCGACACTCCCAATTATTTGACGACATTGTTATGGCCTTGTTTAATCACTTTCTGATATCACATTTGTTATCCAAATGGTCGCCATCATCATAGGAAGCCAGTTAGTTCTGGCAGTTAGTTCTGATTATAGGTAATCTGTTTCTGGAAAACTTTCAAATGGTTCAAATTTCTCTGAGCACTATGAGACTTTACATCTGAGGTCATCCGTCCCCTAGAACGTAGAACTATGTAAACCTAACTAACCTAAGGACATCACACACATCCATGCCCGAGGCAGGATTCGAACCTGCGACCATAGCAGTCGCGCTGTTCCGGACTGATGAGCCTAGAACCGCTCGGCCACCGCGGGCGGCCGAAATACTTTGAGAATATAGCCCCTGACATGGCTTCTTCTAACTGTAGTTACTTTTATCGTTACGTGAATGACTCATTCATTGTTTGGCTCAAGGATGTGAAAAGCAGGAAGGCTCCTCGGAACACGTCAAAAATTTCCATAACCGTATCAAATTCACGATGGCGGTAGATACTGTGACATTCCTGTCCACTGAAAAGCATGTGGGTGCCATAGCCACAGTTTTTTCTGAAAATTCACCCACATGGACCATTAGATGATCACTATCAGCTACCATGTCTTAGCATTGAGCCGTTATATTCTGAAGAGCTCAGAACACCGAGAGGAATTTCAAACGCGAAACCTGCCTGTATAACTGAGCGTCTTACGGAAACTTTCAAGGAAGACGGCTGAACTACCAACAAATTTCGCAAACAGTTTCACCAAAGGTTCATGAGGTGGATACTAAGTAGCTTGCAGTTTTGACGTTATTTGGCTCAGTAACAGGAAATATTAGCCGATAGATTCAGTCTTCAGACCTAAAGGAATAATTTCATACCTGAATACCTGCGAAGATATATTAAAGACGATGTAGCACCGTAACACTAGGTATATACAGAATACCGTCGGGGCGTTAACAGTTTCATGTTGGACTGAATGCGTGCACTATTGAACACGGCTGTATAGAACAAGGGACGTATTTTCGCCTACAGTACCCAAAGAAATCATTACCAGCAGAGCACGTTCTGGAAGACGCACACCGAAAGACGTTCGACGAAACGTATGCTGTTAATGGACAAATGGTTTCTACAATAGCGTCATAAAAGAAGCTATCGAGATCAAAATTCCTAAAAAAACCCTCATTAAAGAGGCCATATGCAGTTAAGATTTATTTGGCTCACACAATCGGAGCAATGAAGAGGGCGTGGCGATGTTTGACCAAAGCATTATCTTATTTGACACTAGAAGGTCCACCAGTGACAATGCAGGCGACAGCGCCGATATGTAAGGAGGGTAGCTGTGACCGCATGTCAGTGACCACTTGGAAGTGGACGAGGAGTTCTTAGTCAAAAACTCATCGATTTTAAGCCACTTGACTTGACTGGAATCTTATCCGGGAACATAGGCACGAAATCATACATTCATATACAGATGTATACCTATTACAATATTTATGTTACTATCGTAAGTTACAATCGTTGGAAGTACACTGAATAGGAAAGTGTTTTCTTTCAAACGTAACTGCATTATAGTTGTTTCCTATAATGCACAAACAAAATGAAATATTTTATTCTGCATGAAACAGTACATGTGCTTATGTGGTTACAACTTTCCTCCTGTTGACATTTTCTTTTGTATTATCGAAATGCACTGATACTTGTATGGTTTCAACGATTTTATGGATAGATTGGTTCCTGCTATTGTTTACCAAAATCTTAGAGCATTATGATTACCTGGACACATTGTTAGCAAGAAAATATCTACAGCAAAAATGTTTGGAATATCGAGATACTGCAGCATACAGACTTTGCGCAGTCTTATCAGCAAATAAGTCACTAGAGTTGTTCTGTACGTGTTGATGCTCACTCTAGAAGACAGAAGTGCATAATTGCGATACCTCAATGTTGTATCAAAATGGAGCAGTTCATTATTTTGATTAACTGTCGAAAATGTCGAATACATAGTTAAATATGTTTTTAGAAAGTAAATTCTTGGTATAATTGAAGTGTATAATGCATGTGTACTTGACAACACATGTTTTACGAGTCATTATGTACGGTTATCGTACGCACCTGATGTTCTGGGTGTTAAAAATGTATTGCATGTTCTGACGGGTGATAATACGTCTCGAAACAAGACAAAAATGCCTAGTATACATAGGTTCCAAAATGTTTATATAAAGAGCACATCTTCTCTATTACGAAAGACAACTCTCATGTGGCCGTGCGGTTCTAGGCGCTACAGTCTGGAACCGCGAGACCGCTACGGTGGCAGGTTCGAGTCCTGCCTCGGGCATGGATGTGTGTGATGTCCATAGGTTAGTTAGATTTAAGTAGTTCTAGGGGACTGATGACCTGAGAAGTTAAGTCCCATAGTGCTCAGAGCCACTTGAACCATTTGAACCAACTCTCGTGCTACAAGCTCTTTGCTATTACGAACAACCTATATAATGCAGGAAACAAATATGGACACATTCCTCTTTATTGCTCAGTATGCAGTGAACTTCCCTTTGCGTTATTATTATAAACCGTATTCATAGTTCTTGGTGAGTGCAGCGCTTACATTAATGTTATTGGTGCGAGGTCGTATTATAGCAGGTTTGTGAAACGCTTTTATATTGTAGATTTATCTTTGCTCTACGAGGATAAAGGAAGCCTATTAGACCACACTCGTACCTCAGACACAATCATTTTTCGCGGTCCGGCAATTGGAAATAACTTACATGCTTAAAAATATAAAGAGCACGCGACAGAGAGTCGGCCAAGGTTACCGCTAAAGACATGTCCGAACTACAGGCATTGAAGAGATGTTATTGAATCGCGTGGCCAACCACACAGCAATAAGTACCCTGTGCAACCCAGAATTACGCGTATACAGTGTGGAGAGTACAGATGTAACAGGTACTACGCTCCTATCATATGGAATGTATGCAAGCACTGCATCTGTTTGTCTACTGGCTTCTGTGAGCGGCTCGTAGTAGCAAAAAAGCTTGCAGTATATGTGTTTCACAGTGTCGCATATGAGCAAATGCTCACAGATCTTGAGATATGAATTTTAGAGACCATGTTCACTGAACTTTTTTTTCTTGTGTTGGTCGATACTGTCACCTCTCAAAATATGAAATCTTTTCTTTTATGGTGTCGTCCGAAGAACGGGGTTCCACGGGTAGATATGCATCTCGTGACGAAACCACAAGTCAGCAAAGTCGATGACAGACGCAACGACGTATGAGAGACGTTGGCGTAGACAAACGCCTTAGAGCTCCGTACGTCACGGCATCAGCTCGCTTAGGTCTGAACAGAGTGCCTCTCAGCACAGTCCGCAATAATCGCCCAGCACGACAGCACCGCGTCGCTAGAGATCCAGCAGCGTGAGAGACGCGGAACTAAGTAGCAAACTTCATAGCCAACTGTGCACTTGTATCAAACGATAAGCCAGTGTTCGGTGACAGTAACAAACATAAGTGACAGTCCTGTAGACATATATTGTTTCAGAGTTAAGTGTCTCAACTTGTTCAAATTATAATAAAGAGATCTAATATTTTGTGTGTGTTGGTCTTCTCCAGGAGTAAATCTAACAAGGGAACCTCCCCATCGCAACCCCCTCAGATTTAGTTATAAGTTGGCACAGTGGATAGGCCTTGAAAAACTGAACAAGATCAATCGAGAAAGCGGGAAGAAGTTGTGTGGAACTATGAAAAAAATAGGCAAAATATACACTCAGTAGTCCATGGATAAGTTAGGCAACATCAAGGAGAGTGTGAGCTCAGGAGCGCCGTGGTCCCGTGGTTAGCGTGAGTGGTTGCGGAATGAGAGGTCCTTGGTTCAAGTCTTCCCTGGAGTGAAAAGTTCAAATTTTTATTTTCGCCAAGTTATGATCTGTCCGTTCGTTCATTGACGTCTCTGTTCACTGTAATAAGTTTAGTGTCTGTGTTTTGCGACCGCACCGCAAAACCGTGCGATTAGTAGACGCAAGGACGTGCCTCTCCAATGGGAACCGAAAACATTTGATCGCAAGGTCATAGGTCAACCGATTCCTCCACAGGAATAGACCTCTGATATATTCTATACGACATTAGTGACGGCATGTGCGTCACATGACAGGAATATGTTGTCGACCCACCTAACTTGTACACTTGGCGAATGGGTAAAAAGATTCTTCTACCTTGCACGATTTAGGTTGTCTTGTGGATGTGATAATCACTCCCAAAAACTGCCAGCCAGGGATCCTCGTTAGCAGTAATACTCTCTCTTCTCTATATCGACTGACGTGTGTTTCGATGTTTGTTTAGGTGTAGCGTCCCCATACTACGGCGCAGTTACCTCGCAGCGGACGGACGGACAGACAGATAGTAATTGTCTGAAAATAAAAATTAAACATTTCACTCGATGGAAGGCTTGAACCAAGGATCTCTCTCTCCGCAGCCGCTCACGCTAGCCACGGGACCACGGCGCCCCTGAATTTACACTACCCTCGATGTTGCCTGTCTTCCGCATGGACTACTCAGTTTGTATATTTTGCGCCGGCCGCGGTGGTCTCGCGGTTCTAGGCGCTCAGTCCGGAACCGCGCGACTGCTACGGTCGCAGGTTCGAATCCTGCCTCGGGCATGGATGTGTGTGATGTCCTTAGGTTAGTTAGGTTTAAGTAGTTCTAAGTTCTAGGGGACTGATGACCTAAGATGTTAAGTCCCATAGTGCTCAGAGCCATTTTTTTTGTATATTTTGCTTATTTTTTTCATAGTTCCACACAATTTCTTCCTATTTTCTCTGAGGGGGTGCGATGGGGAGGTTCCCTTGTAAGAACCCGCACAATGCCGAAGAGTGTGTTTTCATCCTGCACAATATATTTTGAACACCCTGTTTACCTGGTCTCCAGTAACACAGATGACCGGAATATGGTCAAAGAATGACGAAACGGCTGTCAAAATAAAAGGTGGTTCAACTCTGTATGTCCACCTCTGTAACTAAGTGGTCAGCTCGACAGATCCTCATACGGGTGACTTGTGTTTGATTCCCGGTACTACGAGAAATTTTTCGTTGTTTGAGGATTGGGCCGTGGTGCACTCAGCCTTGTGATGAGTTGAGGAGCTACCTTACAGAGAGATAGCGGCTCCAAAGTCTAGTGTCGACAACAGCCGAGAGTTC
Organism: Schistocerca nitens; assembly: GCF_023898315.1. Taxonomy (NCBI): domain Eukaryota; kingdom Metazoa; phylum Arthropoda; class Insecta; order Orthoptera; family Acrididae; genus Schistocerca; species Schistocerca nitens. The sequence continues at coordinate 444,327,388 of NC_064620.1, forward strand.
TTTATGCTAACCCCATACTCCTTCATCCAGCATCCGATGATGAACTGCTACGGTTGACAAAGGCTTGATCGCGAGGGTTACTACTTTTTTTCCATTTCCTGATTACTGCATGGTGCACTTCTTAATCATTTCTATCTATTTATGCGAGTGTATATGTATGGTGTCTGTTCTTTCAGACACGTCCAAAAGAACAGACACCATTCATGACTCTAAAGCCCTACATAACAAAAGACAAATTACATCACTGCAGTCGAGCATTGAAGTGAATCAAATGGCGACAAGTGTATATTTGTGGCAGACCTGGACTCATATCTGGAGTTCCCGCTTATCGCAAGCGGTAAACATTACCACTTCGGCTATCCGAGCTACCCTTTGAATCCAAATTCCCATATGTCGCACATAACATACGTAGCGTCACCTGTCCTCTATCGTCACTGCCCGCAGCCTCATGTGATTCTTGTAACATGTTGAATGAAGAGTGCACTGCAGTGGAGGTATCATTATTTTGCTGCCAAGGCGGTTAGCGTATATATATAAAATTTAGGTTGGACAGGAAGCGTGCTTGGATAGTCAAAGTGCGAAGTGGGAAATATAGATTCTAGTCCTGGTGCAACACAAATTTTCACTTGTCGCCTTTGAAATTATGCATCTGACATCGCAATTTCTCTTTCGTCTTTCCTATTTAGAGTTCTTCACATTTTCTATTTCGTTTTAGCAAGCCTATACTTACAAATAATTTCTTAGCAATGTGACTCATATTGCTTCATCAGTGTCTTTTCTCGTATATGGTTGTACTTTATTCGTTCGTCGATAAATTCCATTGTTTTTCTTTTGCTATGGATTTCGATGTTACTTCGAAGTACCTAAGTTAATCTCTCCCATTTCAGTGATTGTCCCTTTTAGAGATTTACCCTTAAACTGAAGACTCGACTGGATGAATTGAGACAGAGGAACAAGACGGGTAGGCAGTGAGCCTGTCCGCCTTCCACAGACGGGGGGGCACTGCGGGAAGACGTCTCGACGCTATTTAATTAGCGGTGCGGCGGTCGTAAACAGCGGCCGGGTGTCAGGGGGCGCGGATAAATCCGGGCGGTGGTGCCGTGACCGGCGCTGCTAGCTCAGCAGGCCCTCGGCCCCGCCCACTCCGCTGCTGATGCTACATTACGGCGCCAGCCAAGCTCCGGCGGCCACTGCCTTACGGGCACCGCGCACGGAACCAGCCGTCTACTGCCTACTGCCGTATTCACGATCGCCCACACACTGGCTGAGTCCGTGTTCTTATTTACAGGGTGTCTCAAATCTTTTGGATCAAATTGAAATAGGTGGTAGTGAGCCTGCAACCGATTATATTGAGATAGGGAACCAATGAACCAATGGTCGGAATGTACAGTGTGGCCGGCCGGAGTGGCCGAGGGGTTCTAGGCGCTACAGTCTGGAACCGCGCAACCGCTACGGTCGCAGGTTCGACTCCTACCTCCGGCATGGATGTGTGTGATGTCCGTAAGTTAGTTAGGTTTAAATAGTTCTAAGTTCTAGGGGACTGATGGCCTCAGAAGTTAAGTCCCATAGTGCTCAGAGCCATTTTTTTGTACAGTGTGCAACACATAACAAAAAACGTAAGTCATAATAATTATTCAAAGTGACGAACGCCAGTCTCAATGCATACATGGCAACGACGTATGAAGATCTGCCGCACTCTCTCAAAGATCACTGGTGTCTTTTGTACCAGGAGACAGGCAGCTTCGACCCTAGCAAACAGGTATTCCTCCGTTTCCAAGAGTGTTTGATGTATCACCGTCTTCATGTAACCCGCAAGAAAAAAGTCCAGATGAGTGAGACCCAGAAAAAGCCATGACCTTGGGACGGGACCTCTCCTTCCAATTCCAGGATAAGGATAAGTGTGGTTCAAATATTCGCGGACATTAACATCGAAGCAGGCTGGTGCACCGTCGTGTGAAACCTCAGCTTATCACTCGCGTCAGGGGATACATCCTCCAAGAACGTGGCAGCACATTTCTCAGCAACACTAGCTAAAGTGGACTAGACAAATGGTAAACTGCTAATAAGGTGCGATTAGGGGACCGTGGACAATGCTCGCTCACTCGTTGGCTGACAATCGTTGCTGGTGGCCACCGATGTGGGTGGCGTCGGGATTTACGTCACTCCAGACACGTCTGTTGCGGCTGTTGAAAATACCACCGTGGGTGAATTGATCAACAATACAAACCTTACGATGCTCGGTACTACAACAGTGTGATGAGTGATCCATTGACAAAAGTGAACGTGGGGCTGTAAATACGTTTATTCCAGCGCTTGCACAAGTTCTTTATGATAGGGCTGTAATAACTGTTCCACCAGTACTCTCCACAATGAATTCTTCGAAATGTGTGTTCCCCGGCCAAACTAGCGGGTGTTTACAGCTGCGTGGTTGGCCAGGCGATCCAACATCGTCCCCTCAGAGTCTGGTATTCTGACGTCTTTGGCGGTAACCTTTGCCGGCTCTCTGTGGCGTTAACGACCCCTTGGCTCGTAAGTTGGTAACTGCGGAGATAAACTTATTCCATCTACCATGACGCCTGTTGGGAAACCGTTTCATGTACATCGTGCTGCTTTAAGGGCACTACATCCTGCAGCATTGTACTTTAAATGCGTGTATGCCAACTCTAGGGACGAGTAACGTTCCATCTTTGACTACGTGTCGTGCACTGCACACAGTAACACACCTCGCAATGGAAGGATCGCAAGCTCTCTGAAGCAATGGTCAACTGACATCGAGGATAACACAGCACGTGCGGTTCAGTTTAATGCGCCGATGTGATGCGTGTTACATGACTCACATACTGGGAGCTAAGTTGTGTACAGTATGACTGTTTCGTGGTCAGGGGTGCACGCTGTTTGTCAAATGGTTCAAATGGGTCTGAGCACTATGGGACTTAACTCCTTTAGTCATCAGTCCCCTAGAACTAAGAACTACTTAAACGTAACTAACCTAAGGATATCACACACACCCATGCCCGAGGCAGGATTCGAACCTGCGACCTTAACGGTCGCGCGGTTCCGGACTGTAGCTCGTAGAACCGCTCGGCCACCTCGGTCGGCCGCTGTTTATCATTCGCTGCCTGTTACAGTGTACGAAAGACACGCGGGATCTTCGCGAGAGTGCGGCAGGACTGCATGCACTTCTGCAAAACATGCACTGACACTGGCCGCCGTGGCTTTGAACAATTAATTTGAGCTCTGATGTTGTTATGGGGTGTACATTGTCTATGTTCATAATACAATTAATACATATCGTCTGTAGACTCACTACCACTGTTTCAGTTTGATCCGGGGCATCTTAGTACCTAAATCTGTAGCTTCGTCGTCGGTGAAAGTAATAAGTAATGTAGTCATAGACCCCTTATTCATTATGAGAATGATCTTCTTTGCTCGACATTAAAACTGCATAATTAGGATGGACGGTAATAATGGTCTACACTTGGAACACAGTTCGGCAGAAATTCTGCATGCCATCGATTCGACAAGTCCTTTGCAGTTTGCCGGAAGTCTGTGACAGTAGATTTCTATGCCCAGTTCCCGTAAATTAAGGGGCCAGATGTTAATGGGCGCAAATGTGGTGCCCAACAACTACCCAGATCCATTAAGTTCAGATTAGGCGAGTTTGGTGGCCAATACACACACGTGAATTTACGATGTTTCCTCAAAGCACTGTAGCACAGTTCTGGCCCTGTGACATGGACAGTTATCCTGCTGGAAGATACCTTCGTCGTCGGGAAAGTCATCAAGCATTAACGAATGAAAGGCTCCCACGTCAAATTTATTTACTAGTCCAGTCTCTAGTAAAACAAAAAATGTATTATTTTTCACTACACGAACCGAGCCGCCGATTCCAAGACGGACATGTATAACAAATAGCTGCATTTTTGCAACACATTTCTAAGATAAGATCTAAAGGTAATATCTTTATCCATGTTCGAGATATAGAGTTTCGGAATTACCCTTTTTGTACACGTAAAATATGCACGAAACACCCGGCGTGAGACGAAAATATACTTAAAAAGGGACGTTACATGGAGAAATATGATTTAAAGTGTCTTCGTCATCATCAGAACGGATGTGGGAACCGCATGTTGTAAAACTGAAGCACATGCAAAGTTTCTGCGCTCATAAAGTTCTGTCTGAGGTATAAAATTAGTTCTATGTCATTTCAATTTCACATAAGTAAACTACCTAAATTTTAGTGACCCATCATTTTCTTCTCATATGAGTGACATGCTCAGCTGTAGCAGGGGAAAGAAGAAGAATAACCGAAAAATGCTTCAATAAGCGCACAAAAAAGGCGAATCCTTTAAAAAAATTTCCAAAAATTTGACATGTGATATATTTGCCCTCTTTTATGTCGAGAAAGAGTCGGTAAAGTAATAAATACTGGAAGGGAGTAGACAGTGTTTGTGCTGTAGAAAATGGTAGTGTGAGAGAAAGAGACGAACACAGTAACAATGCAATCTTGTTTACATGGACAGAACACTGCTAGGAAAAGAGAGAAGGGGACAGTCCTAGTGAGAGAGAAATAATTAGAAGGGGAAACTGGAAGTGGGTGAGACAGCGATAATGGGAAGAAAACTGTGACTACCTGAAAGATAGTAAAAGAGGCAGCAGCGGTGAGAAGAAATCAATGAGATGATATCAGTAAGATTAGAGGAAGATGGTAATAGTGTGAGAAGGCAATAGTAGTAGGACTGAATGAAGGAGACTGTGATTGTGAAAGAGGAGACAGTGACAGCTAGAGAGACTCAAAGAGATAATGACATCGAGTTGGGCTGCATGAGTGAGTGACAAAGGGCAAATGAGTTTAGATGGGTGTTACCGACTCACGACAGGCTTGTGGAAGTGACCGAGTTACATTTATGGAGCTCGTGGAAGGTGAGTTACGAATATGTTCACATGACAAAATTTTTGGGATAATTTTTCAGGTGTTGAGGAAGATAGAATGAGGTAGCAAGTAACCCAATTTCTTCCCCTTGTTTCAGAACTACTATTACGTTTTCCTCATGTGATCTACTACGCCGAACATCTGTTGAAAGGGATTGAGGAGTTTCCACCTCGGCTGTTCCTTATGCGTTACATTAAAACTCCCGCAACTGGCCGATTTCGGCCTGTAACGCTTTTTTCAAGTGCCGTAGGTGCCAAGATTTTCTAATATTATCCGATTATTAAACAGCGGAGATTGAGAGCGAGCTAGTGAAGCGCAAGCGACAAAATTAAAACGGAATATTTCCTGAGTGTTGCAATAATCATCCTCGAAACTAATGCCAAGGTGTAAGTTACTGTATGTCATTGCTTTCGTTGTTAAGCACCACCTGCCACTTCTGCCTGTGCGTACACATTATGCTTTTACTTTGGACGCTTGCACATTGTGTACTCGATCTTGGAACTGTTAAGCCCGCTACATCCAAAATGTTGGCATCTCCTGCAACTTCACAAAGCCTTCAGTTACTACTGTAGGTCCTATGGAGACTCAAGTGTGTGTTTTTCATATACACTATACTCACCAGGATGTGCCCATGGCTCGACGCGTATTTCCATAAGCCATAGACTTTGATGACAGCATTTATGGATATGACTATCAGCCATTTAACGTGATTCTCCTATCAGGGGAATTCGTTGCACCGACTCATGCCTAAACCCGACCACGCTCCGCCCACCGTAATTGTAATCCACAGTGTCGTTGGCTGGAAATCTCCAAATGTTGGGATCATCTTCTGTGACTACCCGTTTTCAACAAGATGCGCTGAAAGGTATATTCCCAAACACTTGTGCCGGCAACAACACTATACTTTGTCATCAGATGTGCCAAATATCTCCGCTTGTCCTGATTTACAGAACGAGCGAGCCTCGGGAATTCTGCGTCTTGTGACGAGGCTTGAATTTGCAACATCTTTTTGTCTATTGGTGGTGTCACGGTCGGTGAACCATTTTTCATAAATGCCCACAATAATAGCATGCGAACAGCCGAACAGTTGCGTTGTTTCCCATATGCTCGTTTCCATTCGCAGGGCCGTAATAATTCACTCTTCGTGCTAGTGCATTTTTTTTTTTTTTTGGTCATCAGTCTACTGACTGTTTTGATGCGGCCCGCCACGAATTCCTTTCCTGTGCTAACGTCTTCATCTCAGAGTAGCACTTGCAAACTACGTCCCCAATTATTCCAATCTCTGTCTTCCTCTACAGTTTTTGCCCTCTACAGCTCCCTCTAGTACCATGGAAGTCATTCCCTCATGTCTTAGTAGATGTCCTATCATCCTGTCCCTTCTCCTTATCAGTGTTTTCCACATATTCCTTTCCTCTCCGATTCTGCGTAGAACCTCCTCATTCCTTACCTTATCAGTCCACCTAATTTTCAACATTCGTCTATAGCACCACATCTCAAATGCTTCGATGTTCTTCTGTTCCGGTTTTCCCACAGTCCATGTTTCACTACCATACAATGCAGTACTCCAGACGTACATCCTCAGAAACGTCTTCCTCAAATTAAGGCCGGTATTTGATATTAGTAGACTTCTCTTGGCCAGAAATGCCTTTTTTGCCATAGCGAGTCTGCTTTTGATGTCCTCCTTGTTCCGTCCGTCATTGGTTATTTTACTGCCTAGGTAGCAGAATTCCTTAACTTCATTGACTTCGTGACCATCAACCCTGATGTTAAGTTTCTCGCTGTTCTCATTTCTACTACTTCTCATTACCTTCGTCTTTCTCCGATTTACTCTCAAACCATACTGTGTACTCAATAGACTGTTGATTCCGTTCAGCAGATCATTTAATTCTTCTTCGCTTTCACTCAGGATAGCAATGTCATCAGCGATTCGTATCATTGATATCCTTTCACCTTGTATTTTAATTCCACTCCTGAACCTTTCTTTTATTTCCATCATTGCTTCCTCGATGTACAGATTGAAGAGTAGGGCTGAAAGGCTACAGCCTTGTCTTACACCCTTCTTAATACGAGCACTTCGTTCTTGATCGTCCACTCTTATTATTGCCTGTTGGTTGTTGTACATATTGTATATGACCCGTCTCTCCCTATAGCTTACTCCTACTTTTTTCAGAATCTCTAATAGCTTGCACCATTTTATATTGTCGAACGCTTTTTCCAGGTCGATAAATCCTATGAAAGTGTCTTGATTTTTCTTTAGCCTTGCTTCCATTATTAGCCGTAACGTCAGAATTTCCTCTCTCGTCCCTTTACTTTTCCTAAAGCCAAACTGATCGTCACCTAGCGCATTCTCAATTTTCTTTTCCATTCTTCTGTATATTATTCTTGTAAGCAGCTTCGATGCATGAGCTGTTAAGCTGATTGTGTGATAATTCTCGCACTTGTCAGCTCTTGCCGTCTTCGGAATTGTGTGGATGATGCTTTTCCGAAAGTCAGATGGTATATCGCCAAACTCATATATTCTACACACCAACGTGAATAGTCGTTTTGTTGCCACTTCCCCCAATGATTTTAGAAATTCTGATGGAGTATTATCTATCCCTTCTTTCTTATTTGACCGTAAGTCCTCCAAAGCTCTTTTAAATTCCGATTCTAGTACTGGATCCCCTATCTCTTCTAAATCGACTCCTGTTTCTTCTTCTATCACATCAGACAAATCTACACTCTCGTAGAGGCTTTCAAAGTATTCTTTCCACCTATCTGCTCTCTCCTCTGCATTTATCAGTGGAATTTCCGTTGCACTCTTAATGTTACCACCGTTGCTTTTAATGTCACCAAAGGTTTTCCTGTATGCTGAGTCTGTCCTACCGACAATCATATCTTTTTCGATGTCTTCACATTTTTCCCGCAGCCATTTCGTCTTAGCTTCCCTGCACTTCCTATTTATTTCATTCCTCAGCGACTTGTATTTCTGTATTCCTGATTTTCCCGGAACATGTTTGTACTTCCTCCTTTCATCAATCAACTGAAGTATTTCTTCTGTTACCCATGGTTTCTTCGCAGCTACCTTCTTTGTACCTATGTTTTCCTTCCCAACTTCTGTGATGGCCCTTTTTTTGAAATGTCCATTCCTCTTCAACTATACTTGAACTTCTTGAACTTCAGCCTACTCTTCATCACTACTAGATTGTGATCTGCGTCTATATCTGCTCCTGGGTACGCCTTACAATCCTGTATCTGATTTCCGAATCTCTGTCTGACCATGATGTAATCTAATTGAAATCTTCCCGTATCTCCCGGCCTTTTCCAAGTATACCTCCTCCTCTTGTGATTCTTGAACAGGGTATTCGCTATTACTAGCTGAAACTTGTTACAGAACTCCATTAGTCTTTCTCCTCTTTCATTCCTTGTCCCAAGCCCATATTCTCCTGTAACCTTTTCTTCTACTCCTTCCCCTACAACTGCATTCCAGTCACCCATGACTATTAGATTTTCATCCCCCTTTGCATGATGCATTACCCTTTCAATATCCTCATACACCTTCTCTATCTGTTCATCTTCAGCTTGCGACGTCGGCATGTATACCTGAACTATCGTTGAGGGTGTTGGTCTGCTGTCGATTCTGATTAGAACAACCCGGTCACTGGCCGGCCGGAGTGGCCGAGCGGTTCTGGGCGCTACAGTCTGGAACCGCGCGACCGCTACGGTCGCAGGTTCGGATCCTGCCTCGGGCATGGATGTGTGTGATGTCTTTAGGTTAGTTAGGTTTAAGTAGTCCTAAGTTCTAGGGGACTTATGACCACAGCAGTTGAGTCCCATAGTGCTCAGAGCCATTTGAACCATTTGAACCAACCCGGTCACTGAACTGTTCACAGTAACACACCCTCTTCCCTACCTTCCTATTGATAACGAATCCTACACCTGTTATACCATTTTCTGCTGCTGTTGATATAACCCGATACTCATCTGACCAGAAATCATTGTCTTCCTTCCACTTCACTTCACTGACCCCTACTATATCTAGTTTGAGCCTTTGCATTTCCCTTTTCAGATTTTCTAGTTTCCCTACCACGTTCAAGCTTCTGACATTCCACGCCCCAACTCACAGAACGTTATCCGTTCGTTGATTATTCAATCTTTTTCTCATGGTAACCTCTCCTTTGGCAGTCCCCTCCCGGAGATCCGAATGGGGGACTATTCCGGAATCTTTTGCCAATGGAGAGATCATCATGACACTTCTTCAATTACAGGCCACATGTCCTGTGGATACACGTTACGTGTCTTTAATGCAGTGGTTTCCATTGCCTTCTGCATCCTCATGTCGTTGATCATTGCTGATTTTCCGCCTTTAGGGGCAATTTCCCACCCCTAGGACAAGAGAGTTCCCTGAACCTCTATCCGCTCCTCCGCCCTCTTTGACAAGGCCGTTGGCAGAATAAGGCTGACTTCTTATGCCGGAAGTCTTCGGCTGCCAATGCTGATTATTTATCAAAATTTAGGCACTGGCGGTGATCGAACCCGGGACCGAAGACGTTTTGATTATGAATCAAAGACGCTACCCCTAGATCACGGGTTGTGTACAACCCACTTCCAGCGATGTGGAAGGCGTAGTATACCGTTAGCAGAGACTGTTCTGTTGATGGTGCGAATGGAGCGGTCTAAAGTTATGGTGATGCTCGTGTACGATTGTGGTGGTGTTATCCCAAAGCACTACCTTCCTCTACGGCAGACCGTCAGTGCACAGTATTACTTTTCTGTTTGGAGCATCACGTGCGAGCAGCTTTGTGAAAGAAACGACGACGCTTCCTGCGCAACCCACCCATCATTTTGCACGACAATGTGCGGGCGCATACAGCGCAAGCTGTGGCTGCTCTGTTCGTTCGATTGGACTGGGAAGAACTGTACCATCCACCATACTTCCCGGACTTATCTCCTTGTCACTTTGATTTGATTCTGAAGATGAAGGAACCACTTCCTGGCGTTTTCTTCAGAACTGTTCCAGAGATTCGACAGGCAGCAGACCACTCCGTTTGCACCATCAACAGAACAGGTTCTGCTAACAGTATAATACGCTTTCCACATCGCTGGCTACGGGTTATAAACAACGCTGGTGACTACGTTGAAATACAGTAACAGGTGCAAACATGTAAATCTTTTGTATCGCTAGTGCATTATGTCAGTATATGTCCCGATTCGCGGTCTTTGTCGCATGATTCCCTATTCCCCTCTGTAGTACGCTGCCCACTCATTCATCATAGGGTGCTTACGAAGCTGTTTACTCGGATTCCCAGACAACAATTCAAGCAAATCATAATAATGGAGTTTATTACAGTAAGTTCAGTTGACAATACTTTGCATATTCACAAAGGGGTGTTGTAAGCAAATGGTGACATGCAAATAATCAGTGTCCTTTGGTATATACAATTTCAATGCAAGCAAAACAACACAGTTCATAAGTCACTGCTGTAGCGTTTGTATGATGGCTCTTCTTCCAATCCGGCCGCGGCTATGCGGCGCGGCGCTTATATTCTCTTCGTGTACATGCCGTTCCTGTCGCCGTGTCGTCCTAGCCAGCGTACTATTGGCTGACGTCGTCTCACAGCCCTCTCTGCTCTTCTGTTCTTCATCATCGTGCCAGCGTTTGTCGTTACATTGGAACATTCCTTCCACCCAAAGCGACGGACCGTCGTCATGTAGGGACCGCGACAACGGCGGGGCAGGCAGAAGTGTGGGCGCTTCGCTGGATCGGAAGCTGTGGCTGCAGAGGACGTCAAACTTCCCGTCGTAACCCGCCATCCGGCCTTCGCTCTGGCGGAAACGTCTCCCGGAAAACGACCAGATGGGCACGCGTCCACCTGAGGAGGCCAGTAACCAGACTTAGAAGGCGTAGGCTGCTGCGGGTTCAGATTCATCGGTACGACGAGAGGAGGCGGAGGAGCCGAAGGCTCCGTCTCCATGGGGTCGTCCCGCGGTGTCGTGATGACACCCTCTGGCGGCTGCTGTGGCTGCGATGTCCTCCGTATCCGTGAATCTGGGGGAAGAGATACAGAACGATCACCGTGCTCTTGACAGTGGCGAAGTTGATTGTGATGTCGGCGCTGCAGTCCGTCCCACCCTGAAATGACACATGCAAGCGCCAAGTCGACTGGCGATCTCGCCTGGCGCCCACCGTTTGTTGCCGCTCAAAACCCTGAAAAATACAATATCATGCGGCGCGAAGCAGTACTTCCGGCCTTCCTTCAGCGCCGGGTCTAAGGAGGATGGAGCAGGTGGAGCAGTGTCGGATGGCAACGGACGTGAAGCACTTCCGCTGGTGATAGTCCATCTCGTGTGTGCGAAACATAGGAGGCGATAAACAGTGGAGATGCCATCTACTGCCTGAGCGTTCTGACGAAACGTTCCGCTTGTCGTTTGGCTGTGGATGGAACGGTGCACTAGTTAGATGCTGTATGCCATTGCGTTCACAGAATGTTTCATATTCATTTGACACGAACTGGGGGCCATAGTCTGATACTATAACATCAGCTAAACCTTCGAGACAGAAAATCGATTACAACTCCTGAATTGTGCTATGTGACGATGTCGAGTTCATTGGCACAGTAAAAGGAATTTTGCCATAACAGGGAACCACAATGAACCAACGAATGATCCAAAGAGGTCCTGCGAAGTCTATGGGCACACGTTGCCAAGGTGACTGCGACTTGGCGCCGCCACTACGGTATCAAGTTCGAATCCTGCCTCGGCCATGGATGTGTGTGACGTATTTAGGCTCGTTAGGTTTAAGTAGTTCTAAGTTCCAGGGGACTGATGACCTCCGATGTTAAGCCCCATAGTGCTCAGAGCCGTTTTAACCATGACTTAGGCCAAACAGAGAATTTTTGTGGCGAAGTGGACCGATTTTCCGCCCATGCATGACACTGTAACGTCATCTGTTCTATTTTGGGTGTCCAGACCCTGTCAAATACAGTGTCTACGAGCTAACTGTTTCGTACGAAACATTCCTCAGTGTCCTTCGTGAAGTAACTCTTTGAAAAGCTTTAGGCATCAATACACATGATTCTCCACTGTCGTTTTGAACAAGAATGAAACTTTCTTGTACAGCGACGCTATTCCGACGTGCAAAGTATCAGTGCACTACATAGTACTTCAGCAAAATGTTCAAATCTGATTCATCTTCCGTGGAATGTGCAATTTTCCTAAGATTGAAGCAGTTCAGAATCACGTGCATTGATGTGATAACAAGATGCAGCAGAAGCGTCAAAGTCTGTATGAGGGCCAATCGGAAGACGTGAAAGCGCGTCCGAACTACCATGTTAAGCTGTCGGACGATACACTATCCCGTACTGGTACAGAGATAACAAAAAAGCCCCTCTTTGTAATTTTCGGGCAGTCCGTACAGGAACCGGTTTCGTCGGATGAAACAAAGACTGAAAAGGTTTGTGATTCATTTCTGCCTTACAAATAGTGGTTGAATTTGGAGACACCATACACAATAGCCAAAGCCTCATTCCCAATTTGTGAACAGTTAGACTGAACTTTCGACAACACTTTTGATGCGAAAGCAATAGGCCAGTTTTTATCACCAATTCTGTGCTAAAGCACTGCATCGATTCGGTAAGAGGAAGCATCAACTTGCAATACAACTGGTTTGTCAGGACCAAAGTGAACTAAGCATGGATCACTTAGGAATGCATCTTTAAATTTTTGGAAAGCTACTTGGCACTCAACTGTCCAAACAAAAGGGACATTCTTGCGACGCAAGCGATGGAATGGAGCCGCGATTTGTGCAGCATTCGGTATGAAGCGGATATAATAGTTCATTTTCCCGAAGACTGACTGCAGCTCTGTGACGTTGTGGGGAATTGGCATATCTCGTATGGCTAACAAATGCGACTGAAGAGGATAACCACCTTGACTGGTTATGACACGACCAAGGTACTGCAACTCCGGTTTAAAAAAATTACACTTTTCCAGTCTACACTTTAGTCCTGCATCAGATAACAACACGAAACCAAGAATTCAAATTTGCAATATAATCTTCAGGTGCACGATCTGCTACTACAATTTCGTCCAAATAGTTTGAACAGTTTCGCACTCGTGCAGTCAGCTGTTCGAAATACCATGTGAAAATGGCGGTTGCAGAAGCACTGCAAAAAGGCAAACGCAGATATTTAAACCAACCCAAATGAGTATTCACTACACACACATTTAGATATTTTTCATCGAGCAGTATTTGAAGATATGTGTCGCGCCACTCAATTTTTGAAAATTAGAGACCAGAGCCTAACTTGTCCAAGTGATCCTCTGGGCATGGCAATAGATAAGTATCAGTTTGTGGGTTGACCGTAGACAATGTCGACACAGAGGCGAATGCGACCTGAAGGTTTGGGGAGCAAAACCAGTGGACTTGCCCATTGACAACCTTGTATGGGTGCAACAGCTCCGCTATCTTGCAATTCTTTAAGTTCACCCGCGGCTTTGCCCCTAATGCGATGGGAACAGTTGAGGCCCGGCAAACTTTCGGCTGCGCATTGTCTTTCAGAGTAATATGTGCAACAAAGTTATTAGCAATGCCTAAACCTTTAGAAAAGAGTTCTGGGAATTCTTTCAGCAAACTAGCTACACTGTCTTTGGCATTGAATGCCGACACCTATAACACATTGTTCTGAATGTTGAAGCCAAACAAATCAAATGAATCAAGACCAAATATGTTCTCGCAGTCTCGTGATTGTAGCACCATAAGAGTCACTGTTCGCGTATGTGAGCGATACATGGCAGGCGAAGTACATTTTCTGAGAACAGGAGTGTCTTGTCCATTATAAGACATCAGATGTGTGCTAGTTTTAGACAGACGCGGCGAGCCAAATACGAGAGCTGGAACTTAAATAGTGGCAACTATTTATTCACAACCGGTATAAAAGAGTTACATATTTGCACCTGTTACTGTCCTTGAAAGTAGTCAGCAGCGTTGTGTAGAACTCATTTCGAGCGATATGGAAGGCGTAGTATACCGTTAGCAGAGACTGTTCTGTTGATGGTGCGAATGAAGCGGTCTAGAGTTATGGTGATGCTCGTGTACGATTGTGGTGGTGTTATCCCAAAGCATTACCTTCCTCTACGGCAGACCGTCAGTGCAAAGTATTACTTTTCTGTTTGGAGCATCACGTGCGACCAGCTTTGTGAAAGAAACGACGACGCTTCCTGCGCAACCCACCCATCATTTTGCACGACAATGTGCGGGCGCATACAGCGCAAGCTGTGGCTGCTCTGTTCGGTCGATTGGACTGGGAAGAACTGTACCATCCACCATACTTCCCGGACTTATCTCCTTGTCACTTTGATTTGATTCTGAAGATGAAGGAACCACTTCCTGGCATTTTCTTCAGAACTGTTCCAGAGATTCGACAGGCAGCAGACCGCTCCGTTTGCACCATCAACAGAACAGGTTCTGCTAACAGTATAATACGCTTTCCACATCGCTGGCAACGGGTTATAAACAACGCTGGTGACAACGTTGAAATACAGTAACAGGTGCAAACATGTAAATCTTTTGTATCGCTTGTGAATAAATCGTTGCCACTACTTAAGTTCCAACCCTCATATATAATATTTGTGACGATTCAGCAATGTAACAGAGGCACCCGTGTTCAACTAAAATTTCTCACTTTGCCCACAAAGAATCAATTGAACAAAAAGTTTGTTGGACTGGCATAGATCTGAAGAAACTGCTCATTTGCTAGTTTCCTTAATGCCTGTTGCTGACTTTGATTATACTGCATTAATGACATGGGCCTTTTTATTGGATTTATGTGAGTGGGCCGAATCCATACATTTGTGCCGTTGCAAACATACAGATTATACATGTGAACTGTACTGATCTAGTATTTGCACTACTTGCTGAAATGATTGATTGGGCTGTTTCAAAATCTGTTCTCTGAGTTTGACATCAGTTACATTGTACATGATCGCAGCAAGCAACATAAAATCTGACAATAAAGCACCACAAGCATATTTGAATTTGCATTTCCTTGTCTTACCCTGCAAATATATTACCCACTCTCGATAAGTTCGTTCTGATCATTTTTTACAATTAAAGAATTGATAAATATCTGCTACCGCATTAACTGGTTGGTCATAATAGTTAGTTAGCGAATCTACAGCCTCATCGCACGAAATTTCACTCGGAGTGGCGTTAGGTTTTTGTAAGAGCCTGAACACTGCACTTCCTGTAGTTGAGAGAAAGTGTGCTGGCGGAACAAAGTTCCGGCAGGACGATGAAGAACGCAATTGGCTGTGTGATGACGTCAACCACTTGTTCGCTGACTAGGACCGCACCTCCACAGGAGTGGCCTCTAGCCGAAGAAACTATAAGCGCTGGTCCTATCAGCCTCAGTCGGACAATAGAAGATGGAACTAGTAGCCCCGGACTAGAAGAGAGCAGTTGAAGAGCTGTTACTTGTGATCCATATCCATTATTTGCGTGGACATTATATATAGCGAAAGACATTGACTATTTGCATGTCACCTGTAGCTTGTGACACGACATTGTAAACCAAAGTATTGTCAATCTACGGCCGGCCGGGGTGACCGAGCGGTTCTAGGCGCTTCAGTCCGGAACCGCGCGACTGCTATGGTCGCAGGGTCGACTCCTGCCTCGGGAATGAATGTGTGTGATGTCCTTAGGTTAGTTAGGTTTAAGTAGTTCTAAGTTCTAGGGGACTGATGACCTTCGATGTTAAGTCCCATAGTGCTCTGAGCCATTTTGTCAATCTACTGTACTGTAACAAAAACCATTAATGTGATTTGTTTGAATTGTTGTATAGCTATCTAATAAAGCAGCATTCTTTTCATAGCCTATAAGACACGAGTGGGCAGGACTTCACAGAAAGTAATGGCTTTTCACAGTACCTGGTACGTTGCGAGGAATTATGTGGTCTTCAAGCTGTTGTAACCACTCGAGCCATTCCTCCTCCCGTTCATGGAACTGGCGAAAAGGCGGTGAAGCCAAAATGTTAAAATGTGTATGAAATCTTATGGGACTTAACTGCTAAGGACATCAGTCCCTAAGCTTACACACTACTTGACCTACATTATCCTAAGGACAAACACACACATCCATGCCCGACGGAGGACTCCAACCTCCGCCGGGATCAGCCGTATAGTCCATGACTGCAGCGCCCCAGACCGCTCGGCTAATAGCGCGCGGCGCGGTGAAGCACTTGGAGCTGATGGAGGAGTTGCTTGAGCTGCATTAAAAGTGTTGTGTCGATTCCCTAAGGTCTCGACACAATGAGTGGCTAGGTGCACGCGAAACTAACGCAGACGGGCGTAAATTCTGAAACAGGAGACTGGATGAAAACTATAAAGAAAAGAAGAGAGATTTTAATATACTTAACTTTAATGTAGTCTTGTTCTTGTTGAAATACATCTCTTGCATAGTAGTAAGCAATTAGCAATGATACACATGGCGCCTTGCTAGGTAGTAGCGATGGACTAGCTGAAGGCTATTTAATCTGTCTCTCGGCAATTGAGAGGAATACTTGGTAGGTCTAGTCGCAAGCTATGTCGTCCGTACAACTGGGGCGAGGTCATGTCCGTGTCTTGTGACCTGCCATGTGGTGGCGCTAGGATTGCGAGTACACAGTGGCGACGCGCGGGTCCGACATGTACTACAGGACCGCGGCCGATTTAAGTTACCACCTAGCAAGTGTGGTGTCTAGCGGTGACACCACATTCCTCCCCCGCAAATCGGCGAACGGTCGTGAGATAAGGCTTCCGCCCGCCGTGGGGAGGACCCCATGTTGACGTATGCGATGAGGTGGGGAGCCTAACAACAGGCGAGGCTGTGCCACCCGCACCCGGCCATTCGGTCCGAGGGGAGCTAGGAAACGCCTGCAAACCTAGTCCAGGGTGCACGTCAACATGAGGTGTATGCGCACGTAATGAGACAGAAGGGTCGACCTCCATGTGGTCGGAGCACCCGACGGGCGAAGACGACATCTGGTCCGGAGCGGGCAAGAGGTCCATGGCGGAGGACGGCTGGTCACGGGAAGCGAGCGGCGGCGCGTGACCCAGGGAGGCGCGAGGCGGCTGCAGCGAAGCGGCCGCTGCTGGCGGCGCCGGCGGCGGCTGCGGCGGCGCGACGCCATGAGGCAAAATGGAAGGCATCGTCGGTAACACCTGGGGATGAGGCGAGCCAGTAGATGGGTCCCCAGGGCGCTGACCTGACGGCTCCGTCGCTGAAAGCAGACGGGGAGCGGCAGAACCCAGGCGACGACAGAGGCGCAGCTGATTGAGATGCCGACGCACCTCACCAGAGGCCCCCAAAACCAAATACATCGCGCGGCCGAGGCAGCGAAGAATGCGCCCTGCGAGCCAACGCCGTGAACCGCGATAGTTGCGATAATAGACAACGTCGCCAGGAGCAAAAGCAGGAGTCTGCCGCTGCACAGGAACCTGATGTGGCGGATGCAGCAAAGACATCAGAGTTCGATGAGGACGACCATGGAGCAACTCAGCCGGCGAGCGACCATCGCGGGGCTGAGAGCGATATGAGGACAAAAAGAGCAACAAAGCGTCCTCCCGAGAATGCGACTCTTTCAACTTCAACATCTGCGACTTGAAAGTCCGGACCAATCGTTCAGCGGCACCGTTTGACTGAGGCGAAAACGGCGCGGATGTCAGATGTTGAATACCAGTGGCCTTGCAGAACGACTGAAATTCTGCGGACATGAATTGTGGGCCATTGTCGGAAACAATAGTCTGCGGAAGACCTTCAATGCAAAAGATAGCAGACAAGGCTTGGATGGTGGCAGAAGACGTCGTGGAAGACATCCGGACAACAAAAGGAAAATTACTGAAAGCATCGACCACAACCAACCATCGAGCATTCCAGAATGGACCAGCAAAATCGATGTGCAAGCGTTGCCAAGGGGAAGTGGCTTTCGGCCATGCAAAGAATTTCCGCGGCGGTGCGGATTGTTGTTCGGCACACGCCACGCAAGAGGAGCACATATTCGTAATCGCAGCATCGATTCCGAACCAAGTACAGTGCTGTCGAGCAAGTTGTTTCGTTCGCACTATACCCCAATGTCCTTGGTGAAGAAGCTTTAAGACAGAGGACTGTAACGAACGTGGGACCACGACTCGGGATTGATCATTATCGGAACGCAACAACAAAACACCACGTCGGACAAAAAGTCTCTCCTTGTGGGCAAAAAATCGGCGAACCAAAGGATCCTCGATCCGTGACTTTGACAAGGGCCATTGCGTAGCAACAAAACGCAAAACAGGAGCAAGGACAGGGTCAGCAGCTGTGGCTGTAGCTACACGACGAAAATCAATCGGAAACGATGCGACCACGTCATCGGCTTCCGCATCAATGAACATGCAAGCAAGTTCGGAAGAATCGAATGCTTTATCCTCAGCAACAGGCAAACGGGACAACGCATCAGCGTTTCCGTGCTTAGCAGTGGACCGATACAAGATATCGTAGCGGTACTGCGAGAGAAAAAGAGACCAGCGAATGAATTTCTGCGCTGTACGTGGAGGTACAGGTTTGTTCGGATGAAAAAGCGATGTCAAAGGTTTGTGGTCCGTGATGATTGTAAAGTGACGACCATACAAGAAGTCATGGAACTTGGTAACACCAAACACTAGAGCTAAAGCTTCTTTCTCTATTTGTGAATAATTTCTTTGCGCAGATGAGAGCAATTTTGACGCAAAGGCAATAGGGCGATCATGCGAGCCATCCTTGTGCGCAAGCACAGCACCGATCCCGAAATCCGATGCATCTACCATCAAAAAAAGGGGTTTTCGGGGATCGAATGGCGTAAGGCAAGAATTTGAAAGTAACGCCGATTTCAACTGGCGAAAGGCGCGTTCGCATTCCGTCGTCCAGACGAACGGAACACCTTTACGGCGTAAGCGATGAAGCGGAGCTGAAATGGAAGAAGCATTGCGCACAAACCTATGATAATAATTTACCTTACCCAGCACACTCTGTAGCTGTTGTAAGTTCTGCGGTGACGGCAAGTCCTGAATGGCACGAAGGTGCTCTGGACTCGGATGTATACCTTGGGCATTTATGACATGCCCCAGGTACGGTAAGTCACGAGCAAAAAACACACATTTGTCCTTCCTCAAGCGAAGACCATTCTGACGCAATACCTGAAATAATGTTCGGAGATTTTGCAAATGTTCTGCTTCTGTCTTTCCTGAGATTACAATATCGTCCAGATAGTTCGCAGCCGTAGGGACCGACGCACAAATAGTTTGTAAATATTGCTGAAATAAAGCAGGGGCGGATGCACACCCGAATGGCAGTCTTTTGAAGCGATACAAGCCAAGATGCGTGTTAACCACTAAGACGCGCTGGGATTCTTCGTCCACAGGTATTTGCAAGTACGCATCTGCTAGGTCCAATTTTGAAAAATATTTTCCCGGGCACAGTTTGTCAAAAAGATCTTCCGGGCGGGGCAAAGGAAAAGTAGCAGTCACAAGTTGTGGATTCACAGTTGCCTTGAAGTCCACGCAAAGTCTCAATTTTCCGGAAGGTTTGGGCAAAATTACTAAGGGTGAAGCCCAGAGAGAAGCCTGCACTCGTTCAATGACACCTTGAGATTCTAATTCGGCTAATGTTTTTGCGACCTCATCACGCAATGCGTGGGGAACATTGCGCGCTCTGAAAAATTTTGGTTGCGCGTTGTCTTTCAGTTCCAAATGCGCTTCATAGTTCTTAGCGCAACCAAGGCCCGGTGCAAAAATGTCTGCAAATTCTTCACAAAGACTAGAAACACTGGCGGAAGGCACAGTCTGATTCACTGATAGGACCTGATTCACTATAGACAAATTAAACAATTGAAACAAATCTAAACCAAACAAGTTCACGGCACTAGAGGAACGAAGAACATAAAATGACACAAGCTTTGTCTGTCCCTTGTATGTTGCAATAAGGCTGCACTGTCCTAACACAGGTATGTGCTGTCCTGAGTAACTAGTTAACGTAACATTTGCGGCACGCAATGGCGGGGCGCCCAGTTGTTTGTACGTGTCGTGATTGAGCAAGGAAACTGCAGCTCCGGTATCGAGCTGGAACGGTATCACTTTTCCTGCAAAGTCTAAGTCCACAAAAAGTTTATTGTCTTGTTGACGACAAGAGCGACTGTCTCGTGCAATTTGAACTGAGACAGGTACAGAAGCACTTGCGACTTTACGGGATTTCCTTCGACGTCGACACACACTTTGGGTGGGACGAACACAGTCACTGTTAGCTAAAGTGTCACTGGACGGGTGGGCATGAACTACATGAATGTCCATGGGCGAAGGTCCACGAGCCTGATTGTCCTGGGTTCGATTCCGGCGCGAAGCAAAAGGCCTGGAATTATTGCGAGTGTCTGATCTAAGCTTTTTCTGGCAAACACTTTGTACATGTCCTTTCTTTTGACAGTAAAAGCAAATAGCTTGGCGTGACGGGCAATTTTCACGCGAATGTCTAGTAGCACACCGCGGGCAAGATTTCACTGCATTTGCTTGCGTACGCGGCGCACGTGGTTGCAAGCTAGGCTGCCGCAGCGAAGTCGGGCGCGAGGGCCGCTTAGCGTCCCGTGCAGCGGGCCGGGCGGGCCGATTAATGTGACACACGGCTGGCGAAGTTTCAAATGATGCCTGAGCAAAGTCAAGTGTGTCTTGCCTGTCCAATATGTCTATCACTTGTTGCAGGGAGGGATTAACGAGTTTCAAAATCTGTTCCCTTATGCGAACATCAGAAACGTTCTGTGCAATTGCATCACGCACCATAGTATCTGAATATGGGAGGCCACATTCACAGGCAAACGCGCAGTCTCTAGTAAGGCCTTGCAAAGTTGCTACCCACTCCCTATTAGTCTGACCGGCCGTACGTTTTGTACGAAAAAACGTATACCGTTTGGCAACTACATTTACTGTTTCTTTGAAATAGGCATCTAAAGCCGACAAAATTTCCTCGTAGGACAGAGTTGCGACGTCGCGTCGGGGAAACAATTTCACTATCACACGGTAGGTAGACACACCGACACAAGAAAGCAAAAACGGCTGCCGCTCTTTACCTTGAATTCCATAAGCAGTGAGGTGGAAGTTGAACTGATCGGCCCACTCAGTCCAGCTTTCGTTTGTGGCCTCAAAGGGCCTAAATGGCGGTGCGACAGCGTTGTGTGGCTGCGGTAGCGATGAAGCGGCTGCCGCCGCATCGGTTTGCAGCGCACGTTGACCCTGGACGAGCTGTCCAAGGGCTTCCAATAACGCCTGCGTCTGATGATTCTGCAAGCGAAAAAATTCGGACAGTACATCTGGAGAATGCGGCGAAGCCATGACACAAGCAAATTAGAGCAAATAGAACACAAGAACTGCAACGTGGGCGCGGCATCCCATCCTCGTCGCCAAAATATTGTTGTGTCGATTCCCTAAGGTCTCGACACAATGAGTGGCTAGGTGCACGCGAAACTAACGCAGACGGGCGTAAATTCTGAAACAGGAGACTGGATGAAAACTATAAAGAAAAGAAGAGAGATTTTAATATACTTAACTTTAATGTAGTCTTGTTCTTGTTGAAATACATCTCTTGCATAGTAGTAAGCAATTAGCAATGATACACATGGCGCCTTGCTAGGTAGTAGCGATGGACTAGCTGAAGGCTATTTAATCTGTCTCTCGGCAATTGAGAGGAATACTTGGTAGGTCTAGTCGCAAGCTATGTCGTCCGTACAACTGGGGCGAGGTCATGTCCGTGTCTTGTGACCTGCCATGTGGTGGCGCTAGGATTGCGAGTACACAGTGGCGACGCGCGGGTCCGACATGTACTACAGGACCGCGGCCGATTTAAGTTACCACCTAGCAAGTGTGGTGTCTAGCGGTGACACCACAAAAAGATTGTTCCACTAGAGCTTCTGTACTACGTTTAGAAGCGAGGATATTGGCTAGCTCTGAAACTCAAACATCAGCATTAGCTGCATTGTACATACCGCTGGCAGCTGTGGGGCCTGAGCAAGGGGTGAGGTAGGTGGGGTGGCCATGTTGGAAGAGACAAATGCAAGAAACACACAAGGCAAGCAAGAAAAATAAGTAAAAAAGCAAAGAAAAGCTCACCAACACCCACCTACAGGCGCTGATTAGCAAAAACACGGTAAGGGACTGTTAAAGCAAGTAAACACCCCTGCAAAGGAAAGACAAGAAAGAATTAAGGCACCTGTATAAAGAAAATTCTCTGGCCCCCAGGCACTGGGTTTTTCTGACATCTCGTCGCTAAAGCAGTATCCTGTCCACTCGTCTAATATAGAATGATTGGGAAGTTGTTTTCTCAGATTGCTATCCAACAATTCATGCAAATCATATTAATGGAGTTTATTACAGTAAGTTAAATTGACAGTACTTAACTTTGCGTATTCACAAAGGGGTGTCGCAAGCAAAACGCCACATGCAAATAGTCAGTGTCCTTTGGTATATACAATTTCCATTTACCATTTACGCTTACCACTGGTGACATGTTGTGACACCCCATAGCCGGCCGTTGTGGCCGAGCGGTTCTAGGCGCTACAGTCTGGAATCGCGCGACCGCTACGGTCACAGGTTCGAATCCTGCCTCTGGTATGGATATGTGTGATGTCCTTAGGTTAGTTAGGTTTAAGTAGTTCTAAGTTCTAGGGGACTGATGACCTCAGAAGTTAAGTCCCATAGTGCTCAGAGCCGTTTGAACCATTTGAAACCCCATACTACCAGACAGGTGTTGACGAGTGCCATCTGCCAACGTTCGTTCTCACTGGACACTTCACACACGAGTACGGCAGTCGTGATAGTCTACGCAGAAACGGAACTCCTTCAGAGGAAACGAAGAGACACCACTCCAGTGTTCAGTATCGTCGGGCCTCCGTTGCTTCCTGCTTAAGATGAGCCGCAATTGTGGTTGCCACGCTGAAAGCCCTCGGTGCTCAAGAAGTCGTCGCACTCTTTGTGTGCCCTTTTCCTGTCTAAAGGTACCTAACACAGCTGTACGATCATACACGGCTGAGCCAACAGTATGTCTGCCCTCCCGGGAGCTAGTCACACAAGGCCACTAAAATTGTGCAAGATGCTGAGTAAGGTCGTATTTCTCTGACAGTCAAGTGATCCACAATGATAAGGTCTTGGAAAGTTGAAAGAGGGTTTTTTTTCATTGAAATATAGTTTTATTATTATTTTCATTCAAGTTATTTATGTTCAGAAACACGGTTTCAGACTTGTTAGATATACCTACTTGTGACCAACTTACATGAAAATATGTACCTTGCCGAAACTCGATCATGGAATTCTCGCTTGTCGTGAGTAGTCGCTTGACCATTAGACTATCCGTACGCGCCTCCTGGATAGAGACAAACTTTCAAATGTCACATTGTCTACACCCTTATATCATAGTCTCCTCATATGTCATTTGTCCAGGATGGTGTTTGTAGGTGATACAAGCATTATTGTCTTTCACAAAAAAGAAACATTTCCGGGCATGTGGTGATATGGTGTTTCTGTGAAATTTTTTAATTGGTTTTAATCAAAATTATCTTTAAATCTTAGAGAAACAAATCTAATTCGTTTCTATACTGTCAGAAATATTCCATAGGACACTAATGTAGTGCACCAAGTAAAAATTGCACAAATCTTGGTGTGTATATTCCTGAAAACTTTGATTGCAAGACATTAAATTTAGTACAAACTTTTGCGATACAGATATCGGTAAGTTAAAACATTTTCAATCACTCAACGTACGGAATAAAATTCTGAGGTAGCCCCTAAATTAGGCATTAAGGAGTCATTTCTGAAAAGAAAGTAATTAAAATTAGGTGTGGCAGATACGCACGTATACCAGGCAGACACTTGTTTAGGAAATTAGAAATATTAACAACTGCCTCATACCTATTTTAAAATGTACACTTTACTCTATATTCACGTAAAGAAATATACTTTCTCACTCACTACGCTTTCAGTATTTGACTGGGACCTGTCTCAAAGTTAAAGCGAAAATAATTCCCATACATTGGTTCTGACCTGGTTTTTCGTGAAGTTTCCTTAGTATTTAAACAAACCCTGCACTTGGTAAGCCCTGCAAAGTAATTCCAGTTGAACCTCCCTCTGCCCCACGGATGGTTCGGCTGGCACTGGACTGAAGCACCTCTGACTCCACAGTGTGTCGTAATTCAAAGACCCAGCTCTATCTAGAGAATGAAAAATATACAAAAGCAATAACCTGAAATTGTGCTCCTTACTCCAACTCTCTCTGTCTCTATTTCCCTCCTACAACCTCAAAAAAATTGCATATTTTTCTCTGGGGCAATACTCAACATTGTCTCTCGAATACGATTAAAATTAAGTCCAACGCCCCCCCTCCCCATTTTGTGTAGAGCGTAGAATTATGCGACAGTGAATCATGGACGATTGGAAAGAAAGAGAAATACTAGGATCCGTAATCACTAGGACAGGGTATTCACTATATTTCGTGGTTGTTAGTATCAGGAAGCCGGTAGCCCACCACCGCAAGTGGTTTTCTGATAGTAGTCCGACGTTGGTTAATGAAGGCGTGGTATGTATGCGGAAGCCTTTGCTGCATGTGCGCTGACTGGGCGAAGTTTCACAACTCGCAGCATGAAACTCCCAAAAGACCAAGAAGAGGAAGACATCTTTTGGCAGTAGTGCCTGGCCTTGCAAATCGAGGCGGCCGGTGACAGTATGTCCGCACGGGCGAGGATGGCTGGCCACTTGCGCAGCTTCAGTCTCAGTCAGTAGCATGCCAGGTTAGGAGGCTGCGAACGGTTGGTGGCTCAAAAGTTACGACTGTCAGAAATTTCATCCACCTGTCTAAACATGAGGGGTATTTATACAGACATCGTTGGTGCTTATTTTGCCGAGACATTCATTTCCATCACATAAGCCCCAACAGAGCACATAGCTCGGACGTGAAGCAATCGGGTTACGAACGATGCTGTGGCTCTGCATTGCTGCTGTATGAACGGTGTTCAAAATCAAGTCCCACGGCTGGCTAATTGCTTGTCGTTGTAGCCGCAGTTCTTGTATCTGCTGTCAGCCCCGGACACAACAGAGTCTGGTCGGCCCTAGTCTGGCTCCCATTGCTGGTCTCCTGCATTATTCACGCCAAAATGTATGTAGTGATGGTGCTGCTAATTATTCTGAGAACTGGTTATTTTTAATGTGAAATGGACTGACAGTGTGAAGATGAAAATACTTCTCAGAATAGGATAAGAAATAAACAACTAAGGAAGCTATATTATTTATGATAAGCCAAAACATTATGGCAGTTGCCCACTGCGACGTCAGACGCTGCCTGGTAGCACTGCGGGCGTGTGACGAGGTAACAACAGTATGTAAGTTCAGCAGCGAAGATATGGGCTGAGAATCGGGAAATCCACTGAGATAAGCGACTTTGTCAAAGCCTGTGAACGAGTAATAATGGCGGAGCTGGTCTAATGCTCACGTGCCGCTTGGTGATCTGTGGCATCGCCGAAAGATCGCAATGCTGGTGCACGCACAACTGTTTCTGACCACACCGTTCATCATTCATTGCTGAACATGTAGCTCCGCAGCAGGCCACGCCTATGTGTTCACTTGTTGGCCCATATGGTGAGAGCAGTATTTTT
Organism: Schistocerca nitens; assembly: GCF_023898315.1. Taxonomy (NCBI): domain Eukaryota; kingdom Metazoa; phylum Arthropoda; class Insecta; order Orthoptera; family Acrididae; genus Schistocerca; species Schistocerca nitens. The sequence continues at coordinate 444,352,969 of NC_064620.1, forward strand.
GCTACTGGAGACATTCTCCTGAGCTTGCATGGGGCCTGTGGTAATAATCGAAGACCGCCGACAGCTGCGAATCACCTGCATCTCTTCATGCTTGATGTCTTGCCCGAAGGTGATGTCATTTTTCAGCAGCATAATTGTCCGTGTCATGGAGCCACAACCATGCTACAGTGCTTTGAGGAGCAGTATAGTGAACTCAAGTATATATCTAGCTGACCAAACTCTCCTGATGTGAATCCTATGGAATCCATCTCGGTCTCTGTCTGGCGCCATCACCGCGTACGCAAATCAGCAGCCCGTTATTTACGCTAACCGCATGACCTGTGCATTGACGTGTAATATCACATATCTTCACAAACCTACGAAAAAACTGTCGGATCCCTGATACGCAGAATAACTGATATATTTCTTTCCAAAGAGGTACAAACGAGCTATTAAGCAGGTAGTCATATTGTTTAGGTTCATCAGGATGTGCTGCGAAGATATTTACTGGAATGAAGAGTCGATGATGATACCTCCAGATTAAGCAAGAGCCACATGGCATAAAAGAGTGGAGATTACCCATTTGATAGCTCTCGTAAGACAGATGCTCCAAAGAAGAGAGTTTAGTATCTAGTACTTGTTTAAACTATAAGTTTACAATTTTTATTCACAATTCATATTTTTTGAAACCTCCATTAACAGATTGATTGCTGTCAGTTACTGAGACACGTACGCGTTGCAGTTTTAACGCCCTGTCCCTCCTCTTCCCATAGTGGCATTACGGACGCTCTCAGCAACGGCATTACGACATGCAGACTCATAGCAAACTGTCTTCCATTCGGAGGTGAACATACCTCTTCGGCAGCGGCATCGGCTACCTCATTTCCACATACTCTCTTATTCAGATGAATGACGACTCTTTCTGCTGTGTTAGCAACTTGAGTAGGGCATCCTGGATATCCCGAATTCTTTTATCTGCTGGCACATATGTTGTATGGTATTCAGAGCGCAGAGGGATACACAGCAACGCCGGTAACCTCGTCCCTGAGCACTCGTAAGCTCCAGAAAGAGAGCAGGTGAATTTAAAACCGTGATCACCTCTCGTCTGATTCACAACCCTCAGAATAGCATTGTGTTCAACGCGAAATTGATTAAACTCAATGGAGGAGACGGATTGTAGGATATGGTCATGAAACACGACGAAGTAGCCCGTAGTATTGCCCCCTTTGAACATGCGATGCTACTAGCTTTGCCTTCAGTTGTCACAGGCTCTTTTTTCTATATTCTTTACATGTACTCTGTATACACGGAAAAAAGGAGCCTGAAACCGCAGGAGATAGCGCTGCAGCTTCTCACTAAGTCGTACATACAACATATACTTGTCTTCTTGACTGTCATATGTTCAGCTGATGATAAACGTTTAAACATCTGAAAACCATTGTGGAAATAAAATAAAGTCTGACTGCTAACACTAAACTTGTTAGTTTGAGACGATATTCACAATAGTCTTCGTAAAGTCTTCACATAAATGTTCACATTTAAAGGTAGTCGGCAGTAATTTTCCGCCTTCTTTTCTTCTATTCGGTTGCAGGTAATTTTATTTTACATTGTATGGGGGTTCCACATTTAATATGCCGATGTCTTCATTTGCACGCGATTTTCTTAAATTTGTGTCTCTACAAAACAACTTAACACAAGAAACAACTGTGTATATAATTATGAGTTGATATAATCAAGAATACCAGAAACTGAAAATACCGCTACAGTTGTCAAGTCCTTTTATTATCGCGCGACCGTTTTCGGGCTCTTATATTCCCATCTTCAGGTGTCGTAACTTGGTGCTGTGACCTCCGAGCGCCGCGGTGGACGTGTACGAGGTTTGTCCGGAAAATGCGTATAAAAGTTGAATAATGTCTTTATGTTACAAGTTGCAGTCATCGCCAGGTGGGACTACTGCCTTAATCAATCCCATCAACGCTCAGTTCGAATGGCTCTGAGAACTATGGGACTTAACACTGAGGTCATCAGTCCCCTAGAACTTAGAACTACTTAAACCTACCTAACCTAAGGACATCACACACATCCATGCCCGAGGCAGGATTCGAACCTGCGACCGTAGCGGTCGCGCGGCTCCAGACTGAAGCGCCTAGAACCGCTCGGCCACACAGGCCGGCGCTCAGTTCGAGTCAGAGCACTCTGCGTGAGAGTGTGCGGCAGCTTGTTGACAGTTACCCTTTTTCACCTGCCGTCGGCATGGATCTCTCTCTGATTGAGGAACAGCGCCTCAACATCAAGTTTCTTGCAAAGCTAGGCAAGAATGGCCGTGAGATTTTTGAGTGTTTGAAACAGGTTTACGGAGACAATCCTCTGAAGAAACCAACCGTGAACAAGTGGTTAAAAAGGTTCCGGGATGGCCGAGAAGAAGTAAAGGATGACCCTCGCCCAGGGCGCCCGTCGACATCGAGTTCCGATGCAAATGTTGAACGAATTCGGGCTTGTGTTCTTAAAGACCGTAGATTGACAGTCAGAATGATTGCTGAGGAGCTGTCAATCCCCAAAACAATCGTTCACACAAAAACTTGAAATGAAGAAATTGTGTGCGAAAATCGTACCGAAGCTCTTGGCGCCAGAACTGAAAGCAAAGAGGGTTGAGTGCTGTGAGGATTAGTTGGAAGCAGAGGAACGAGGGGACTTTCTCAACCGAGTCATCACTGGAGACGAATCCTGGTTTTACGAATTCGATGTGGAGCTCAAATCTCAAAGGAAGGAATGGAAACTAGCAAGAGAACCGAGAACAAAAAAATCGCGAAAATCAAGGTCGAATGTGCAGACAATGTTGATTGTTTTCTTTGATTCTAGGGGTATTGTTCACAAGGAATTTGTCCCTCCCGGCCAGAGAGTGAACGGAAATTTTTACGTTGAAGTTCTGACACGTCTCAGAGCTCGTGTGGCCCGAGTTCGACCGGAGTTGGCAAAAGGGGGCAGGTGGATCCTTCATCACGACAATGCGCCCGCTCACACGTCGCTCGTTGTGCGCGACTTTTTGGCCCGTGACAGACCACCCGCCTTATTCACCCGATTTAGCCCCGTGTGACTTCTTCATGTTCCCGAAATGCCGAATGGTGCTTCGGGGGCGGCACTTGGGAGATGTGGAAGCCATCAAGGCGGAAACGACACGGCAACTGAACAACATCACAACCGAAGACTTTCAGCAATGTTATCAACAGTCGAAATGGCGTTGGCGGAAGTGTATCGCGTCTCAGGGCGAGTACTTTGAAGGAGACCATATTGTAATACCTGAATAATTGCAAAATAAAGTTATTATTCAACTTTTATCCGTATTTTACGGACAAACCTCGTACAAGGCGCAGGGCATGCTCCGCGACGCTCTCCCGTCACAGCACCAAGTTACGACAAGATGGGCGTAACCGAAACCGTGTGATAATAAAAGAACTTTACAACTGTAGCATTAGCTTCAATCTCTGGTATAATTCTCAATTGCGGATGTTCCTCCGACAGGATTGTTTGTAATCAAGACTTGTGTTCATTGTGTCTGCATTTATAGGAGGCAGATACGACGTAGACATTGCAACTACGAACACAAACACACATGGTTGCGTGGGTTAAATTTACACACTTCCATTTAAAGTTTAACGATTTAGGATTATGCTGTTTTTTATCTTCTAGTAAAGTCATCAGAAAATCAAAACCAATTGCAAAACAATTGCAAAATTTGGCAATTGGCCCCAAATAATGAAAAGTATGAGGTCATCCACATGAATACTAAAGTAAATCTGTTAAACTTTGGTTACACGAGTCATTCAAATCTAAAGATCGTAAATTCAACTAAATACCTAGGTATTACAGTTACGAACAACTTAAATCGAAAAGAACACATAGAACATTTTGTGAGGAAGGCCAACCAAAGAATGTGATTTATTGACAGAACACGTAGAAGATGCAACAGTTCTACTAAAGAGACTGGCTACATTATGCTTGTCTGTCTTCTTTTGGATTACTGCTGCACGCTATGGGATCCTTACCAGATAGGATTAATGCAGTACATTGAGAAAGTTCAAAGAAAAGCAGCGCGTATTATCGAGAAATAGGGGAGAGAGTGTCACGAACATGATACAGGATTTGGGATGGACATCATGAAAACAAAGACGTTTCTCGTTGCGGGGGTGGGGGGGGGGGCGTCTTCTCACAAAAATTTCAATCACCAGCTTTCTCATCCTAATGTGAAAATATTTTGTTGACAGTGACCTACGTAGGAAGAAACGATCACGATAGTAAAATAAGGCAAATCAGTACTAAGACGAGAAGGTACTGGTGTTCGTTTTTCCAGCGCTCTGTTCGAGAGTGTAGTAACAGGCCATTATTGTGAAAGTGGTTCTATGAACCATCTATCATTCACTTAAGTGAGATTAGCAGAGTAAACCAAGTATATGTAGATGTCGACAATGTTAAAAGTAAACAAGCTGGCAAAAGCAGTAAACCGAAACTACTTGTCTTTCTCTATTAAACTGACAATTGTTCTTCAACTTTCTTAGTCCTGTCTTCCGCAGTTGCCGGCCGGGTGGCCGAGCGGTTCTAGGCGCTTCAGTTTGGAACCGCGCGACCGCTACGGTCGCAGGTTCGAATCCTGCCTCGGGCGTGGATGTGTGTGATGTCCTTAGGTTAGTTAGGTTTAAGTAGTTCTAAGTTCTAGGGGACTGATGACCTCAGAAGTTAAGTCCCATAGTGCTCAGAGCCATTTGAACCATTTTTTTCTTCCGCAGTTGCGTGTAATATTACGGTATATTGATAATTTTTACCTATGGACCGTCTGACAGCAACTGTTGCTGTCTTCTCGATTACGCTTCGATGGTAGTCTTCCAATGTTCGTTGTGACTTCTTCCTAGGTTCTACGCGAACGCTGACGTTTAAGGAGGTGTGAATGGATACCATTAACGAGGTTGAGGGCGCGGCCTTTAGCAGCGACCCCTGTTGGTATATGTAGCGCCACCAGTCGATTTACGGCAAGTAATGTTGGTTCCGCAGCGAGTAGAGCACGTGCTGGCAGACAGTCTGGAGTTACTATACTCGGTTGACTTTGGAGTGGTGCCATGCCAAAGTCGTGTCCAGCCGGCGTCAATCCGCTGATACCACAGTGTTTCGAAGGTGCTGTAAGATACGTCAACATACTGAAATTGTTTCCAGATTCACAGTTCGTGACCGACGACATGGCAAATACAGGATACAGGTTACCGAATCCCAATGTAGTGCTCTTACGTGAGTTGGAACAATACGGAATTAGGGGAATAACTTTTGTATCCGGAAAACAGAATACAGGAAAGGGTCCTTTAGTGATAACAAACAAGGATAAAATTAAAGCTAATGGGGATATAGCGGATGAGGATGTAGCGGTAGGAACGCTACAATGTCTGTTGTAGGTCATTTACATTCACTGAGGTGTACTGATTCGTCACTTATAAAGGCAGACTGTTCAAGAACAATTTTGTTCATTGATGACAGTGGACACAAATGTACTGTAAATGATTTTGTAATGATCAGAAAATACACTGTGAAACACGTATGTATTCATTACCAGCGATGGCGAGGCATGACAGAATCTCTGACCAGAGAGTTATTTATCGTTGCTAGTCTGCGCTTGACCGCGGGAGTCGTCAGTCTGTAGCATGTAGCGAGTCGACGGGAACAGTTAGTGTGTAGCGAGTCGGCTGAGGGAGTAGTCGTTCGGCTTTAGTAGCGAGTGGACGGTTCTACTTAGCGGGAGTCGGCATGCGTCCGCGGTTTACTCTGCCTGCGACTCTGGTCACGATTCTGGACAATGAGTATCGTTGTAGAAGGTAAAGACGCAGCATTGCGCACATCTAATAATGTATGTTAATTATAATTTAATTTGTTCATAAAAGATGCCCTAATAATATTTTTTTTTATAAAGTAACTCTCTTTAAATTGAAATGAATACTTTTCTTTAAAAGAGTTACTTTATAAAAAATTATTATTCGGGCATCTTTTCTGAACAAATTAAATTATAATTGACATACATTGTTAGATGTGCGTAATGCTGCGTCTTTACCTTCTACAACGATACTCATTGTCCAGAATCGTGACCAGAGTCGCAGGCAGAGTACACCGCGGACGCGTGCCGACTCCCGCTAAGTACAACCGTCCACTCGCTACTAAAGCCGTACTCCCTCAGCCGACTCGCTACACACTAACTGTTCCTGTCGACTCGCTACACGCTACAGACTGACGACTCGCGCGGTCAAGCGCAAACTAGCAACGATAAATAACTCTCTGGTCAGAGATTCTGTCATGCCTCGCCATCGCTGGTAATGAATACATACGTGTTTCAACTGGCGGGAAAAAATTGCAGCATCAAGAAGGAGATGTGTGATGTAAACGAGAAGTGGGAAGTGTGTTTTTACATCTGAAAGATAGCGTTTATTCGAATGTCGCGCCAGTCATATAAGAGTGGCGCTAGTGGTGCCATATGAGGATGGAAATCGGGTGTGCTGTAAACACACACTGCGACGGTCGTTAGCATTAGTTATCTATGTGAATGAATGTGGTGAACTGACATTAGACAAGAAAGATTTTACGGTGACAAGAACGCCATTATCAACACCTCACTTTGAGCGTTGTAACTGCGACCGGAACGGTCGCGGGGTTGACGGGACAGAAAGCGCGGCGGGACCCACGGAGCGGCCCTCGAACAACGACACAAACGGGAGAGAACGGACACGACCAACGAAGGGCCTAACTAACAACAACAAGATCGAAACAACAGAATCACAAGAAAACCACGTCCACTCGCACACTAAACAAGAAAGTAGAGACGCTGTCTAAGGCAAGGCGGTAAGTCCAAAGACGCACGCAAGATTAGACTGGCTGGCTGAGCGAGAGGCAGGCGCTTAAATACTCTACAGGGGGCTCCGCTATTGGCCGCTGGAACCACGTATTCTACTGTGGCATCCTCACACTAAATGTGGGCCAGGACGCGCCCGCCGCTACGGCTTACGGCGAGATGGTGCAGAGACCTCTACGGATCTTCGACCTCCATGCCTTCTGGCGCGCATTCAAATTCCGCGGCACGTGGTACGAGACTGAGTTTGAACGAGAAGCTGGATGTCCCTTCTGCGATACTGCAGAAAGACTTGGCAGGAATGTAGCCAATGTGCATAACTGCTGGCAGCAGCAGTAATGAGAATGTACACTGCTGGCCACCGTAAATGCAACACCAAGAAAGACAAGAGGTAGCACAACAAAATTTATTTTGTAGATAACATGTTGACCAAGTATCAAATGATTACGTTTACAGACGTCTGTGACATGTGGTTCCTGCCAGAATCAGTAGCCAGAGTAGCCGCCATTGTTGGAGATCACCGCTGCCACACGTCTCGGCATTGAGTCAAAGAGACGTTGGATGTGTTCCTGGGGTACAGCAGCCCAAGTAGCTTCCACACGTTGCTAAAGATCATCTGGTGTGGCAGCTGGGGATGTAATCTGGGTCACTCGTTGAGCAACCATGGACCACATGTTTTCTATCGGCGAAAGATCCGGAGAGCGAGCCGGCCAGGGAAGCAAATCAATCTGGTTATTGACGAAGAACCTTTGGACAATGCGTGCCACGTGTGGTCGCGCATTATCCTGTTGAAATATGGCTGTGGCCGAGCCCTGAAGGTAAGGAAGGACAACTGGCTCCAGCACCTCGGATATGTAGCGCCGGCTATTTAAAGTATCGGCAATGCCTACTAGAGGCGTGCGAGAGTAATATCCAATACCGCCCCATACCATAATACCAGGTGCAAGACCAGTGTGGCGGTGCATAATGCAGCTGTCCAGCATCCTCTCTCCACGGTGTCTCCACACTCGAATCCGACCACCGTGGTGCTGCAGACAGAAGCGTGCCTCGTCAGTAAAGACAACGCCATTCCATTCTGCCGTCCACATCCGTCTGTCATCACACCATTGGCGACGGAGACGTCTGTGGTTCTGCGTCAATGGTAGACGAACCAATGGACGACTTGCGGACAGACCACTCTGCTGTAAACGGCGTCGAATGGTACGCGCATACACTGGATGATGCGTTACAGACGCAATGTGCTGTGCTATGGTTCGGGATGTCACTGAGCGATCCGTCACTGCCATGCGCACAATTTGCCTATCAGCACGTGCAGTGGTGCACCGAGGTGAATGCGATCGACCACGTCGGTCCGTCGTACCCTCCTGCATCCAACGGTCACATATTTGCATTACAGTTGTTTGGTTTCGTCCAACACGACTAGCGATTTCTCTGTATGATAATCCACAATCTCGGTAAGCCACTATCCTTCCTCTGTCGAACTCGGATACTTGATCAAACAATGTTCGCTGTTGTCTACGAGGCATAACTGATCGTCTTGTGAAACAACCACAACGTAAACACACGTGCCGAACGTACACTCGTCGAAATCGCCAAGCCTTAAATGGCGCTATGAGGTGGCGCCACAGGCGCGCGTAATGTGCGTCTGCGCTGAAATTCTAATCAGTTGCATATCTCATCGCTGCAAATCCATGGTGTAAATTTCACTTGATTCGGATGCTTCCTTCAGGGTGTTGCATTTACGGTGGCCAGCAGTGTACGATCGCAAGAAGACCAGGATCTGGACTGCCACGTTGCATTACCGAGAGGGAAGATCATCGTGGCTCTGGAGCGTCGTACTGCTTCTGCAATAGCAATATGAGCAGCAGTTGCCACCACAATGACAAAACGAACTGTTACAAATCTGTTACTTTAAGGACAGCACCGAGCCAGATGCCCTGTACGTGCATTCCACTGACCGCGACCTACTATTATTTGCGACTTCAGTGGTGTCTAGCGAGAGCTCATTGGAGGGCAGGGCGGAAGTCTCTTGTGTTTTCTAATGAATGGTGGTTCTGCCTTGGTGAGAGTGATGGCCATGTTGTTAGAAGCAGGCCAGTTGAGGATCTCCAACCAATCTGTATTCATGCTAGACACGTTGAGCCTACATCTGGATTTGTGGTATGGTAAGCGATTTCATACGACATCACGAGCACTCTTGGTTATCCAACGCATCGTGATTGCAGATTCGTACGTCAGTCTGGTGATTCGACCTCAAGTGCTGCCATTCATGAACATCTCTTCTAATATATATATACATATATATATTATGAAACGTCCCCTTTGAACAATTATACATGACTGTGCTTAAACTGACACACAGTATTTTTAGCGCAACGCAATCTGACTTTCAAAAATCCCTACAAAAGAATGGCCCTGACTAACATTAACCTATACCTCTCACAAATCACTTACCTCACAAAAATCTTCGTTACTCGAACTACTGCAATACAGCGAGCGCCACTACTGCCAGCTAAATAAAAGATTCAAACTACGGAAGGCACTAACTACTGATAGGCATAGTTAGCAAATGAAAGATTTTAATAGAGAACAAACAATGTATTTACCTTAATAGTGTTGAAAATTCATAATATACATAGCAGTTCATGACATCCAGTCTTACAAATTTCAAAACTCCGCCATTTCTCTCCCCAATCCACCATTGCTGGCGACTCACCTCCAACTGCGACACGCTACGCGCTGTTAACATCCAGCTGCCCAACACTACAATGGCAGACAACAATGCAAACTAGCCACAGACTGCACACAGCACAGCCAGTGATTTTCATACAGAGCGCTACGTAACGTTGCCAATATAAAAACCTGAAAAGCCTACTTACAATATATATATATATATATACTCCTGGAAATGGAAAAAAGAACACATTGACACCGGTGTGTCAGACCCACCATACTTGCTCCGGACACTGCGAGAGGGCTGTACAAGCAATGATCACACGCACGGCACAGCGGACACACCAGGAACCGCGGTGTTGGCCGTCGAATGGCGCTAGCTGCGCAGCATTTGTGCACCGCCGCCGTCAGTGTCAGCCAGTTTGCCGTGGCATACGGAGCTCCATCGCAGTCTTTAACACTGGTAGCATGCCGCGACAGCGTGGACGTGAACCGTATGTGCAGTTGACGGACTTTGAGCGAGGGCGTATAATGGGCATGCGGGAGGCCGGGTGGACGTACCGCCGAATTGCTCAACACGTGGGGCGTGAGGTCTCCACAGTACATCGATGTGTCGCCAGTGGTCGGCGGAAGGTGCACGTGCCCGTCGACCTGGGACCTGACCGCACCGACGCACGGATGCACGCCAAGACCGTAGGATCCTACGCAGTGCCGTAGGGGACCGCACCGCCACTTCCCAGCAAATTAGGGACACTGTTGCTCCTGGGGTATCGGCGAGGACCATTCGCAACCGTCTCCATGAAGCTGGGCTACGGTCCCGCACACCGTTAGGCCGTCTTCCGCTCACGCCCTAACATCGTGCAGCCCGCCTCCAGTGGTGTCGCGACAGGCGTGAATGGAGGGACGAATGGAGACGTGTCGTCTTCAGCGATGAGAGTCGCTTCTGCCTTGGTGCCAATGATGGTCGTATGCGTGTTTGGCGCCGTGCAGGTGAGCGCCACAATCAGGACTGCATACGACCGAGGCACACAGGGCCAACACCCGGCATCATGGTGTGGGGAGCGATCTCCTACACTGGCCGTACACCACTGGTGATCGTCGAGGGGACACTGAATAGTGCACGGTACATCCAAACCGTCATCGAACCCATCGTTCTACCATTCCTAGAGCGGCAAGGGAACTTGCTGTTCCAACAGGACAATGCACGTCCGCATGTATCCCGTGCCACCCAACGTGCTCTAGAAGGTGTAAGTCAACTACCCTGGCCAGCAAGATCTCCGGATCTGTCCCCCATTGAGCATGTTTGGGACTGGATGAAGCGTCGTCTCCCGCGGTCTGCACGTCCAGCACGAACGCTGGTCCAACTGAGGCGCCAGGTGGAAATGGCATGGCAAGCCGTTCCAAAGGACTACATCCAGCATCTCTACGATCGTCTCCATGGGAGAATAGCAGCCTGCATTGCTGCGAAAGGTGGATATACACTGTACTAGTGCCGACATTGTGCATGCTCTGTTGCCTGTGTCTATGTGCCTGTGGTTCTGTCAGTGTGATCATGTGATGTATCTGACCCCAGGAATGTGTCAATAAAGTTTCCCCTTCCTGGGACAATGAATTCACGGTGTTCTTATTTCAATTTCCAGGAGTATATATATATATATATATATATATATAAGTTGTATGTAATGTGGTATGACGATAGTAATTATACTAGAACTTGCACTAACGGTAATTTCTTTACCGATTTTGGTGCAGGTCGGAGAGACAGAGAGAGAGAGAGAGAGAGCAGATTTTGTAAAATGCGTTTCGTTGGTTCTCGATTGCGTCCAGGAGGAACAGTGTTTGATTACGAGAAGGTGGTTTAAACCTGACATTTAGCCCGGATTGCCTTCAAACAATCGGATTTTTCGATACAAACGCCTAAGGGACCTAATTGAATATTGAAAGGGATATGGATGAAGAAACGTGGGTTATGGTAATGGTTATCAAATCTGCGATTGAATATATTAGTAGCCTCCCGAAAACAACCAAGATACCGCTGTAAAGAGCTGCCCTGTAACGTAGTTCGCATACAACGGAAAAACACTGAGGTTACTCAGAGAAATGAATAAGGAAAACGGATTTCATTACAACACATCAGTATATTCAGAAGTAATTCACACCACTAAGCATGAACAAATAACCACGGAATATAAAACTTACATTTTACACTTCTTACGCAGCTTCCTTGCTACGACAATGTCCTTTCTTGTATGTCCAATATTTTCTCAACACTAATTCTCCTTGCGTGCGCGTGAATATTTCATAGCGTCGCACTGTTTATCGAAGCGCTCATTCGAAAATTTACATTACTGGTAGACAAATATTATATAAAACTTGTAGTGACGCGGCACTGCACTTCTTAACACGTCAGTATCGAAACAGTGAAAGGTAACCAAGTCTCTAAAACTGTTCATAACAAAAGACAAAATTTTTATGTTTCATATGTTTCGTCTCTTATTAGGATCGAGTGCTGTGGCGATAATAATTGTGTATTTGAAGCAGTTAATGTTGGACTCGCGTCTTTGTGTAGACGCACATCACAAAAATATTTCTTTTCCTAACAATTGCGCTTTAATGCGTAGCATTTTACCAACTATAGCTCAATGGCTGTTCTTCTCTTTTATGACAAATATTTTATGTACAGAGCATCCGAAACCCAATAATATTATACTCTCCAGGACGCTCGCCCATATATCACTGTTGTAATACAATATGATCTACAGACTATCGAAGCCGGAGTGACCGTGCGGTTCTAGGCGCTACAGTCTGGAGCCGAGCGACCGCTCCGGTCGCAGGTTCGAATCCTGCCTCGGGCATGGATGTGTGTGATGTCCTTAGGTTAGTCAGGTTTAATTAGTTCTAAGTTCTAGGCGACTGATGACCTCAGAAGTTAAGTCGCATAGTGCTCAGAGCCATTTGAGCCTACAGACTATCGACAAGTTTCCTTGGCCTCTTCGATCACCAGATATGTCTCCCATCGAAAACATACGTATAATCATCGGACGACATCTCCAGTGTCATCCACAAACAGCATTAACCGTCACTGTATCGACAGACCAAGGGCAATAGCCATCAAACTCCTTCCCATAGACCGACATCTGGCGCCTGTGCAAAACCATGCAAGCACGTTTGTATGCTTGCATTTACCATTCATATGGTTACACTGGTTATTGCTGTACTATCATTTCACATTTCAGTGTCTATCTCTCGCTTTCATTTACTTGTGGTGTTAAAATTTTAATCACTTAAACATGTTACCTACACAAATATATTCCCGAAATATCAATTCTCTATAATAATTATTCTTTAGCACTGCGATTCTTTTTCGTCAGTGCAGGTACTGGGGAAAGAATTTTACTTTACTCCAATACATCTCAGAAAATTTTCAGAAAATTTTATTTTATTTCGACATGATGTTCAAATGACCAGTGAAGTTGGACGTTATAAAATCATAGGGCTGAAGATAGACAGAAAAAGTTTTGGTTGTACCTCTAGAACATGTTTGTAAATGTATATGTGGGTAAAGGGGGAGATCAGGGATGCCTACAAGAACATGTTCGAACCAAGACTGAGCGGTTTTTAATTACTGCATTAAAATGGAGCCAAAGCAATATCTCCTATAGAGGTTGATAACCCCTATATATTTTATGAGAGGTGGCATAGTCACTATGAAGGTGCCAGCGACCCAGTGTTATGACATATTGTAAACACCACAACAGTCTCCGATTTCAAATATTTATTTATTCAGTTACCGGTTTCAGTCATTGTAATCAACTTCAAACACATATCGTTTTAGATCAATCTGAAAATGATCATAATAATCGTAATTTGTAACTGAATAGACAAATATTTGCAATCAGAGATGTTGTAGTACTTGCGAAAGTATTTATATTTATTGGCAATAAAGCGATCTCTGAAAGAACAAAAATAATTAGAAAGTGTCATAAGTAAATATTATTTTTTATCCTTAAAAAATGAATTCTTCTCACAAATATTTCCCTTATCTTTGAAGAGAAAACTCGAATGACAAACGCATTGAACGAAAAGGAGGCAAAAAGGTGGCAAACAGAATAACACTAGAGCGCACTAGTAATATAGCAAAGTTTCGCACTAACAGACAAAATTATCTTGCAGTTAAAGCCCTTAATCCATTAAAAGCATGGCTGCAATCACAACAGCAATCATAATATTGAAATTAGGATTATAGATATTTTAAATAAGACGTTAAAGAGACTTACTTACGTGTTAACTACCAGGGCAAGTGAAGGTAACACTATTGTCCTTGTAAGTGACGAAGGCAAAGTAAGTACACTACTGGCCATTAAAATTGCTACACCAAGAAGAAATGCAGATGATAAACGGGTATTCATTGGACTAATATATTATCCTAGAACTGACATGTGATTACATTTTCACGCAATTTGGGTGCAGAGATCCTGAGAAATCAGTGCCCAGAACAACCACCTCTGGCCGTAATAAAGACCTTTAATACATTGGGCATTGAGTCAAACAGAGTTTGGATGGCGTGTACAGGTACAGCTGCCCACGCAGCTTCAACGATACCACAGTTCATCAAGAGTAGTGACTGGCGTATTGTGACGAGCCAGTTGCTCGGCCACCATTGACCAGACGTTTTCATTTGGTGATAAGAGCTGGAGAATGTGCTGGCCAGGGCAGTAGTCGAACATTTTCTGTATCCAGTGAGGCCCGTACAGGATCTGCAACATGCAGTCGTGTGTTATCCTGCTGAAATGTAAGGTTTTGCAGGGATCGAATGAAGGGTAGAGCCACAGATCGTAACACATCTGAAATGTAACGTCCACTGTTCAAAGTGCCGTCAATGCCAACAAGAGGTGACCGAGACGTGTAACCAATGGCACCCCATACCATCACGCCGGGTGATACGCCATTATGGCGATGATGAATACACGTTTCCAACGTGCGTCCTCCGCGATGTCGCCAAACACGGATGCGACCATCAAGATGCTGCAAACAGAACCTGGATTCATCCGAAAAAATTACATTTTGCCATTAATGCACCCAGGTTCGTCGTTGAGTACACCATCGCAGGCGCTCCTGTCTGTGATGCAGCGTCAAGGGTAACCGCAGCCATGGTCTCCGAGCTGATAGTCCATGCTGCTGCAAACCTCGTGGAACTGTTCATGCAGATGGTTGTTGTCTTGCAATCGTCCCCATCTGTTGACTCAGGGATAGAGACGTGGCTGCACGATCCGTTACAGCCATGCGGATAAGATGCCTGTCATCTCGACTGCTAGTGATACGAGGCCCTTCGGATCCAGCACGGCGTTCCGTATTACCCTCCTGCACCCACCGATTTCATATTCTGCTAACAGTCATTGGATCTCGACCAACGCGAGCAGCAATGTCATGATACGATAAACCGCAGTCGCGATAGGCTAGAATCCGACCTTTATCAAAGTCGGAAACGTGATGGTACGCATTTCTCCTCCTTACACGAGGCATCATAACAAATTTTCACCAGGCAATGCCGGTCAACCGCTGTTTGTGTATGAGAAATCGGTTGGAAACTTTCCTCATGTCACAACGTTGTAGGTGTCGCCACCGGCGCCAACATTGTGTGAATGCTCTGAAAATCTAATCATTTGCATATCACAGTGTCTTCTTCAGATCGGTTAAATTTCGCGTCTGTAGCGCGTCATATTCATGGTGTAGCAATTTTAATGACCAGTAGTGTAGATCACCTCTCACTTCCATCACCGAGGGTAGCACACACAGTGATACGAGGCCGTTGGGATCCAGCACGGCGTTCCGTATTACCCTCCTCAACCCACCGATTCCATATTCTGCTAACAGTCATTGGATCTCGACCACCGCGAGCAGAAATGTCGCGATACGATAAACCGCAATCGCGATAGGCTACAATCCAACTTTTATCAAAGTAGCAAACGTGATGGTACGCATTTCTCCTCCTTACACGAGGCATCACAACAACGTTTCACCAGGCAAAGCCTTGTTCGCGAAGTGGGACCGAGGCAGTTCCAGGTAAATTTTTTATTCTGACGATAATTTATGGATTTGTAGTTTTAGCTTGACGATGTACACTATGGACAAACGATAGTTACTGTTATTCTGAAGATGGTTGGGTTATCCCGACTGAAACCTAGGTAAATTCTAGGTAAACGGTGCAACTGAGGATGTTGATTATTAAAATTAAAATTATTACATGATACATCTATAGTATCATGTCTTAATGCCCATGTACAGAAGATACCATGATTCTCATAATCGTTTCCATGCAGCTATTGATGGAGAGAGGTGTGGTGGAACCTATCCCAATGTAAAATGTGTAGGACACCTGCCTTACTCATGACGCTTCCTAGTGTGATTTCACGGAAGCTAACGTGCGGGTCAGCTGCAACAGGAGCAGGAATATTAATTACCCCCTCCTCTGTCGGCATTTGCTTCTTCTGTTACTTTATCTCAGTGTTGCACTACCACTTTCACTTATCAGGCTGAAGAGGTCGGTCAATAATATGAAAGAAGATTGTTGGAGTATACACCGTACAAGAACGAAGTGCATTCTACCCGCACTCTCCATACACCATGGGCATGTCGGCTTTTTCTGCATTGGTAAATACTGTCCCCACTCACTGGTTGAACTGTCACACACTAAGTGACGAGCAAGTCGCAGTGCACTCAAGGAACTCATAAGCACACTGTGAGCAAATGTGACAACATCGTACCTAGCCAATACGCAGGTTAAATGGCATAAAAAAGTGTCGCTATGGAAGCTTTCCAAAATGCGCTAGCTCGAAAACGACTCGCAGTAGGATGCTGCAACAAGCACCACTGAAAGTTTGATTTACCCTATTTCTCATTTGGTAATGTCAACAAGTATTGTTCTATTTAAAGAAGCGTATATTTGCACAAAAAATACACTTTTTAAATATTACTGTAATCTATTTTTGTCGAACAATACGAGCACATGGCTTCCAATTCGTACAGCGAAAATCGTACATCAATAATACTTTCCATTTCCGCAATATTTGGGGTGCAAGGTTTAGGTGACCCCCCCCCCCCCCCCCCGAAGATTTAACTGTTCCTTTAGATTTTTCAGGTCATTAACATAGGTAACAAATATCTCTAGATCATCTGCGTGATCTCTACACACTGAGTTCCCACACTCATGAGGCGGTTTTGAGTAGTAATTGGTATATAGTGAATAGTACCAAAGATAATGGACATCCTTGCTTTACTGGGTATTTGAAAGAAAATATATCTGCGGCTTCTCCGATGGCAATCACTTAGATTTTTAAAGAAAGAGTGCAGCTGTAAATTTATTTTTAAATTCTAGTGCGTCCATGATTGTGATGAGATATTCATAGCTAACGCTGTAGAATACAGCACACTTTGAAAATCTTTTCATTTGGTTGCCTATCTGCAGTCAAGTTCTACTTCGATGTGACAATACAGAGCAGATAATGTCTATACGTGCTCTGACAGGCCTGTCCTCTAGTGGTGGGCTTTTAAAATACACTTCTTGTCAGTGTTCACGATACATTCTCTTTCTCTCCGATTCTGTGTAGAACCTCCTCATTCCCTTCTTTTCAAATGGTTCAAATGGTTCTGAGCACTATGGGACTTAACATTTGAGGTCATCAGTCCCATAGAACGTAGAACTACTTAAACCTAACTAACCTAAGGACATCACGCACATCCATGCCCGAGGCAGGATTCGAACCTGCGAACGTAGCGGTCGCGCGGTTCCAGACTGAAGCACCTAGAACCGCTCGGCCACTCCGACCGGCTTCCCTTCTTTGTCAGTCCACCTAACTTCCAATATTCGTCTGTAACACCAAATCTCCAATGCTTCGGTTATCTTCTGTTCCGATTTTCCCACCGTCCATGTTGCATTACCATCCCATACTGTGCTCCAGACATTCTCAGAAATTTGTTCCTCAAAGTAAGGCCTACGTTTGATACCAGTAAACTCCTCTAGGACAGAAATAGCCTTCTTGCCAGTGCTAGACTTCTTTTGATGTCTTCCTTGTTCCGTCCGCCATTGTTTATTTTGCTGCCCAGGTGTTACAATTCCTTAACTTCATCTACTTCGTGACCATCAATTTTGATGTTAAGTTTCTCGCTGTTCTCACTTTTGCTACTTCTCGGCTTCCTTCGATTTACTCTCAATCCATATTCTGTACTCATTAGACGGCCATTCCATTCAGCAGGTCCTGTAATTGTTCTTCACTTTCACTTAGGATATCCTTTCACTTTCAATTTTAAATCCATTCTTATACTTTCCTGTTATTTCCATCATTGCTTCTTCGTCGTTCAGATTGAATAGAAGAGGCGAAATACTGCGTCCCTGTCATACAGCCTTTTTAATCCGAGCACTTCGTCCTTGGCCTCCTACTCTCATTACTCCATCTTGGTGCATGTACACTACGCATCTCCCTCTGCGTTTTTCTTCAGAATGGCCAACATCTTTTATTATTTGACACTGTCAAACTGTTTTTCCAGGTCACCAAATCCTATGAACGTACTCGTATGTTCATTTTTCATTAGTCTGGATTGCATTATCAACTGCGACGTCACAACCGCCTTTCTGGTGTCACTTATCTTTCCTAAAACCAAACTCATCGTCGTTTAACATTTCTTCAATTTTCTTTTCCATTGTTCTTAATGTTATTCTTGTCAGAAACTTGGATGCATAAGTTATTAAGCTGAGTGCGCGATAATTCTCGCAGTTGTCAGCTCTTGCAATCTTCAGAATTGTGTGGACGATTTCTTTTCTGAAAGTCAGATGGTATATTGCCAGATTCATACATTCGACACACCAACGTCCATAGTCGTTTTGTTTCCATTTCCCTAATGATTTTCAACATTCTGATGGAATATTATCGATCCCTTCTGCCTTATTGGATCTCAAAACATCCAAAGCTCTTTTAAATTTTGATCTAATACTGGATCGTCTGTCTCTACTGTATCAGCTCCTGTTTCTTCTTCCATTACATCATACAAATCTTCCCCCTCACAGAGGCCTTCAGTGTGCTCTTTCGGTCTATCCGCTCTCTCCTCTGCATTTAACAGTGG
This sequence comes from Schistocerca nitens, assembly GCF_023898315.1. Lineage (NCBI taxonomy): Eukaryota > Metazoa > Arthropoda > Insecta > Orthoptera > Acrididae > Schistocerca > Schistocerca nitens. The sequence goes on from NC_064620.1 coordinate 444,371,612, forward strand.
AATTTCTATTACACTCTTAATGTTACGATCTTTGCTCTTAATTTCACCGAAGGTTGTTTTGACTTTTCTATACGCTGAGTTAGTCCTTCCGACAATCTTTTTCGATTTCTCCATATTTTTCAGGAGGACATTTCGCCTTAGCTTCCCCAAAGTTTTCTTTCCAAATTCCGTGCTTTTAGAGATGTCCATTTCTCTTCAACTGACTGCAAACTGAGCTGCTCCTTGTCACAGTATCTATAGCCTTGGAGAACCTTAGACGTATTTCTTCATTCCTCAGTACTTCCGTATTCCGCTACTTTGTACAATGTTTCTCCCTGACTAGGCTCTTTAACGTCAGCCTATTCTTCACTGTGATCCGAGTCTTTATCTGGCTCTGGGTGCGCCTTACAGTCCAGTATCTGATTTCGGAATGTCTCCCTGTTCATGATGAAATCTAAATGAAATATTCCCCCATCTCCCGGCCTTTTCCAAGTATACTAACTCCTCTTCTGATTATTGAACTGGGAATTCTCTATTACAAGCTGGAATTTACTGCAGAACTCAATTAGTCTTTCTTCTCCCTCGTTCTTTTTCCCAAGCCCAAACTCTCCTGTAATCTTTTCTTCTATTCCTTTCCCACAGCTGCATTCCAGTCCCCCGGGAATATTACATTTTCTCGTCCCTTTACGTCCTATATTGCCCTTTCAGTATATTCACATACTTACTCTATCTCCTAATCTTCATGCTGTGACGTTTGCATGTATACCTGAACTATCGTTGTCGGTGTTGGTTTGCTGTCGATTCTGATAAGAACAACCCTATCATTGAGCTGCTCATAGTAACACATTGTCTGCCCTACCCTCCTATTCATAACGAATCCTACTCCCATATACCATTTTCTGCTGCTGTTGATATTACCCTACACTATTCTGAGAAAAAATCCTTGTATTTTTCCATTTCACTTCACTGTCTCCTACTATATCTGGATTGAGCCCTTTTCCGATTTTCTAGCTTCCATGCCACGTTCAAGCTTGTGACACTCCACGCCCTGACTCGTAGAACGTTATCCCTTCGTTAGTTATTTAGTCTTTTCCTCATGGTGACCTTCCTCCTGGAAGTCCCCTTCAGCAGATCCGAAAGGGGGACTATATTGCCAATTGAGAGGTCATGATGACATTTTTCGAGTACAGGCCACATGTCCTATGCATACACATTATGCGCCCTTAATGCAGTGTTTTCCACTGGCTTCTCCGTCCTCATGACGTTGATCATTGCTGATTCTTCCGCCACCTATGCTTGGCGCCCGAAATCTGCATTCTATAGTAAGAGGGATTGTGGCACAACGAGGAGATGCTGTCCGACCGGCCGAAATGAACGCTGAGTATAAAGAACAAAAGAGAGTACAGTCGGACACTGCGAGCTTTATAGCATGGCCGTGGGAGTGGCCCGCGTCTATCGCTGAGCCAACGACAGCAGCGCTCGCCAATATTAAGAAGGTTGCCTAGCGTCTGTCATCTTGGTCCATGCGTTGCGGTGGGCTTTCGGACAGGCCAGGGCACCAGACGTACCCCTTATTGCGTCGAAACGCAGGAAGGTGGAAGTCCCAATGGCTACACAGAGGACAGCCTAAGGGGTCGACCCAGTGTTCTATGGATCCTGCTTTCAAGTGTAATACCTTACAATCAGATCCTTTCTTCATCCACAGATCTGCCCAGCCCTCATCGTTAGTCAGTCTCCATTGTGAGTGGCAGCTAGCAGGTTTGTATTTCCCCCACAGCCAGGCTGCTGCAGACTTACAGAACCAGACTCCAAACTGGGTGTGGCTGACAACACTTCGTCGTATGTCACCAGGTTATCCCACACCTAATGGAGCTGGCCTTCCACAGGCATCAGTGATGCAGACAAATGACCAAATGACCAAACTCTGACCCTAGTGGAAGGGAGGAGAGGGTTATATAGTGCTCGAAGACATGATTCCTAACCCCCCCCCCCCCCCCTTCCCATTACTACTTCATTTCTCGAGCCCGTCAGTATTCTCTGCTGCACTAATGTTTAGTTTCAGAGCTTCACAGGCTTTTTTCATGCAAGGTTTGCGCTATCTTCAGGTGTAGTAATTTCCAGCTGCCCCCTTCAAGAGAATGTTATTAGCCTCCTTCGCAGTGATCTCATGGTCTGAACCAAGTGATTCTAACACTCAATAACTCCCTCTCTGTGGCACTGTACTCTTTGCTTTGCAGTGTCCGGCGCCCCTGAGTGTTAAGCTTTCATACAAAATGTTCAAATGTGTGTGAAATCGTATGGGACGTGAGTGCTAAGGTCATCAGTCCTAAGCCTACACACTACTTAACCTAAATTATCACAAGGACAAACAAACATACCCATGCCCGAAGGAGGACTCGAAACTCCGCCGGGACCAAGGCTTTGTTACACAACCACTGGATACCATGCAGGAGTGCTGTACTGAGATGTGGTTCCAGACAGCTCAAAAATTTCATTCTTAGATCTAACACTATTATGCTGTGCAACGGTACATTTATGTGCTAAGAATTAATCATTTTTATCCAGGTACATATACCCATTGCCATTAATACATGGGAGTATGTTGTGTCAGTATGTATGTATTATGAATGTGATAGTTTGTGAGTGTGTCTGAGGTAGTATTTCGTTACTCCTTCACATTGAACGACTGGACGGATTTTTTGAAATACAGAATGACGACTGCCTATAGCCTAAATTAAGACATGAGTGTGGGGGTGAGAGTCAAAAATAAGTATAGCCCACGAAGCGTGAATACTCATACTTTATTCATCCAGTATTTGAGAATAAGAGCGCTTAGTGTCTTGCAAAAATCCTTACAGGTAGTATCAAACTTTTATAAAACGTATTCTCGCTGGCAACTCCCACAAAATGTTAAAAGGGAAAAGTTTATCGCTTACTACATTTCCTCTGTTTATAACGAAAAATTCTGGCATTAAGCATGACGTTTTATTTTTTACTTCCTTACAGCTAATTGTATTCAGACACCGTTTTAGCCGGCCGGAGTGGCCGTGCGGTTCTAAGCGCTACAGTCTGGAACCGAGCGACCGTCCTTAGATTAGTTAGGTTTAATTAGTTCTAAGTTCGAGGTGACTGATGACCTCAGAAGTTAAGTCGCATAGTGCTCAGAGCCAACACCGTTATACAGAAAATAGTCAGCTATACTAATGAATATACCACAAAGTTATATCATTTTATGACACGCATTTCAGGAGATATGACGTCATAAATGGTGAGATGCGTGAAAAACTGCCGCATCATGTATACGCTTAAATTTATTATTTCTTTGCTACTATCTCTATTTTCTATATCATATACGATAGGGAGATCAGGAGATATGACGTCAAGTACTGAGATGCATGAAAAACTACCGCGTCATGCATAATTTTAATTTACTACTTATGTATTACTAACTCTATCCCCAGCGCATATCACAGACATTAGCCACATATGCCAGTGGATGTACCCGCAGAA